>NW_003852463.1:3713518-3739066 GCF_000181295.1 Otolemur garnettii
AAAAAAAAAAAAAAAAAAAAAAAAGAACAAAGGACAAACCCCTGGTAAAGAAGGTCTGGTCCCAGCTAGTCTTTCCAGTCTCCTCTTTCTGTCACTCTTCTCATGAACCCTCTACCAAGACTACTCTTAATATTCTCTCATCCCCTGACAGGGTAAGCTTTAGGCCCCCTCTGCCTACCTCATTCTCCCTCTCCTGATAGAAGGACAAACTCTTTCCCTTCCTTCACAGCTTGGCTCAAATGTCATTTCCTTTATAAATCCTTCCAAACCTCCTCAGGCAGATTTAATTGTTCCCCCTTTGGGTCCCTGACATTTTGTGTGTCCCTTCATTATAAATGCTCTTGTAATTACTTGTTTAATCATCTGCCTTCACCATTAGATTCTGAGTTCACCAAGAGCAGGAACCCTGTTTTATTTATTTCTGAATTGCCCCTTCCTTAATGGGTTGCATAGTTCCCGTTAGATATTGTGCTTTCCTAATTGCTTGCTGAATGCATTGACTTAATATTGTTTTGTGGCATTTCAGAAGACATGGAACTAGATTGAATTTCTGAATAATAGTTATATTCAAACTCCTATAAATAAATAAATTCATCATTTTTCTCCCACTCCTTATTCTTAATTCTCACCTTATTTTAATCTTGTTAAATGACGTGCAGAAATACAGCTCTGGAAAAGGCAGAACCAGATACAGGGAAAAGGAATTTTGCTGACAGTCTCTGGGACTTAGCACATGTGCACTTTAGTGAGGGCTGTGAAGAAGGGCTACCAAAGAGGTGCACTGTGTAGCTAATGGGTCAGGCTGGAAGGGAAATAGCTCCTCACCTGATAAATCACTCTTACTTCTTCAACAGGAGGTGACTTTTCAGACTAAACACTTGGTCATATTTTTCCAACCCTGGTGAACACCTGGGTTCAAGTGTCAGGTACTGCCTTTTTATTTCTGTTCTCCAATGGGGGGGGGGCATTTTTCTCAATGCAAATGCACCCTTGGAGTTCATCCAGAATTTCATCCTTGTTATATCTCTGAGACATATGTGGCCCACTTAACTGAGCTCCAAAATTATGCCAAAATGTCAATCTAAACTCTATAACCAATTCAAGATGTTGAAATCTTTCTAGGATTGACTTCTAAAGTAGTTTACAAATAATCCTTGCTGAAGCAGTGAAGGGTTTTAAGTGAGAGTGATTAGCATGTTGAAAATGTAACATTCTCTATGCTACAAATATATTTATCTTCATCATGTATGATAGTAAAACATTGTTAGTGTTTTATATTCTATTAAAACTTAAGATGTTTTGAAATAAGTTCCTGATTTCCCTATAGCCTCCATAAAAGCCTCTCCTGCAGTTCTCTTCATCTCAATAATGGCATTCTACTCTTTCTTCTAGGAATAGAAACTTTGGAGTCATCCTGGACTCCTTTCTTTGCACATCCTACATCCAGTCTGTCAGCAAATTATGGTTTTTCTGTCTTCAAATTATATCCAGAAACCAATCATTTTTAACTATCATCTCTCTTTTCCTAGTTCACATAATGTATTATTTCTCCTTGTATTCTTGTAATGGCTTTTTAACTCGTCTCCGTGATTCTGCCTTTGTCCCCTTATGGACTGTCTCCATATGACAACAAGCACGAAACAATTAAAAGAAAAGTCAGATCATGACACTCCTCTGCCCAGAATTCCAAATGGGCTTTTTATTTCACACTAAGTAAAAACTAAAGTCTTTTTAATGGTCTTCAAGATCTTACAGAGCAGTGATTTTCAACCGGTGTACTACAAGAGAATCTTAGGTGTACCACAAAAACTTTTAAAAAGCATTAATTAAATTGTTCTCAAAAGAAGTTCAAAGCAGAGTATGTTCTTTTTTTTTTTTTACTCTTTTTTTTTTTATCAACATAATTTAAGTGTACTGCGGAAGTTTAACTATAGGTTCAAGTGTGCCATAAGATTAAAAAGGTTGAAAAACACTGTTATGGCTCTACACACACACACACACACACACACACTCACACACTGTGTTTAACTCTCTGACCTCATCCCCTGCTGCTTTTCACCTCAGTCACTCTGCTCTCTCTCTGATAGCCTCCTTATTTTCTTAGATGTGCTAGGCACACTCCCATCTCAGGACCTTTGAACTTGATAGGACTCTTCCTGGAAGCCTCTTTTCCAGATGGCTGTATTGCTTGCTCTTTAACACATCACTTAAAGCTCACTACATTGAGACTTTCCTATTTAAGATAGTAAGTCTCCTCTCCCACTACCTCTATCACTTCTTCACCAAAGCAAAATTCTGTTCTCTTTCTTACTTCATTTTTCCATGAAGAATTCCATCATCTTCTAGATTATACATTTTACATGTGTTGTTTAATTTGTTCTTCTCGCCACTAAAAAAATGATTTTCGTGAAGAAAAGGATTTTGCTCATTTTGCGAACAACTTTATTCTTAGTGTCTACAACAATTTCTAGCACATGTCAAGCTTTTTAGTAAGTATTTTTTGGAGGAAAGAAGTGTGAGTATGTGATCTCGACATGTTTGCCTTAGTTTTAAATATTAATGGCTAATAGCATTTTAGACATGAATTGTTCTACAAAGCAAGCTGATGTGCCATTAACAGAAGGGATTTCAGAAAGAAGTTTCGATCAGTGATTTTAAAGTATGATATACATGCTGGATATAAACTCTGTACTTTTTAATGAAGTAGAAAAAGGATTGTCCCAAGTGTTCTTAGTTGTGAATTTCTTTCATTCACAATATAGATTGATACATACCTGATGATAAATGTTACCCAGGATGATATTTAATAAGAAAAGGAAAACTGTAAGCTGGGTGATATAGTCCCTGATCACAAGTTGGCAGTGAGACTTAAAGAAGCCCAGCTTATTAAGAAATGCTAAAGTCACTTGAAAATGATCAAAGAGCCTGTTTAGAAGCAGTCTTTTTGGTAAATAGAAAACTGATTTCTGGCTGGGCATTGTCACTCATGCCTGTAATCCTAGCACTGTGGGAGGCAGGAGCAGGTGGATTGCTTGAGCTCAGGAGTTGGAGACCAGCCTGAGCAAGAGTGAGACTCTATGTCTACTAAAAATAGAAAAACTAGCAGAACGTCATGGCCCTCAGGAGTCTGAGGCAAGAGGTTTGCTTAAGCCCAAGAGTTGGAGGTTACTGTCAGGTACAGTGATGCCATGGCACTCTACCTTGGGTGACCAAGTGAAACTCTTGTCTCAAAGAAAAGAAAAAAGAAAACTGAGTTCTGTCTCGGCACCTGTAGCTCAGCAGCTAGGGCGCCAGCCACATACACCAGAGCTAGTGGTTTGAACCCAGCCCAGGCCTGCCAAATGACAATGGCAACTACAACCAAAATGTAGCCAGGCATTGTGGCAGGTGCCTATAGTCCCAGCTACTTGGGAAGCTGAGGCAAGAGAATCACTTAAGCCCGGGAGTTTGAGGTTACTGTGAGCTGTAATGCCATAGCACTATACTGAGGGCAACATAATGAGACTGTCCCCCCCCAAAAAAAACCTGAGTTCTGATTAGAAATGTTTGTTGTGAATTTTGATATTGTAGTTTATTTTTACAGTAGACTATAGTTGAGTATGATGAGACATGGAGAGTTGGGAAATTAATGGATACCAGGTGACTGTGACAGCCTGGGATAATAACAATGAGTGTCGGTATGTAGTATATAAGGAGAGAAAGACAGAAGTCCTCCCTACAAATGTGAAAGTACAAGTACAATATTTTGGATAAGAATAATAATAACAACAAGATATTTAAACTGCATAGCTTTACGTTAGGATCTATAAGTTACTAGCCCATTCTAAGAAATGGTAGATAATTCAGAAGCTATTCAGGGCCAGTTAGACATCTTTTGTTGCTTTCGTCATGTCTTTTTCCTTTATCCCCATTCTCAGTATGGTTCTCAGTGTCCTGCAGGAACTAGCCTGCTGAAATCTCCCACTTTTACAGAGGGCATCTGGCAGTAGCTAATTAATTTCAAGTAGCAAATTGCCTGGACAATGATCATAGGATTAATTTCTAAATCTATGACTGGCTAATTGCATAGGTGCTAGGATTGAGAGGCTCTGATAGGACAACTGACTCCTTGAAATGTTGAATTTTTTTTTTAAAGAAAAATTTCGGTCTTTAAAAGAATACAAAAGCTATGGTTTTTGTGTTAATTGTGTCCCATAAGGTGCTGGACAGCATAGATTTCAAAGACATCTTTATTTTGGCCCCTACTTTTTATGAGGTAATAGAGTTTAAAAAGTCTTGGCAGAAAGTCAGATGTGGCAGAGGTGAAGCCATTAACCTTTTCTCCTACTTTCTTTCCCCCAGAATCCAATGATAATTTTATATATACTTAGCCTTCTAAAATCTCATATGCAAAACTAGTGAATCTTGAGTTCTATAATGTCTGTGGTGTTTTAGGTACATTGGCCATTGGGAGAGAATCAGAGCTCATTGCTTTTTATAAGTTATCCCCTATTACTTTTGAAAAGATGTTCTTTACAGACTTTACTAGCATAACTGAGACTTGAGTTTTTTACAGTGCTACTGGTTACCATAGTTTCACCTATATTTTACATTTTTGTCCCCATTTTGAAACCCCAGAATAAAGTAGCTGAGAGATTAGAATCAATTTGGCAATAATAATAGAGCACCCCCTGTGGATCACCCCAGGATGTGGATCATGAAGAAATCAGAACTTGTGATATTGCCACGAACTAGGTGATCTTGGAAAAAGTCTCTTCCTCATATTTTGATTTCCCCAATATAAAATGAAAAAATTAGGTTAAATAATCTCATATTTCTTTTGATCTCTTATGTTCTTTGGCTTTTAGTCATCCTTACCAGTGTTAGACTTGTCCTCTTTAAAAATAGTTTTCCCCTTTGAGTTTCTAAGAATTCCTATATTTGAGTTTTAGAAGATGGCATTTACTTAATAGGAAGCTTTTTAACTTTCCTGATACTAATGATCCTCGGCCTATAAGCACATAATACACCCAAAGTTGTTAATTAAATTAGTACTACTCAATCCACATATTTGTATCTCATAACACTTAACTCAGTTGGGGGACGGGGAAAGAGTACTGACAACAGGAGAGGGCTGCTTAGTGTCTCCTTTTGGAAACCTAAAGTAAACATCTTGCCTTCCAGTAATACTGGAACCTGCTGTCTAGGTGTTGCAAGCTTTCCCCAGCTTCCTGGCTTTAGGGAGTTCTGCAAAAATCTATTACTATGTATTCCATTGCCTGGACCAAGATGTTCCTGGAAAAAGGATCTCTGAGTGTTCAGTCTATTATGCTGTTCATTGGCTGAGTGTTCTGAGCCATTTTGGGACGTTATGTACAAAATTAAAATTTTTGTGGTCACCCCAAGAATAAGTACCATTAGGCATGACTAGACCAGAAGGTAAAAGACTGGGTAAGTTGTTCATAAGTTAAAATAGGAAATAGATAAGTCATGAAAGGGCAAAACACAAAAATCTTCAAAGTCAGTGTCCCTTTAGATTTAGTCCAAGTCTGCCCTTCTGTTCTTTGCTTACTCTCTATAGTCCACCTAGCTGAAAATGTATGCTTATATGTGTGTATGTTTGTAAGATAGAATAATATCCCTGTGTTGTTAAATACCTTTAGATGGAAGGATTATCCTGGGTTATTTAAGTGACTCTAATCCCATGAGTCCTAAAAAGCAGAAGAAGGAGGCATAATAAGTGGTTCAGAGACATGAGATGTAAGAAGAAGGAAAGATTAGAAGTGTGAGAGGACTCCATCTATTATTGCTGATTTTGCAGATGAGAAGGAGGCCATGAGCCAGAGAGTACATGGGGACTCCAAAGGCTGAGAATGACTCTAACCTGAGAGCCTGCAAGGAAATGGGGATTTCACTTCTATAACTGTAGGGAACTAAATTCTGCTGATGACCCAAATGGGCAAGGAAACAGATCTTACCCTAGAGCCTCCAGAAAGGAATGCAACCCTACTAACACCTTGATTTTAGCCCTTTAATATCTATGTTGTTTGTAGAACTATAAGATAATAAATTTGTGTTGCTTAAGCCACTAAGTTTGTGGTATTGTTATTAATTAAACAGAATTACCATATGGCCCAATAATTCTATTCCCGGGTATATACTCAAAATTACTTCAAAATTATTATTACTATTTTTTTGCAACAGAGTCTCATTTTATTGCCCTTGGTGGAGTGCTATGGCATTATAGCTCACAGCAACCTTAAACTCTTGGGCTTAAGCAATCCTCTTGCCTTAGCCTTCCAAGTATCTGGGACTACAGGTGCCCAGCTACTCAAAATTACTTAACACAAGTGTTCAAACAAAAACTTGTACATGAATACTCAGAGCAGCACTATTCATCATAGCCAAAAGGTAGAACTAAGCCAAATGTCCATCAATTGATTAATGGATAAACAATATTTAGTATATCCCTATAATGGAATAGTATAATAGTCAAAAGAAATGTAATACACAACATGGATGAACTTTGAAAAAATTATACTAAGTGAAAGAAGACAGACACAAAAGGCCTCATATGATTCCATATATCTGAAATATCCAGAATAGGTAAATCCAAAGAGATAGAAAGTACATTTGTGATATTAAGAACAGAGGAGTGAGTAGTGACTACTTAATAGGTTTGGGATAATGAAAAAGTTCTGAAACTATATAGGAATGGTGGTTGCACAAAATTGTGAATGTTCTTTATGCCACTAAATTTGCACACTTTAAATTAGTTAAAATGGTAAATTAAGTTTCACATTTGACAACCAAGAAAGCTTAAGGTGTAGTCAACTCAATTGTGTGGGTATGTGCATGTGTGTGCACATGTGTATTGATATGTGAATATGCACAACAAGGATCCACAAGTGAAAGAATTTGGAAAATCTTAGAATAAGTGAGATTGCCAAAGAGATTGGCATAAAGATGAATAGTAACTCTGTTAACATGTAGGGAAATAATCCAGGCATGGTATTTTACTTGTTTTTATTTAAAGGGTCTGATTAGAGAGTAAAGTATACATTACTTAAAGCAAACTGCCTTTATTGTAATAAGAAATACATTTCTTATACATTTATAGTTATCCATCTTCATTTAAATTATATAAAATGACTTCCTTTACATACAAATAAAAAATAAAGTAGATAAAATTGTTTAACTAAAATGGTTTCGGGTATTATAAATTGTCTGCCTATTAGGATAGAAAAAGTAATAATGTTAGTTTATCAGGAACTTCTGTAGAAATAGGTTATTCTGATTATAAAGTGGAGGAGAGATTGAAGGAGAGATTTAACAGACTTCGATAGATAAATTAGGATGTTCATTAGTTTACAATATGAAGTAAATATTTCCAAAATATAAAATGAACCTCAGAAAGCAACATAGAGTAATCTCACTTGTAAACACAGATATAAATATCTTAAATGAGATGCTAGAAATTAGGAACTAATATCACAGTTTACCAGAATTCTGGAGATTGAGAGCATATGGAAACTTACTGCCAATTACAATAGATAAGGATTTTTAGGAATATGGACTTAAACATAATTGAGTAAATTGCCACAGTCTTTTTGCAGAAGAATTTAGCTGTATAAAATGATTATAAAACTGACCACTAATTTTGACCTATAAATTATCTTTATAAAATTACCCAAATAAAGTAAAGAGAAATACTACATAAAATTTTTGTATCTGTACCATCACTATTTTTAATTAAAAAAAGAGAAACATCACATAACAGTTGACAAGAGTTAGGCTATTGTGTCTTAGTTATAAAATTGAATATTACCATTAAAATGACAAATCTGTGGACCAGGTTAATGCATGTAAAGGACAGGATGCATATAAAGTGCACAACAAAGGAATGTTTTTAAAAGGTCAAAAAATTGTATGTTCACAATGACACAATTACATAAAATATTTTTAATGTTAAAGATAGAAACTACTTATAAAGTCTAAGGAATTATTTAAGATAAAGTCATCTATGTCTCTTGGACTTAGTTTTATCAACTATGAAATGAGAACATTATACTATAAAGGTTTACTTTTTTTTTATTGTTGGGGATTCATTGAGGGTACAGGAAACCAGTTTATACTGATTGCATTTGTTAAGTAAAGTCTCCCTTACAATTGTGTCTTACCCCCAAAAGGTATGTCACACACTGAGACCCCACCCCCTCCCTCTATCCCTCTCGCCGCTCTTCTGTTCTCCCACACCCCTTCCTCCTCCTCTCTCTCTCTTCTCTCCCTTTTCCCTACCACTTACCATGTACAGGTCTTTAATTGTCCTCTTATCAAAATTAAATACATAGGATTCATGCTTCTCCATTCTTGTAATGCTTTACTAAGTTTAATGTGTTCCACTTCCATCCAGGTTAAAACAAAGGATGTAAAGTCTCCATCTTTTTTAATGGCTGAATAATATTCCATGGTGTACATACACCGCAGCTTATTAACTCATTCCTGGGTTGGTGGGCATTTAGGCTGTTTCCACATTTTGGCAATTTTAATGTGAGTTGCGATAAACAGTCTAGTGCAAGTGTCCTTATGATAAAAGCATTTTTTTCCTTCTGGGTAGATGCCCAGTAATGGGATTGCAGGATCAAATGAGAGATTTACCTTGAGTTCTTTCAGGGTTCTCCATACTTCCTTCCAAAAAGGTTATATTTGTTTGCAGTCCCACCAGCAGTGTAAAAGTGTTCTTTTCTCTCCACATCTATGTCAGCACCTGCAGTTTTGAGATTTTGTGATGTGTGGCCATTCTTCCTGGGGTTAGATGATATCTCAGGATGGTTTTGATTTGCATGTCTCTAATAATTAGGGACGATGAGTATTTTTTCATATGTTTGCTAGCCATTTGTCTGTCTTCTTTAGAGAAGGTTCTATTTTTCTATCTTGCCCATTGATATATGGGATTGTTGGCTTTTTTCATGTGGATTAATTTGAGTTCTCTATAGATCCTAGTTATCAAGCTTTTGTCTGATTCAAAATATGCAAATGTCCTTTCCCATTGTGTAGGTTGTCTATTTGCTTTGGTTGTTGTCTCCTTAGCTGTACAGAAGCTTTCAGTTTAATTAAGTTCCATTTGTTTATTTTTGTTGTCTTCATAGTCTTTCCCCAGCCTGATACCTTCAAGTGTTTTTCCTGTGCTTTCTTTGAGGATTTTTATCATTTCATGCCTTAAATTTAGGTCCTTTATCCATCTTGAATCAATTTTTGTGAGTGGAGAAGGGTGTGGGTCCAGTTTCAGTCTTTTACTTGTGGACATTGATTTTATATCCTGAGACATTATTGTATTTTTTGATGACTTCCAAGAGTCTTGTGGTTGGGTCTTTGAGGTTCTCTAAGTATAAGATCATATCGTCAGCAAAGAGGGAGAATTTGACCTGCCCATTTGGATGCCCTTTATTTCCTTTTCTTGCCTAATTGTATTGGCTAGAACTTCCAGCACTATGTGAATAGTAATGGTGACAGAGGAAAACCTTATCTAGTTCTAGTTCAAACTAGAAAAGCTTTCAGTTTTATTCCATTCAGTAAAATATTAGCTGTGGGTTTGTCAAAGTTAGCTTCAATCAGTTTAAGAAATGTGCCGCCTATGCCTATACTCTTCAGTGTTCTAATTAGAAAATGATGCTAGATTTTATAGATTGCTTTTTCTGAATTTATTGAGAGGATGACATGGTCTTTGCTTTTGCTTCTGTTGATATGGTGAATAATGTTTATGGACTGCCTTGAGTATGTTAAAACAACCTTGCATCCCTGGGATGAAACCTACTTGACTATGATGTATGCCTTTTTTGATGATAAGCTGTAATCTATTGGCTAGAATTTTGCTGAGAATTTTTGCATCTATATTCATTAGTGAAACTGGTCTGAAATTCTCCTTTTGGGATATCAGAGTGATGTTTGCTTTGTAGAATGTGTTGGGGAAGATTCCTTCCTCCTCAATTTTTTGGAATAATTTCTGAAGTATGAGAATAAGCTCTTCTTTGAAGCTTTGATAGAATTCAGGTGTGAAGCCATCCAGACCAGGGCATTTTTTTGGTGGGATATTTTTTATTGTTTCTTTGATCTCAGTGCTTGAAATTGGTCAGTTCAGGAGCTCTATTTCTTCCTAAGTCTAGGGAGAGGGTATGATTCCAAATATTGATCCATTTCCTTCACATTGTCAAGTTTCTGGCCATACAGTTTCTTGTAGTAGTCAGAGATAATCTCTTGTATCTTTGTGGTATCGGTTATTTCCCCTTCATCATTTCTGATTGAGGTTACTAGAGATTTTACTTTTCTATTTCTAGTTAGTCTGGCCAAAGGTTTATCTATCTTATATATTTTTTCAAAAAATCAACTCTTTGTTTCATTAATTTTCTGAATGATTCCTTTGTTTTCAACTTCATTTAATTTCTTCCAGCACCCAATTGTCATTCAGCATAAGGTTGTTTAATTTCCATGCCTTTGTGTGGGGTTGAACATTTTTGTTGGAGTTGAATTCCATGTTTAATGCCTTGTGTGGTATGAGAAGATACAAGGTAAAATTTCAATTCTTTTGATTCTGTTGTGGTTTGTTTTGTGTCCTAGGATATGATCAATTTTGGAGTATATTCCATGGGCCAATGAGAAGAATGTATATTCTTTATCTTTGGGATGGAGTGTTCTTTATATGTCTATCAAGCACAGAGGTTCTAGGGTTTCATTTAAGTCCCTTATATCTTTGTTTAATTTCTCTTTAGAGGATCTGTCCAGCTCTGTAAGAGGAGTGTTAAAATCTCCTTTTATTATGGTGTTATAGGATATCATATTGCTTAGACTAATTAAGGTCTGTTTCAAGAATCTAGGAGCATTTAAGTTGGGTGCATAAACATTTCATATTGAAATGTCTTCCTGTTGTATTTTTCCCTTGACCAATATGAAATGACCATCTTTTTTTTTTTTTAACTTTATTTGCTTTAAATCCACATGTATCTGAAAATAAGATTGCAACCCTCTTTTCTTCTGAATTCCGTTTGCCTTAAAAATTGTTTTCTAACACTTAACTCTGAGTTTTAATTTGTCTTTTGAGGCTAGGTGTGTTTCCTGAAGACAGCAAATGGATGGCTTGTGTTTTTTTAAATTATTATTATTAAATGATAGCTGTGTGCATTAGTGCAATTATTATTATGCAAGGAAAAGGAAATAAAAGAAAAATATAGAGGGAAAAATGTTGAATAAACAAATAAAAACATAAACCAAAAATAAAAACAAAGGAAAAAATATATATATATATATTTTTTTTCTGAATATTATCTGGGTAGCAGGTGATCTTTTAGGGTATGAGATCTTAATCACAATGCTGATACAGCTGTATGAGATGGAGACTGGTAGCCTTTGCTGATTTCTCAAACCCCATAGGGTTAAGAGCCTAAATCTCTCCTCAGAGAGAGATCCTCACTTAAAGGACACTTAAACCACACTGTCCTCGCTCAAAAGACACTTTAAACCAGCCTTTAGCACTGCTCATTCACTAAATCACTCGCCCAAGGTCTCCCAGCCCAAGCCTCACTCTGTGACCCACAGGGTGGAGCCTGCAGGGGCAGTTCTCCCACAGTGGCTGCAGTCCACAGCCAAACAATATTAGCTCTGTTTTGGCTCAACAGCTCAGTCCTGGGCCCTAGACAATGCTTAAAGTCATCTGCACTCTCACCCAATTTCTCCCAAGGTAGTTCAAATGAGTGCCCAAGTCCAAAATATAAAACAACCCACAGGGCAGGCCTTCCCTGTTTGCAATCTCACTGCTTTTGTAGTTACAGCCGTGGCAGCCACGGCCTCAGACAAAACGAACGCAACCACTTGCCAGCTCTCCACTGCTTTTGTCCTTCTCCTTGCGCCCAGAAGTCTCTCACTGTCTCCCTGTGTCCCCAAAGAGATGTTTCTGGGCAAAGCCCACACAACCAGAGATACCTGGAGTCTTCTCTCCACTATCTCACCGTGCCTGGTTGCAAAGAAGCTATTACTCCACCTCCATCTTGCTCCCTCCTCCTACATTTTTATTTCAATTCTCATCTATGGCTTATTTCCATTTACCTTGTCATTTTTTTTTGTGTGTGTTTTGTTTTTGTAAATAAGCTTAAACGGGCCATAGTGGTTGAATAAGCTTAAGAGATGCTTTAATATGAATCTGCTTATTTGGAGTAAGACATTTTCCTTCTTTCTCTCAACTGGGCATACTCTCACCACAGGGAAAACGTGTTCTGGATTCCATAGTCTGGAACCATAATGTTTGCTCCCCCTTTTACAATAGTTTAGTCAAGTGTTATACAAACAAGAACGGGACTTCTGAATCCTATAATTATAACCCTTTTGTTTCCCTGGCTTCTTGGGATAACTTAAACCTAATTAGCGAGTGTTCACAGTTTTAGCAAACATAAAATTAATCTGAAGGATCAGTAGGAAAACATTTCTTCTATGGCCCAACCCTAGGGACATGGAACTAATTTTATTATGCAGTGAAATTTTAAAATTTGAAACTGAGAGCTAAACAGTGAAATGGGCAATTATGGAATTATCTAATAAATTTAGGGAACATTAAAAAGAAGGTAACTAAAGAGATTAAGCAACTTTATTAACATAATTTAGCTGATAATTGCAGAGCCTCAATTATTAACTGGCTGTATGACATTCTCAAGTGACTCACTTCTTTGCATTTCAGTGTCCTCATTTGTAAAAAGGGCATTATTATACCATACCTCATAGTTGTTGTGAGGATTGAATATGCCAGGTGTATGTCAAACCTCTTAATATAGTCTCTGATAAATAGTAAATGCTCATTAACTGTTCATTTTCTTTCCTTTCCCAGTTACAGTTTCCCAGGCAAACCTTGTCCGTTCTTGACTTTATGTCTCTGCTCACTATGTGCTCTTTGCCACTAATCACAATCTGTTGTAAAGGCATTCATTTAATTTAGACTAAAGAAAAATCACACAACTGCAGAAGGTGTATGTATGAAGAAGTTTGGTAAAAAATTATTTATAATGACAGAAATTTGGAGCAATTTAGTTAAAATTTAGTTAAATCAAATTGAAATTTGGTTATCATTATGGCACATACTTCATGGAAATATAATGAGTATTGAGTGAGTTAATATTTATAGAGCAATTAAAAGAGTGCCTAGTACATAAGCAATTACTGTGCTTTTTAAAAGTGTTATATTCAAGTACAAAACCAGAAGTACAGCTTGGTTTTTCCAACACTTGATTTCCCTTGTAGTAAGTCCAAATTGGATTATATATAACCTTGAGAAATTAATTTAATGGTGAAGATTTTCAGAATTTTCCCTCAGCTCCTCTTGGTCCATGTGGCTATCAAAGTCCAAGTAGATTCTCATGGACCTTTCTATTCTCAGTAACAGTGAAATGTGAAAGCTCAAGCTAATTAGCTCCACTTACTTGGAAATCAAGAAGCCTTGGATGTAACTGGCAACTTGTTTAACTTAGTTTGGGTAGAGATAACTAACAGATTACAAACTCCTGAAAGGGAAAACTGTCCAATTCACTTTTCTATGAAAATTCCAGTTATTCTACATGGGACTTTCATGAGGATTAAATAAATCTATACATATAGGTCACTTTGAAGAGTACCTACATATAATGCGTACTATATATATTTCTTCTTATTATGTTTTTATTTAAGCCACAAAGTACTTAAGGGGACCAAAAGTTCTTGTGAGGTTTCTATCACCCTGTGACTACTATCATTCAACCAAAAGACAGGAAGAATAAGCATTTTCCCCAGTGTTTTTTTTTTAACCAAATATCAAAAAATATTGGAAAGGAAGAGACAAAACCTAAACAAGTGAATTGACTAAAAACAATATATAAATAAAAGGTAGTCACTAAAGTGGTCAGAGTATACAAAACTCCTGTACTGTATCAAAAACAAATAGCATTTCTATATACTAGCAAATATAAATAAGAAAAAAGATCCCACTTATGTAAGAATACAATCGGTAAAATCATTAAAGAGTAAACCTAACTAGAAAAGTATAGCACATATAGGGAGAAAATTATAAATCTGTGCTGAAAGACATAAAAGAAGAATAAGATAGGATCAAGATGACTTACTAAACACAGGTAATATGTGCCTTCTCCATGGAAGGGAACCAGAAGAGTAAGAAGATACATTTCAAACAATCTGGGTGAGAATGCTAGGATTTACCAGAGAAGGATGAGAAGCCCCAAAAGTAACAAGAAGGTTGTTTGCCCAGCTGGAGACTAGCTGACAACTAGGAAAAGCTTCTCAATATAGAAAAACAGTAAGAGAGAAACCCCCAAGACTCCACATTCCAGAATTGATTTTACATTCTTGGCTATGGAAGGGTCCCTTGACCAACATGGGCCTCGGGATCAATAGGAAGATGCCCCGAAATCACTCCATAAAGGGAACCCATGCAGAATTCCAAGGCATCTGAGCCTAGAACAGCTTCATTCTGAGAGTCTAGATATTAGAGATTGACAGTTAGGGTTGACCAAGCCCTTGTTCGCATATAGAGGACAATGTCAATCATCCTACAGTGGGCTGCTGTGAGACTGAGACGCAAGTGAGCTGCACACCACACAGCTTCTTGCCCATGCTTCTTTCCTGGTAGGAGCCCATGTCTGGTTGCAGGTTTAAGGTGCCCTTTTGACAGTTTAATGCTGGGCTTTGCCTTGCCTTTTGGCCAAGTTTGGAAAGACATGCTGCAGCTACCACCTGTCTAGAGAGGGATGGAAAAATCAGGCTTTCCATACCTAGGATAATACCCACCACCCTACTACAGGGAGCTATCAGACTTGGGAAGTATCCCAGCCATATTGTTGTGGCTACTACCAACATCAATATAGACCACTTGGAGCTTAGTAGTTCCACTTACTGCTACTATTACTGCTCACGTCACACCAGCTGCCAAAGAACCTGAAGACCTACCCGCTGCTCCCAATAGTGGTCTCTGAACAAGTCACCTGGAAGCCCAAGAATGAGCCTTCTAGGACAGACTAACACCAGCATAAGCTGTATTGAAGGCTAAAAACAGGCACACTGACCCCAATGCTGCTATCACTGGGGCCTGAAGACTGGCTCACCAGTCATGTAAGTCCCCAGCAAAACTTTATCACATCTTCAACTAATAATCATACTTAAGCCACTAAGGAAATCACTGATATTACTGATCCTGTGTACCGCCAGAGAAATCATACAAAGATTATACTATACAGGCACCCAAAATCAAAACCAAAGTGTCCTTACTTAACCAACAACATATACAGGGTGGCCAGAAAGTTCATGTGCAAAAGATGCCCTGTGTACATCTTTAGGAAAAAATTCTCCACTACAAAGATAATTTCAAAAAATTAAGACAAGCAGCTACACAAGATGTACGGATATCAATGGACAGACACAGGAAACCTGAAAAAGCGAGGAAATATGATACTACCAAAAGACCATACCATTTGTCCCCCAATAAAAAGGAACTCAGAATACCAGATAAATAATTCAAAATATTGATTTTAAAGATGCTCAAGGAGAAGGACTCTGTCTAACAAAATCAAATATTTTGACTTGGTTATTTGTACCCTCACATTAACCTGAAATAGATTTACTTTTAAATCACACAAAACAGAAAGAATGAAAGTTTTATGATGATTGTTTTACCAATGTTTACTGAATTTTTAATGGTAAAAAATAATACAATTGCATAGTGTAATACTTTTTATCTATAATGCTACAGTAATAGAAGTACTACAGTATTATTCTGTTTGCTGTTGTCTTATATGTATTTTCTCTCTCTCCTTATTGTTTTTTAAAGGTGAGCCTCTGGATCATATTTTTTTTTTTTAATTTGAATCTTTATTTTTTAACAGATATGTATTTATTGCATGGTAACAAATATCTTTGGTTTTAATTTAAAAAATAAAGATTCTTAAGGAGATGCAAGAAAAATCTGTAAACTGATAAAAGATAATCAGAAAATCAATTCAGGATATGAATGAAAAATTTGTGAAGTAGATATCTGAAAAAAATAAACTATGAAACTGAAAAATTCATTGAATGAAAGACAATGAAAATGTTTCATTAAAAAATTGCATTAAAAAGTTTCAATAATAGACTAGATCAAGCAGAGAAAAAAATATCAGACCTTGAAGACAGGTCTTTTGAAATAATTTAGTCAGACAAAAGTAAAGAAAAAAAAGTAAAAAGAATCAACAAACCCTTTTAAGACATGTGGGACTGCATAGAATGAAAACAAATGTAATATAAAACTAAAATGTTTTATAAAGCAATCACACAAAGGACAAAGAGAAAAGAAATTGAATGGTGACATTACAGAATTTCATCAAACCACAAACACAGAAAGGCAAAGAAAAAGAAAAATTATACTAAAAAGCTAGAAAACAATGAACAATATGACAAGAATAAAGCCTCACATATCAATATTAATTTGGATGTAAATTATAGAAGATAAATTCAGAAGTGGAAAATCCCTTTTAGATAATTTTGTTAATCCCTTGTATTCCTTGGATTTAGCCTCTATAGAATAGTACAAAAAGAATAGTCTTCTCACATGACTGTAACCACTCTCCCAAGGAATTTAGTTCACAAGCAGAAACTGAGGAAGAAAACAGAAAAGCATTCTGTTTATAAAGCATTTTCCTTTGCTTAATTTCATCCCATTACACCTAGTTAGTTTTAGTCTCTTGAGAAACATTTTGTTCACTCTCCTTGATAGTCTTGTTCTTTATATACCTAGAGAATAGTCATGATCCTGTCTTTCCTACTTCCATTTTAAAATCATTATGTGTATATATCTTTTACTGGGAAACATCTATACATTTTAGATGTTTTTTAGGAGCAGGCAAAACAAAAAGAAAAATATAATAGATTATGACATCTTTACTCTCTGCTTACCACTTATATGTATTCCATATAATGCATATAAGAGGCCCTCAATAAATCCTGAATGATTGATCTTTATCTAAATATTTAGGAAGTTCCCCTTCTTCCTTACCCATGTGTGCTATGAAGAAAACAGTGGCATTGTCATTAGAAATCACAGGAAAGGTCTGATGTGGTGGCTCATGCCTGTAATCCTAGCAGGATTAAGGTGGGATAATCGCTTGAGTTTAGGAGTTCAAGATGAGCCTGAGCAAGAATAAGACCCTATCTCTACTAAAAATAGAAAAATTAGCGGGATGGTATGGTAGACATGTGTAGTACCAGCTATTTGGGAGGCTGAGGCATGGGGATTGCTTGAACTCAAGAATTTGAGATTGCTATGAGCTAGGCTAATGCCACAGCATTATAACTGGGATAACAAAATGAGACTCTGTCTCAAAAAACAAACAACAACAACAAAAAAACAAAACAAAACAAAACAAAACAAGAAAGATGATAGGGAAATTTGAACTTCTGGTTTTTGGCACCTTAGAAGGTCTTTATCTCTTAAAGAGTCTGAAAGACCCAGGTTTCTTCTCCCCTAAGCATATCAAGGTACTATTTCATCTAGCTCACATTATATTGCATTAGAAAGTGCCAGAATGATGAAATATATTCAGCACTTCAGGATTACTTACTCATTTATTCAGAAGGAAATCGATTTTAATATATTATTATTTAATATCTTTTAAAATTGAGACATGCATGTTCCTAGATTCTGTTTTAACTCTCTTACTTTGTACCCTTGGATAAACCTATAACTACTCTAATTCTTGACTTCTTCATCTTTAAGGGAATGCCATTGTATTTACTTTACAGAGAAATTATGAAGCATGTTCTTATGAAGAGTCTCTTTATAAATATTTAACTTCTACTTCCTCTTTTGTACAGTCTTTTTCACTGTTATGAAAAACGTTGTGTCTGCTTTTCTCTTCTTTATTTTATGTGCAGTCATCTAATCTGTTATAAAACAAATGATTTGAAGGAACTTTATAGTGTCATCTAGTCTAATGATCTGCCTTTAGGCAGGCAGATGTTTCACTCAGAACAAAATCAACTTTTCTCTGGTTGAAAACCTAGGAAGATGTAAACTTCACATCTTCCTTTTTTAGTCATTCAGCATGACATTCAAGAGGTAGTTTTCTAAGTTCTGTTTCACTTCTCACTCTTTTAGTAAACATTAATGGTGTTGTCCTTAGCCCTAGAGAATAGCTCAGCATCTACTCATATGAACATTCCTTAGACTTAAGGGTCAATTTTAACTTACCCATTAATTAATCATTTTTATTAGTTATCTACTGCTGCATAACAAATTATTCCAAACTTGATGACATAAAATAAAACACAGTTATTATCTTACAGTTTCTGTGGGTCAAGAATGAGTGTGGGTTAGCTGGATTCTCTGGCTCAGGGTTACCCATCAGGCTGCAGCCATTCCAAAGCTCTGGTGGGAAGGATGTACTTCCTAGCTTACTCACATGGTTTTAGAGGATCCAGTTTCTCACAGATTGCTAGATGACACCATCAGTTCCTCAAGAACTTTTAGGCAGACTTTGGAGTGAGCAAGTAAGTCAGTAAAAAAAAGTATGACTGATGAAAAAAGAAAAAGATGTTCATTTCAAACAAGGCAGCAAATTAGATCATGTTTTGGTGAGGAAGGGACTTCTTGAAATAGCAAACCAAGGGCTCCCTTTCCTTCTATGTTATACTAAAGCTTCCTGTCTTCGGCCATTTGTGTTGCTATTCAATACCTGAGGCTGGGCAATTTATAAAGAAAGGTCTATTTGGCTCACAATTCTGATGTCCGAAAAGTTCAAGATATAACATCTATATCTGGCAAGCTCCACAGTGATTTACAGAGATCACTTGGTAAGAGAGAAGCAATAGAGGTGGGGAGGTACAAAGCTCTTGTGAGAACTAACAGAGCAGGAACTCATTCAATACTACCTTAAGGAGAGCATTAATCTATTTATGAGGGGTCTACCACCATGACCTAAACACCTTCTATTAGGCCCCACCTCCAACATTGGGGATCAGATTTCAAGATGAGGTGTAAAGGATCAAATGTCCAAACTATAGCTCTTAACTATTTTAGGAAATTAGGGTGGCAATTTGTTAGGTAAAATAGTCTTCACTGTCTTTGAGAAAAGAGGTTCTGCAGTCTTTTGGCACCTTCATTCTAGTATTTTCAGCCCTCCAGTTGGAGCCTGTTGCTTATTATTTTGGCCTTGGTTGCGCTCACAAACCATTTAAAACGATTGTTACATTATACTTCTTTGATTATGATTAGACATGGGCACACATGCCACTGTATATACACTGATAGGTGCATACCCTAAGGAAATTTTCTTCTCAGCCTTTTCTTCTCAAGGCTCAAAACTTCCCACCCTTTTTAGCCTCTTGTATATCTGTGTGCCATCACTTAAACCTTGTGGCTTAAACTATTCTTTGAATTTTTGATGGATTATTTTCTATACATACTTCTGATAATGTTAATTTCAGGAACTTCAATAGATATTTCATATGAAAGTGAGTTTTGGACCAGGCATGGTTGCTCATACTTGTAATCTTAGCACTTTGTGAGGGTTTAGGGGGAGGATCACTTAAGGCCAGGAGTTTGAGACCAGAGACACCTGTGCCAATGTGTGGATTGAATTCCAGTTCTCTTAGGATTAGAGTTTGGTGGAAACCAGAGCACTGCCCATTGGAGTCTATTGAAGGCTTTATTCATACTGTATACTGTAAGATACCCATATACCTTTCTGTATTTCTTCTGCAGTCAAGTCTAGGAAGCAGACAAGAGTTCCTTATTCTGTACTCCAGTCTAGGTTTGTTGAACTCATAAAAAGTTACAGGACCTTTGGCATTCAGCCTAAAGTAAGATTCTAATGTTGCTATATTCACCAGAACCCCATGAGACTTAAGACAGACTCTTAGACTTGCTTTTATGTTACAGAAAAATCAAGTTTTCTACTTGATAGCATGAGAATATAAGAAAAGAATGAACATGTCAGAAGAAATTAAGTAGAGATTAAAAAGAACATATTTGGGTCATTCTGATTTTAAAATATTCATTCAAGCTCTAATTTTACTTCATAATAAATAATGACTGAGTTATCTGTTGGATATATGGCTTAGTCTATTATAGGAGAAATACAAGAGTAGAGAACATGAAGCTTTGCCTCTCATTTTATAGAGTATCATCTAAAAATGGAGAAAGCTTTAACTCAATTAGGCTGACCCCCTAGACCTTTTCTCTATAGCAAGGATCAGCAAATTATGCCCAGCTGCTTGTTTTTATAAATAAAGTTTTATGAGAACATAACCATGCCCACTGGCTATGGGCATTTGCCTGTTGTCTGTGGCTGCTTTCATACTACAATGGTAAAGTTGAGTATTTGCAATAGAGAATGAATGTATGTTCCACAAAAGCCTAAAATATTTACATCTGGTCCTTTACAGAAATAGTTTGCCATTCTCTGCCCTACAGTATTAAATGCAAGAAAGTGAAAACACAAACTTTTAAGGAAAAATAGTCTCTATAATATAAGCAAATTGCTTATTATTTTAGGAAGCAGAAATATATGTATGTACAGTAGAATCTTTATAGTTGACTACCTCCCTGCATTGACCACCTTCTTAAGTTGACAAACTTTCATAAACCAGACATGCATCACATGTACTCAGGCCAAGTTCCTTATATTAACCACCTCTGTATGTTTACTGTTTGTTATAGTCCCTTGGGTGGTCAACGTACAGAGGTCCTAACTGTATTTTAAATTAAAAGAATGAGGTTATATAAAAGGACTAATAGAGATATGAGTAGTTTTGAGAGCTATATTTTAATATTTAAAAATATTCAGATGCTTCTGTAAATATTTAGAAATAGTTAAAAATAAAAAACTTGATCTAAAATCCCTAATTATATTGATCAAATTGAGAGACAAGAAATGTGAGTAGATTGTTTTTTATTATAGACACTGATAATTGTTCATATTGTTTTTTATTGTAGACACTGATAATTGTTCATATTTTAAAATTGAATTGCCATTTATATACATTCTAAATCATTAGCAAAATCAAAGAAAATATCTTTGTAGCAAATGAGAGAAAGCAAAGGAAACAACAAAGACCACACAAAGCAGAAAGCATAAAACTAGTTAACACAAGACCAAACATGCTCATTATGATAATAAATGTAAATAGATTGAATGTCTCTGCTAAAAATCTAAGATTGACTTTTTTAGAAAAAGAGAAAGAAAGAAAGAATCTAATATCAAAAAGTAACTCTGAAAGGTTAAAAATAAAAAGCAAAAACATTAAAGCAAATCTTAAGTGAAAGCAAATTTAAAGGGAAGATGAGGCTATAGTATTACAATTGGTAAGCATTTTAGGAGTTAGCGTTTTTAGTGAAGATTGAAATTAATTTCCTTTAACATTATGTTACTGAGTTAATGATAAAGCAAGATCATTTAGGCTTTTTGTTACAGAAAACACTAATACCCTCTGGAGGTGGCAGTCCTTATTGTTTAGATTTGTGCATTTTATGTGTGAAAATCTGGTTAAGAGCAGCAGAATATACTCCAGTTTCTGAGGAAAAGAAAGACAGATGGAGGTGATTGTTGCCTGTCCTCACATGTGCCTTCCTGATTCTGAATGTCTTGAAATTAGAGCCACATGGGTGGAAATTTTAGAGCTCAGGAATTGTATCAGATTCTTAATGGTCTGCTTCAACTGAAGAGTCAAGTTGAGGACAGAAGAGTAGAATATGGTAGACTATAATAAAAGTTAACTTAGGGTAAACAATAAATGTTTGTTCAATTCTTAGTGCTTGTCTCTTCATCCAAACCATCTTTTCTTTCTATTTATATCTTTTTATTTCATCTCAGAACTTTAATGAAAGTTATTCATGCTTGTACATTATAGCTGTTGTTTAAGTTGCTGAAATTGTGATCATTATCAACTTAAATATTTATTGAGATTTTACTATTGCTTTTTTGTTCATTGTTTCTGCTATCTCCTTTATTATGACTATTTTTATTGTGGACTTCTGCTTTCTTGCATCATATTGAAAATGCAATGAGTTTTTATTTTTTAATTCCTTAAATATATTCTTTCTCTGGAACTTGAAGGATGATACTCTTCATCTTAAGAATATTTCTAGTATTCTTAGTCTTAAGAGTATTTTTCTATAGTTTTTTTTTCCTCCAGATTACTAATCATAAGGGGAATATTCAAATGAATTGTGTATTTCAACAGACAGGATGTGTGGTCAACTATGGTCTTCTTTACTTGGGTTTGTTTTACATATAGTGTCACTGGAAGTATCACAAAAGAAAGTTCATGCTTTTGTATCCAAATAAGGAGTTAGCACATTATTACATATTGCAAAAATAGAGCATATTGGACCCTAAGTCACATCACAATTTCATGATATATTTATTTCTAGGCCAAAAGAACCAATACCAGATGTTCAGTTTAAAAACCAGTTTAAAAAAATTATTTACTTATGCCAAATAAATAAAACCCATATACCTGCCAACCCTGTTTTTGAGTATAGATGTCCCATCTCAACTCCATAGTAAAAGAGCACGTTAATATGCATAAATCTAGCAATTTTATTCATCCAATACAACATTAATGGTTTATTGTTTATTATAAGCCTATTCTCATTGTCCGTTTCTCTGATATTAACTAGTAGGATAAATGGAAGGGTATTGCCCCCAATATATCTTCTTCCTAGGATCTTCTTATCTGTGTCCATGTTGTGTCTCAGTAATGCTTTTTATCACCTCAAGTCTTCTTGTATTCTCCATATTAAAAATAAAAAAAATTCTGGGTAGAGGCTGAAAAAAGGATAATTAGCTTTGGGTACCTCAAAAAACAACAACTGATAAACCAACTACTGGTGAGGATACAGAGCAAGTGAATCTCATATACTGTATTTTGCCATGTAAAATACAATTCTGTGTATACTGTGCATCTACATTTGGGGCCCAGACTGTAGATGCTTGAGAAAGTGATTAGCTTTCAGCTAGGAGAGACACATCTGAGAGGGCTAATGCTCCCCTGGTAAACGTGCAGATGGCACCCCCCTCCCACAGCTGCCTATTCTAGGAAGGCTTCTTCCCTCTCTCCAGGAGCCCTACCTTACCCATAATTATTAGGGACTGTGGCTGATGTGGCCATTTGTGTAGCCGGCGAGGTAGGAGCTTCTAAGACCACTTGGCCTGTGGACAGTCAAGCAAATCTGTGGCAAAATCTGGTATACAGTTGCTGGTGAGAATTTAAAATGGTACTGTCAGTCTAGAAAACAGTTTGGCAGTTTCTTATAAAATTAAACATTTTGCCGGGCACAGTGGTAAGGGCCTGTAGTCCCAGCTACTCCAGAGGTTGAGGTGGGAGAATCATTTGAGCCCAGCAGTTTGAGACTGCAGTAAGCTATGATTGTGACTGTGGATAGCCACTGCACTCCAGCCTTGGCAATATAGTAAAACCTCATCTCAAAAACCAATTAAATATATTGACAAATCATGCAAACCTGCAGTCATACTCCTAAATGTGTATCCAAATGAAAACATGTTTAGTTGTGGTTGTGGGACTCTCCCTAACCTATGCAAACATTGTAACCTCATTGTTTATACCCTCACATTAACCTGAAATTTAAAAAAAAAAATGTTTACACAGAAACCTGTACATGAATGCATAGTAGCATTATTCATAATAGCCAATTACTGGGAAAAATCCACATGTATTTCAGAGGATGAATGGATAAACAAACTGTGGTGCATGTACAATAGAATGTTATTCATCAATGAAAAGTATTAAGGTATTAATGTACATAAAAACTCAAATGATTTTCAAAAGCTTTATGCTGAGTAAAAAAAAAAGCAGTCTCAAAGGATTATATATTATTTGACTCCATGTATGTAATTTTCTCTATGTGACAAAACTATAGTAATGGAGAATAGATTGGTAGTTATTTTGGCTGGAGTCAGGAGATGAAGAAGCCGTGACTAGTAACAAGTAAGACAAAGGAGTTTTTTTATGGCAGTAGAACAATTCTGCATTCTGATTGTGGTAATGGTTACATGAATCAACACATAACAAAAATTTATAGAACCATATTCAATATACACACAAAGAGTACATGAAAAAACTAATGAAATACAAAGAATGTCTATACCTGAATTCATAGTATTATACCTAAGCCAGTCAATTGTTTTTGACAATGGCCTATGGTTATATAAGGTATTATCATTGGAAGAAGCTGGCTGAAAGATATACAGAAACTCTTTGTACTGGTTTTGCAACTTCTTGTGAGATTATTTCAAAATTTAAAAGTTTCATTTTTTTTTTTGAAAGGAAATGGAAAGTATTTATTCTGAAAGACTATTTCTTTCTTTCTTTTTTTTTTTTAACTTTGTTCCATGCCTGCTTTTTTTTTTTTAATTAAATCATAGCAGTGTACATTAATACTATCATGGGGCACAGTGTACTGTTTCTATATACAATTTGAAATACTTTCATCCAACTGGTTAACATAGCCTTCATGTCTTTTTCTTAGTTATTGTGTTAAGACATTTATGTTCTACATTTAGAGAGATTCACATGTACCCTTATAGGATGAACCATAGGTGTGATCCCACCAATCACCCTCCCTCCCCCCACTGTCTTCCTTCCCCTTCCCTCCCTTTCCCCTCTCCCCATATTCTTGGGCTAAAATTGGGTTATAGCTTTCCTATGAAAGCTATAAATTAGTTTCATAGTAGGGCTGAGTACATTGAATATTTGTATCAGAATGTTCATTGCAGCCCAATTCATAATTGCTAGGTCATAGAAGAAACCCAATTGCCCATCGACCCATGAATGGATCAATAAATCATGGTATATGTACACCATGGAATACTATGCAGCCATAAGAAAGATGGAGACTTTTTACATGGATGGAGCTGGAAAATATTCTTCTTAGCAAAGTATTGCAAGAATGGAAGAAAAAGTTTCATATTTTTTAAAAAGTGGCAACTCTGCAGTGGAGGGACAGTTACCCAGTTTTTCAGACTGGTGTAGACTGGTAGTAGTCTTCAAACCTGGCAGATCATCAGATTCACTTTAAGAGCTTTATAAAATATATACATATTTTTGGATCCTCCCACTACAGAAATAGGAAACTATATGTTCAGAAAATTGCCCTGGGTTGGAAAACAGTGGTAGAGCTCTATTTCTCAGCCAAGGCTAGTAGTGGAGAAAACTGGTGTGTCTGTTCTATATTAATCCGTGATTGTGATTCACAGTACTGCTGTATGTTGTTAGGATGAAAATCCTTCTGATTTCTGAAAATAAGTTAATCATTTATTTTAGATTTTAATTTTCGTAAGAATTTTAACTTTTCCCTAAGCATGTATAGATATTTCAGTGTGAAGTTTTGTGAGGCTGTGTCATTAGCTACTAATCAGTTGCCCGTTTAAACCAGAAGCAGAGCAATAGTTCTTTTATATGAATCTTATCTTTACGTCATTCACGTGTAAATGGTGGCTTGATTCCAGCTTTTCCCAGTGAGACTGCAGAGTTCTACTTTTTTTTTTCTTTTTT
>NW_003852463.1:3741043-3742104 GCF_000181295.1 Otolemur garnettii
CTCCAAAAAAAAAAAAAAAAAGAAAGAAAAAAAAAGAAAGAAAAAAACTGTGTCCTTGGTCAAATGGCCTAACTGCTATAGGCTTCAGTTTTCTTATCTATAAAACCTGAGTGTAAAGATTAGACTAAATTTGCATTTCAAATATTTATGAGCTGTGAAATTCATACTAAATATATTCTCATTCTTACCCTCTCTGGAACCTAAAAATAATATAATTTCTTCATAGCACATGATAAAGAAACAAATTAAAGAAAAATTAAGATTTTGTGTATTAAAGATTATAAATTTAATTTTAATATAATATTTATAAAAAGGACAAGTTAAATACATTTCATCTTCTCCTATATAAAATTATGCATAGTATTTGATTTATTTTAAACTAACTATATTAGAAAGCATAATTGACTGGGTGCTGTGGCTTACATGTATAATCCCAACATTTTGAGAGGCTGAGGTGGAAGGATCACTTGAGTTCAGGAGTTCAACCCCAGGCTAGGCTACACAGAAAGACTTCATCTCTACAAAACTTTAAAAAAAAAAAAAATTAGCCAGACAAGCTGGCAAGTACCAATAGTCCTAGCCACTTGGGAAGCTGAGGCAAGAGGATTGATTGAGCCCAGGAGTTTGAGGCTGCAGTGAGCTATCATAATGCCATTGCACTCTAGCCTGGGCAGTAGAGTGAGACAGGGTCTAAAAAATAAATAAATAAATAAATAAATAAGCATAATTTACTGACTGATCCAACTGGAATATTTTATTGAATTGTTCAGAAATCCATACATATTAAAATACAGATCAAAGAGCCAAATCAGTTTATATGAACTGTTTTTGAAGTATTTAATTGTGAATATTAAAAACTAATTTGTTTTTATAGATTTTAAGTTTTGTTTCTAAAGAAATGAAAAGAAAAAATATTTTATGCTAATAAGCACAAGTGTTAAGTATTTCTTAAAAAATAAGAAAGTCGGCTCGGCGCCTATAGCTCAACCGGCTAAGGCGCCAGCCACGTACACCTAAGGTGGTGGGTTCAAATCCCCAGCCCGGACCCGCCAAACAACAAT
>NW_003852463.1:3742174-3778411 GCF_000181295.1 Otolemur garnettii
AGCTACTTGGGAGGCGGAGGCAGGAGACTCACTTGAGCCCAGGAGTTGGAGGTTGCTGTGAGCTGTAATGCCATGGCACTCTACCCAGGGGGACAACTTGAGGCTCTGTCTCAAAACAAATAAAATAAAATAAGAAAGTCAGTATGAGAAATGTTAGATCGCAAAGAATAAAAGTCATGTTGAATATGAACATACTTCTTGTTTTTAAGTATTAGTTGTTAAGAGGCTAAGGATATATGTATGTATATCATAAGGCTTCTGATCAATAAAAATAACTACAAATTTAGTTGAAAACCATCTTTGTGACTTATTTGAAAAATTATAATCATTTTTATGATCTTCATTTATTTTTGATTTTAAGTATTCTTTATATTTTCTGCCTTTAACAAATAGTCTATATTGGCAAAGGCTGAGCAATATGTGAATATTATCAGACATGGTTTTCTAAATAGAACTAAAAGTCAATATAGGATGTATGAAATATAGAGAGAGATATAGATAGGTACATAGAGAGACCTAAGGTACCTCAAAAATGTGTACACATTTTAAGTAAGGAAAAACTGTATTAAATTTGTAGTACTCAAGTCACATGAGCCATACTTAAATTTATCTTTCATTGTTGATGTATATTTAGTATTAACATTTTAGTATAGTTTTTCCTTTCTTAAAATGTGTATACATTTTTTGGCATCCTGTATGTGTGCATATGTAAGTTTGTGTATATGTATGTAATTTATATACATATATGTTTGTATATGTATACATACTTGTGTATATACACATACAAATATACAGGCATATAAATCTCTTAGAGATTTATAAGGAATTGGCTCACCTCATTATGGAGGCTAAGTCTCAAGATATGTAATTGGCAAGGTAGAGACGGGGGAGAGCTATTAATGTGGTTCTAGTTCAAGTTCAGAGACCCAAAACCCAGCAGAGATGATGGCATTGTTCCAGTCCAAATGTTCACAGGCTTGAGACCCAGGAAAAGCTGCTATTTCAGTTTAAGTCTAAAAACGAGTAAAAACTGATGTCTCTGTTCAAAGGTAGCAGTAGGAGTAGTTTCTCACAGGACAGTCAGCCTTTGTGTTCTATTTCAATCGTCTTCAAACTATGGCCCGCGTGCCACATGCAGCCCGCCTAGGCCATTTATCTGGCCTGCCAGGTATTTTTGCTGCTGCTGCCTGTCCTGCTTAGCAGCTGACTCATCCCGAGGCCCACAGTCCAGCCCTCCAATGGTCTGAGGGACAGTGAACTGGCCCCCTGTTTAAAAAGTTTGAGGACCCCTGATTAGGCCTTCAACTGATTGGATGAGTCAATAATAACAATAACTAAATAACTTCAACTGATTAGATGAGTCAATAATAACAATAACTAAATAACAATTATTATTATTTAGTTCACTGATAGAAATGTTAATCTAATTTAGAAACACTTTCTCAGACACAACCTGAATAATGTTTGACCAAATGTCTGGACACCCCCTGTCAAGTTGATACATAAAATTAACTGTCAGAGTGAATAAAAATTAAAACATTTTCACACTTTAGGCGATGCCTGTGGCACAAAGGAGTAGGGCACCTGCCCCATATGCCAGAGGTGGCAGGTTCAAACACAGCCCCGGCCAAAAACTGCAAAAAAAAAAATTTTTTTTTTCACACTTCATAATGGTTGAAAAATACACACAGACATACATGTATCCAGACCACATATCATAGCAACTGGTTGTCATCAGCTGAGTGGAATACCAACCAAGCATAATGGGATCATGAGTGCAGTCTTCTGAATTTCACTGGCTGCTACTTATAACTTACTCTATACTCACTTAAAGGATTTCAGGAAGTAAAGATTTAAAGGGAAGGGCAGCACCCATAGCTTGGTTGGGAGGGCTCTGGCCACATACACAAGGCTGGCATGTTCGAACCCAGACCAGGCCAGCTGAGATAGCAATGACAATTGCAACAAAATCTACCCAGGATGACAGCTTGAGGCTCTGTCTCAAAAAAAAAAAAGAAAAGAAAAAAGATTTAAAGGGAAAAAGTAAATATCCTATTTATTGACATTTTAAAGTAAACATTTTATTATAGAACAGAAAGATCTATAATCATAATTATGTAGCTTGATATATTTTTACCAAGTGAATGCGTCTGTACTGTCTTGATTACTGTACCTGTATGCTGTCTTGAAGTCTGGTGATGTTAGCCCTCTGACTTGGTTCTTTTCTTTCAATATTGTGTTGGCTATTCTGGGTCTTTTCCCTCTTCAAATAAACTTTAGGATCAGTTTGTCAATATTCATAGAATAATTAAGTGGGATTTTGATTGGGATTGCATTGTGTTTATAGCTCAAGTTGTAAAGAACTGACATCTTGGTAATATAGAGTCTCCCTATCCATGCATATGAACTCTCTCTTCATTTACTTAGTTCTACTTTAATTTCTTGCATCAAAATTCTGTAGCTTTTCTCATATAGGCCTTTTACCTATTTTGGTAGATTTATACTTAACAAAGGTATTTGTCATTTTGTAGGGTGCTGATGCAATTTTTAGATTGCAAATTCAATTTGTTCAGTACTGGTATATAAGAAAGTGAGTAACTTTTGTTTAATAGCCTTGTATCCTGCAGCTTTACTATAATCACTTTTCAGTCTCAGGAGTTTTTTTGTTTTGTTTTTTTTTTTTTTGTCTCTCCTTTTAGATTTTCTACACAGACAATTGTGTCATCTTCAAAAATGACAGCTTTATGCCTTATTTCTCCATCAGTATACTTTTTATTTCCCTTTTTTTTTCCTATTGTATTAGCTAGGACTTCCAGGAAAGTGTTGAAAAGGAATTGTGCATAAAGATATCTCTTCCTTGTTCTTGATTTATTGGGAAAGCTTCTAGTTTCTCACAGTTAAGTTTAATGTTAGTTGTAGGGTTTTTGTAGATGTTCTTTATTGTTCTTTATCAAGTTGATAAACTTTTCCTAGTTTTCTGAGAATTTTTATCATGAATGGGTTTTGGATTCAATTTGCTAATATTCTATTGAGAATATTTGCATCTTATGCTCATGAAAGATATTGATCTGTAGTTTTCTTATAATGTCCTTGTTTTGATATTAAGATGGTGCTGGCCTCATCGAATGAATTGAGAAGTAGTCCCTCTACTATGTTCTGAGAGATTGTAGAGAATTTGGCATAATTCCATCCTTAAATGTTTGGTAGAATTCACCAGAGAACCCACCAGTGGGCTTTATGTTTTAGAAAGTTATTAATTATTGATTCAGTTTCTATAATACATGTAGACTTTTTTGGTTTGACCATTTTTTTTCATTGTCTGAGTTTTGGCAGGTTGTGTCTTTTAAGAAATTGGTTTGTTTTGTCTAGATTATCAAATGTGGGGGCATAAAGTTGTTCATAATATTACTTCCACATGAATGCTAGAGCTGCCTGGAATTGGGTATTTACCTTACCCTAGGTCAGTTAGGATCTAATAAAATCCCAACAAGGTAAGGATTAAGTTAGGGTTTGGTTAACTAGTTTCTTCTGAGGACAAACCTTGTTAAGAAGTACAGAGGGCTCTGATGTATTTCAAAGTGGTTCCTTTCTGCCTCTCCCTTCTGACAGCACAAGAGGATTTTCCTTTGATATTTATGGTGAGAATTGGGTTGAGCTCCTAGGGTTAAAACTCTCAAAAGCATTACCCCTCTCCCCACCCTCTTACCTGAAACATTCAACTTAGGCTTGTTCAATCCACCTATTTACCCTTTTGCTGCTTTTCACATTTTAGAAAATATTTCATATAAGCCTACTGATGATGAATTACCTTAGCTTTTGTTGCCTTGAATTTTGCTGGGAGGGATCTTTAATTGTTGGAAGGGTATTTTCCTTCAGTATTGAATTCTAAGTTGCCAATTATTTTCTTTTAGGATTCACAGATGTACTTCTGACTTCCATCATTTTTCAAAGTCACATGTCAGACTTATTGCAACTCCTTTGAAGATGATAATATCTTTTCTTTGTCTATTTTAAAAACGTTCTCTTTGTCTTTTGTTTTTGGCAGTTTTACTCTAATGTGTCTTGGTTTTCTTTGTGTTTTTCCTGAATGGAATTTAAACTTTCTCTTGAATCTGTGACTTGGTATCTTTCATCAGTTTAGAAAAGGTGCAGTTACTATGTCTTCAAATTTTCTTTTCCCCCCTTCTCTGTCTTTTCATCGGAACTCAAGATACATGTTCTATTGGCTTTTTTTACTGTGTCCCATCTGTTCTATCTTTTTCCCCTCCAATCTAGAATTTACATCAGTCTAGATATTTTTACTCACCAGTATTCTAATTTATTAATCCTCTTTCAGCTGCATCCAGTTTGTTCTTAAATCCATCTGCTATATTTTTAGTTTTAACTATTATATTTTTCAGGGATTTTTTTTAAAGAATTCAATTGCATAATGAAATTCTGCTTTTTTATCTTTAAAGTCTGTTGCTGATTTTGCTCACTTGTAGGACTATTTCTATTGTGTTTTTCTCTTAGTCCTCAGTAAGTCTTTGATAATTTTGTATGCAGTGGCCCTGTATAGTGATATTCTCACCAGAGACATTCATCCTGTCTTTTGATAAAGGGACATCACCTCAATCCATTCAGAAACTTTGCAGATTTGTGGGTACAGTGCAGTTTTTAGACAGTTCAATCTATACTTCGTTCATACACACTATTATAGGTATCCCTCCATGTGTCCCAACCAAGAGCCTAAGATTATGGCAAGACTCCTTCTAGGTGGGTCTTGGACTCTACTTTGTATCTCCCCAGTATCTAGGATCTGCAGAAAACTACTTTTCAGCCATTTTCTGCTTGGCTTCTTGCCCTCTACTTCCTGTAGCTTAGCATCCCACAACAGTAGATTGTTTTCTGTTCCTATTTCCCTGCACTATTAATTAGTTAAGTTCTTGCTCCTTTATTATCACCAAACTCCAATTTTTATTTCTCTGACTCTGTGAGTTTGCCAAAAGTTTTCCTGGCTACTCCCTCTCTCTTCTAACATCAAGAATATTTTGTATACATAATTTTTTATTCCTCTCACTGAGTTTCCCTCCCCTTCCAGTTTTTGTCTCCTTAAGACCTAGATAACTCAGCAGCTCTCTGATGGTTTCAAATAGCATTTTTAATTTTTATTTTTAAAATATTTTCTCTGGCTTTTTAAATTGTTCTTGGTAGAGTATTAGTCTCCTACAAGTTACTCCATTATATCTAAAAACCTGTTTATTGACATAAAATAGAAATTCTAACTGATGCCATTACCACCTTTAATACTTTGGAGCCTCAAGGGTTCCCAACCATGTCTAAACTAAATGATCTTGAAGTTGTATTTAATTTTTAACATTTATAATTCTTTTAGGTTAATGTTATAGACTTATTTTTAAAAACAGCATCTGATCCTGTCACCCAGGTTAGAATGCAGTGGTGCAAACATAGTTCATTGTAGCCTTGATCTCCTGGGCCCAAGTAATCCTTCTGCTTTAGTCTCCCAAGCAGCTGAGGCTATAGGCTTAGCACACCACTGCATCCAGCTGCCATCATAGACTTTTATACCCATATTGGTGCATGAGAAATGGTCATTCCTTTTTCTTAATTCTAACATCTGCTTTATCTCATTTTGTTTGTTTGGTTTTTAGCAAAAAAGGGTCATGACCACAGCCATGTAAAAATAGGGAGAAAAAATACTGGGTTACCATGTTTGAAACATACCTGAATTAATATGTAAAGCAGGCATAGGCAATGCAGGCCAGTAGAGAATATGAGAACAAAGCAGGAAAATAAAAATAAAGAGAAAATGAAAAAATAGAACTAGAATGATAAAAAGAGATTAATGAAGACCAGAGGTTGTAATGATTAAAACCCTACACAGAGTAAATATTTGATACATGCTTGTAGCAAATGTATTTTTAGGAAGAATTTCTTCGTTTTAGTAAAGCAGATTTTCTGAAGGACTCAGTACCTTTAGAAAAGTTATCTAAACTTATTCTATTTCACTAACTAATATTGATCCAAAAGGGAAAGATAAATTTAGAACAAGTTATTTTGCCATCATAATTTTGAGAGGAATATGGCCTCTGGCTTAGAATCATATTTTATCACATATAAAAAGCAACTTTTTAGCATTTGGACTTGTATATAATTTTTGTTTAGACCAAGGTTCAAAATTTTAAATTTATCTGGTTCCTTAACCCTAGCCATTTAATTCTAATCTTAATGACTAGGTCAGATTATCCCTAAGGGAAAACGGAAGTATGACTTTTTAACTCTGGAAAGCCTGGCAGAGGAATAAAGCACTAGGAAATGGGTCTGTGAGCTTAGAACTCTTCACTTCTGAGAATGTCCAGTCTCTGTTCTATTTCCAGTTCAGTCCTGATTCAAGTACAAAAGAAAATCAAGCTGGGAGAAGGGGAAGGAGGAAAAGGGTAAATCCATACCTATTGAGTACAGTGTACACTCTCTAAATGAAGGGCCCACTTAAAACTTTGATTCTGTTTGTACAAAAACAAAGTATGTAAACAAAACATGTATACCCCTAATATTCTAAAATTTTAAAAAAGGATAAAGAATGAAAACGAGTGGGGGGGAAGAGATAGTGAAAGGAAAGATACAGGGTTTGGAATGAAAGTACTTTTGTTATTGTGGAGCAACTATTAGTATGCTTGCCCTACAAATCAAATGTGGCTCTGGTTCTGCCTTTCATCTTAGCAATGTTCTGAGTCTAGTTTAATTTATGTATTCTGAAGATTACTCTGAAACAAACCCTAGAACCCTGGGTTCCTTTCATACAAATCCCCTTGAACTGAGCTTGTGGGTACCAAATACAAAATGCCTCAGTATTCCTACTATGACATTTGACTTGCAAAGTTATCAATACATTTCTTTTGTATCTCTCCTTTGATCTTTACTAAATATCAGGGGTCTCACACAGGGCTCTGAATCAAATACACACCAGGAATAGTATTAGATATTTTTATAAATCTTATTTTTTATCAGAAAAATAATCTTGTGAAGTAACAATTTTTATTCCATCTAAAGAGATGAGAAAACAGATATGCAAGATGCTCTCAAGCAATGTTGTACAGCTATGAAGTAGCAAATTTTAAATTTGACCCCTAAGTGTTGTGACTTCAAGTTCCATGCTCTTTTTTAGAACCCTACAGAATGTCAATAAATACCTGGTTGATTGTTGACTGAAAAGGAACAATTTCCCTAAAATGAAAGGCAGACTCTAAATGACTTCCTTGCCTTGGTCTGACACTCACCACCTCCTTTTGAATGCCAGACAAGGAAAAAGATCAGTTTAATTGTTGCCATTTATAAGTGGGAAAGTTGAGACCAAATAAGCTTTATTGAAGGCCTCAGCTTTCAATTGTCATTCTACATTTCTCATTAAGGAAAGTTGAGATGCATGGAGTTTGTCACCTTGTTGAAGATCAGATGGAGTGTTTCTATGCTGAATAGAGTCTGATGCCATGACTAGCCTCATCTGATCCCTGTGATGATGAGGGATTTCTGGGTGAATGTAGAACAAGGATGAGAAGGAGACTTCAGTCTTGCCCCCATAAAATAAAACTTCTGCACTGAAAGAAATTTTTTTCAGTCTGAGGCAGGTAATGTATTTGTCGAGTTTAATGTAAGAAACATTTATTTTTGAATTTTGAAACTTTATATTTTAAAATGATTACTGATTCACAGGAAGTTATAAAGTTATTACAGAAAGTTAATGTGCCCTTCAACCAGTTTCCCCCAAAGATAATAAATAACTATAGTACAATATCAAAACCAGAAGATTGACATTGGTACAATGTATGTGAGGGTGTGAAGTTCTGTTTTTTCACATACATGTATTTGTGTAACCCCTACCTCGGTCAAGACACAAATTGTCCACACCATAAAGATCTCTCTCCTGCTACCCCTATTTAGTTATACTCTCAGCCCTAAGCTCTGGCCACCACTAATCTGTTCTTCCTCTCTATAGTTTTGTCATTTCAAAAATGTTACACAAGTGGCATCATACAGTCTGAACTTTTGAGATCGGCTTTGTTCATTCAGCATAATGTTCTTGAGAACCATTCAAGTTGTTGTGTATTTCAATAGTTCATTTCTTTTTATTGAACACTTAGGATGGGTATTGTAGGGAGAATAATATCCACAAGCTAAGTTCCTGCCTTCAAGAGATGATAATTGAATGGAAAAATAGTCTGCTGTGATCATTCATATAGTTCTGAGTTAAGTTTAGAAAAATGATTCATCATTTGCAAATACAGACTTTATAATTACTACCAACATCCATATCTTACTAGCTTTGAAGTTCTGTTGCCTAGAAATTAGTGATTTTATTGAGCTATAATTGGATGTGATTCTGTACTAGAGTAGTAGAAGTTAGGGGGTTGGGGGAATTTTATCCTAAAGCTTAAGTAGCTTTGATATTATACAGGGTGTCCCAAAAGTCACCCCAAAAGTTACCATACATAGGGAGAATGGAAAATTGAAGCTAAATGTACCCTTATTTAGAAAATATCCATTACAAAAATTATATTATGAAGAGGAGCGAACATGAGTATTTTGTAAATAAAGGTACATTTAGCTACAATTTCCCATTTTCCTTAAGTGTGGTGACTTTAGGGGTGACTTTTGGGATACCTTGTATATTTCATATATTGGACCTCTTCATAAAATTCATTTGGGGGAAGAAAACAGGCTCTGCAACTTAACAAATGTAAATTATTGGGTAATGCAAAAATAACAAAACATTCAGGCTTTATGTTGGGCGCTCATCTAAATGCTTTGTTTTAAATGCTTGGTACAACCAGAAGTTACCTCCCTGAATTGAAAAGCAGTATTGAGATAATCAGCGATTAAGATTTGGGAATGAAAAGGATTGTTATACCACCCACTTGTTTGCCAAGAAAAGGATCCTCAAAAAAAGGAATAGTGAATATTATAGAAATTATCATTTTGTCAGCAAGGATTGGCGAGGCAGATCAGTCTGTAAGAGAGCAGGTGCACACCAGCCAAGGGGAGATTTAAATGCCAGGGAAGACTTCTAAGCAAGGAAAGGTCCTGTGCTACCTCTGATTGTTTCTGTAAGGGGGAATAGATGACCAAGAATGAAATATGCTTGTGTACTTAATTTAGTCTCTTCAAGTCGGCTTAACAAATGAGCAGTTTAATAGTATGAGTGGTTCAATAATTTATATTGCTTGGGGAAAAAATTAAAAATTAAAACAAAACAAAAATCAGCTAAGCTCTGTGAAATGGAAAGTGAAATTTCCATACAGGAGGAGTTAATGAGTTAAGCAGAAAGCATTTCTGAGAAAAAGCTTTCAGGCCAATTGTTTTTGTTTGGAATTTTAAGTGGGAAAATGGGTAAGTTGGTCCTAGAGAACTTTTGTACAAAATTTGTCATTCTGGCATATGATACATTTTAGGCAACAGGAGATGAGAAAAATCACATCTGAAATGACTCCTCTCATTGATGTTAGCTGGATTTAGCCTAATTGATAAGAGAAAGAGCCATTGTCTGTAGAAAACACCTACCCCTCTGAGAACACCTACCCCCCTTTTCTATTCCTACTCACTGAGAATGCAGAAGGAAGTCAGCTTTTGTCTTAGTTGCTTTAGTTTCTATGTTGTCTTTAGTTGCTTTAATTTCTATGCAGAATTAAGCTTCCACTATTGTGATCACTTCAGAATGTAACACAGTGCTGATTTTGAGACAGTTTTGTTTCTGGTAGTGATGCAGTTATCAAATATCTAGAAACTTCTGCAAGCTCCACCCTAAAAGTGCAGGCCCTTCCTCCATAAGCCACAGTCAGCTCACTAAGATTAGTCATTGGCACTGAAACCTTCAAAACTCCAGAAGGCAGGAATTGTATCTCTTCTTTCTTTTTCCACCCTCCTTCCATTTTCATCCCTTTTCCTTCTCTCGCCCCTACTTTCTTTCATAGTCAGTTAAGTGCTCTGTCTGGAATGTTTGAAAGTGAGGATTTAGGTCTGGGCAACCTGTTAAAAATGTGAATTGTTACCATGAACTCTGAGTGGCCTTTCAGCTTTGCTGACAGAAATTTACTCCGTGTAGACCCCCCCCCAAAAAAAAATTAAGCAGGTAAGGTCATTTGGAGTTGAAACAAGCATGCAGTCGGTGTGTTTGAAAATGAAATTATAATTAACCTACTGATGGCTGTGAGGTGTTACCTTGAACTCTGTGTGGCCTCTTGGCACAGCGGCTGAACTTGCTTTATTGAATACCCAGAGACCTGAACAGGTGAAATCAGGATATGTCCGGGGACAATTGTACTTTTAGAAAGATTATATAGAAAGATTATATCTCTTTTAGTGCCAATTGTAAGAGAGTTAAGGATTAATTGAGCAGCACTAATCAGAAAATAAAAATGAGTTTTGACCATCCATGTCTTTGTGAAGCATAACATTTGTTAAAACTGCTAAGGAAAATAACTGTACTTGCTCACATTGTGGATTGATTCCTGAAGTCATGAGAGGTTACCAGGCCTGATAGTAGCCTAGGAAGATTATTGCAGTTTGGAAAGCATATGACATCTACAGATATTTAGGAAAACATTGTAATTACCAGCTGAGAACTATGAGGTGTTACTTGAATTCCAAATGGTCTGTTGACATATGGGTTGGACATCTTTATGAAAATATCCAAAATAAGGTAGGTAAAACATACAGCCATAACTTAGCATGGTTGTTGACAAGTAGTGGTGCTGAGGTCATTTATGGTACAGAATGAAAGGATCTTAAATAAACTTTAATTTTGTCTTGTCCATGGAATATTATTTTAAAGCAAATGTACAACTTACTGACTTACATAATCAACAAAATTGAGTAATGGTGCTACAGTTATCATGTGGGTATGAGGTTAAAGGAATACCACAAACGATTGATTTATTGACAGTCACTCATGACAGCTTATCACTGCTTTAGACTGGAAAAAAAATTCATCTTATCCTTTGTCACACTAATAAAAAGAATCCTCTGTTATTCTGCTGCCTCTATCTTTACATCTCTTTCCTTTAATTATGTAATATCATTCCATGATAAAATCACATTTTATAAAGGCAAAAATTTTGGGTCCCTCCTTGTTTGGGCTAAGACTATCTGTCGTTAGACAAAACAAACTGTTTAGTTTCACTCTGTACTTTTGACAAGGCTGGCTGGAATGAATGCTCCTGGTGGTTTAGTAAACAAAGAATAATAATCCAAAATGGGTTTTATTACTGAGTATAATTACTCTATTCATAGGATTGGAATGATCTAATTGTTCACATCTCTGCCTAGCTTAAGTAACACTGTCTAAGTAACAGTGAAGTTTTCCTTATTTCAAAAGAAGCTTCAGATAGGATACACATACAAACACTCTTTGCCCTACCAACTCCTTCTTTAGTAGCATTGTGCTATATACTCTTTTATTTCTTGTAGAATACTTAATTGAAGAGGAAACTTCACAGGACACTAACTGGTAACTCAAGCTTGTTATCTAAAGTTAAAATCATTTCATTTGCTTGGCGATTAAGGTTCAGCATTGCAAAACACTTTGTATTTGCCTAGCATATTTAATCCCAGTCAAATGCCAAGCATAGAAATAGACTAGATCCCTTATAGCAGTTATAGGCATGATCATGTCAGCTCAGGGATCCCATTTAGATTTTCATGATCTTCTGTGTTATGTTTCTATGTAACTTGGAATACCTGTCTAAATGTGTAGGGCCTCAATTTCATTTCACTTGCTTATTCCAAGATCTGGTAGATATTCTCCAACTTATAGACACATTCATACAGTTGTAAACCTACTTCTTTATTTGTAGTATTTCTATACTCTGGGATGCTTCATTTGTTTCTTAATACTTGCCTCCCTTCTCTAGGAAGCCTTTTATCATTATTTCATTCCAAACTCTGGACTCTTTTTATTATAACACATTATTTAGAACACTCATAATGGTGGCAGATGTATGACAAAACTTTCATAGATATCTACATTAACATCAGCACTTATAATAGACTTTATTATAGTTACTTTGCATATTTGTTTCAATATTTCCACTGCTTTTGTATAGTACACCCCCCCATTGTTGCTAAAGTGACCTTTCTAAAACACAAATTTGACTGATAATTCTTCTGCTTAAAACTTAAGAGTTTGCCCATAGTCCCCAAGGAAGGTCCTAGGCTCTTACAGACAAAAACCTTCGCAGGCCAGCCCCTCCCTGCCTTTCCAGCTACATTTCCTAACATTCCCTTGGTATTCTCACACCAAATATGTTGCTATTCCCCAAACATGACATAGCAACGTTTCTTTTATCAAGGCACTTACTCCCCTGGCAAACATTTACTCAACTTTTTTTTTTTTTGAGACAGAGCCTCAAGCTGTCCCCCTGGGTAGAGTGCTATGGCATCACAGCTCACAGCAACCTCCAACTCCTGGGCTCAAGCAAGTCTCCTGCCTCTGTCTCCCAAGTAGCTGGGACCACAGGTGCCCGCCACAACGCCAGGCTATTTTTTGGTTACAGCCATCATTGTTGTTTGGTGGGTCCGGGCTGAATTCGAACCCGCCACCTTAGGTATATGTGGCTGGTGCCTTAGCCACTTGAGCCACAGGCGCTGAGCCCATTTACTCAACTTTTAAGACTCAGGTCAGATGTTTCTCCTCACCTGGGAAACTTTCCCTAACTCTATCAGGCAGGGATTAGCCTGCCCTCTATACCTATTTAACACTTTACACAGTGCTTTGCCACAGCAAACAAATATACTATACTTTATTTATTTTCCTTATGTCTCCTCAACTAAGCTGTGAACTATTTAAGACAGAGATTATTGTTTTATTCATTTTATATCCTTAGCTCAGTTTCTGACATATGCCAGCTATTCAATAAATGTTTGTCAAATGAATAGATGAATGAACAAATGAACAAACATCTTTTTGGAAGTAAAAGGAAGTCAAATAATTCCAATGAGAGAAATGCTTACAAATGAAAGTATTTCTATTTGATATCTGTCCTGCTTTTTGAGCTAATTACAAAGGGGCCTGTGTGTATACACACTGAGTATTTTAGTAGAGAATCTAGTACCTTCAAATGTGTCTTGACCATGAATGCCTTGATTTAAGAAAGTCTTCCAGTTTAAGTAAAAGTGATTATGGCCATTATAGTTGATCAGACCTAGGTTCCAAATTAGGTCAGGTAGATGTAAGGGCAATTTGACTATAACTAGGAAAGTAGAGTATTTGGTCTCATATTTACTTCTCCTTAATGCAGTGTGAGTCTCAGAAAACACTACTTTTTCTTAGTGTTCTGAAATATTTTTGGCCATGACCTTAATAGGAGGGAATTATTGAGTACTCTCATCTGCTTTGTGCTTCTAGTCATTCTTTAGTAAGACCCAAGCAATAGCAAGTTCCATCAAATATTAGCATAAAATAATAATGCCACTAACATCATATGCAGGGATAGCTGTAGGGCTCTACCTGTCTGCCCGCCCTCAGCCTCAAAATCCAGAAGCACAACTCTTGAAATGTGATCTTGTGTTTCTTTTCTTGTCACTGAGACTTAGTTGTTCTACTCTCCAGGGCTCTCTAAACAGGTAACAGAGGAGCTTAGGAATAAATAGTGATGAATTTTATTTTATAATAGAGGAAAACAAGACATGCCAAAGATAAGTAGTTTGTGAGACGATTTTGGATAGGTTCAGGTAGAAGTCAATGCAGTGGTGAGGAAAGCATCCAGGTACCCTTGACAGATGGTCGCCTTTGCCACTCATCCCCTCCACCCTGAACAGTTTAACTTGTGTCAGTGATCACAGAGATCACTGAATGAATTCTGAATGAATTACTATAATTGGATTTAATTCAGGAAGATGTTTTCTGTACACACCAAGCAGGCTGCATACTGGATTCTTTTGCCTAGATGACAGAGAGAAAGAAACTCAACAGGAAACACATCTTTGCAAATTAGAAAAGTTGATGAACTAGGTTCTACAAACACTGGCCCTTTATCCAAGGTGAACTCCTAGTGACCCCCAGCACCTTGGCTCACCTCACTGTACTTCACAGCCAGAAGCATACCAGTTGGATTCACTTTCTCAGCTCCCTGATAAGGCAAAAGACCTTGCCACACCTAGACTCACATCCAATCTCTTTTCCTGCTTTGCCTGACCTCGGGTTTGATAAAAATCCAGGGTGATAATGCCATTGAGGTATAGGCCATAAACCATATCAGTATGTAAGCAGAGGGAGGGAAAGGGGAGGAAAAAGCAAAAAAGGCCAAATGGAGAGTTCAGCTTCACCTCCAGGTGACCTTGGCAGCATGTAGAGTAGAAAGGAAATTGCCAGGAACTTTCAGCCTTTTTTTGAACATTGTTTTGGCTTGGCTTTGCTGCAGAGCAATTTTTGGGGACTGGGGCAAAATATAGGTCATTGTGAATTGCAGGTGCAGTTTTGATCCTAAATTATTATGAGTTGTGGTATATGTGCAAGCCCAGTATTTATCAAGATGAAAACATAGCTTTTCTCTATAGGTATATGGGCTACTTTATATTAGCACCAATATCATATCAAAGAGTTTTTTTTTTTCCCCCATCCTAACAGCAGAAGGGACTGTTTCTTTCTCTTTCTGTTTCTCCCTCTACTCTCCCTCCCACTCTTCTTCCTCCCTATGTCCCATCCTCCTTCAATTCTTCTTTCCTTCTCTCACTCCCAACTCTCGTTTTGGGTAGACTATCTTTTTTTGTTTTTTAACACCTCACCTGACAAACCAACTCTGAGTCTCACCGCACCCTCCTCAGAAGAATCTGTTTAATATAGGCAGACTTACTTAAGGATTCAGGATAGACAAGACATTCAAGAGGGTAGGACTTTAAATATTACTCTCAAGTAGACAGAACATTCACTGAGACCTTTGTCTTCTTAATTTAAACTCTTGACAGAATGTAGACCAGCATACAAAAAGAACATGTCCCAAAAAATGAAAGGGGAAGAGTTTTTAAAACCCTTAGTTCTTGGCTTCAGTCATATCACTTAATCCCTTCCACCATCTGTTCCCTTATTTTCTTAACATAATAGGAAACACATCAAACCACCTGGCTGCTAAAATGATAAGCACTGTCTCTAGACTGAGAGGAAAATGTGGATTGAGTATTGCTCAAGCAATTTTGTATATGAAAACTTCTGACAAATATAGCTTGAGGTGCCAATGTCTTCCTTCCAAACTATTCCATACACACATAGATTAAGAGAATAGAGGTTTAAATTTTATCAAGAAATATTTAGATTAGCTTAGAAGTGTTCCAACACCTATTTATCTAGGGGAGGAACCATTTAGGTGAGGCTTAATATAAAGGAGAGTCCATTTTATTCATTTTCTGATCACTGTGATTTTTGAAGATTAATAACTAGGGGAAATAGATATCTGCTAATGATACTTTTTAGATGAAGTTGGAGTAGTTGACAGGAAATTCTGATGAGAAACAAACATCTAAGTAAAGCAGTTGTATTATGTCTTCAGCACAGATCTTCTAGATCTAGGTGTGGGGAAGAAGGTAAAAAGTGTGTTGACTGGGCAGATGGACCCTACTGGAAGTCTCTTCAAACTTAGTGGTTAATATGTCTGAAGAATTCAAATTTTTTAGTCTTTTGTTTTGTACCCTTACTGATATATGGAGGAAAGTAACAGATACCATTGTCTCTATTAGGAAGAGAGATGAGACTTGGAGTAGATAGATGCTTTAGGACAACATGCTTTAGGACAACAGGTTGGCCTTTATTTGGGACACTTATCTTCTGTCACCTGCTCAGGATCCTCTGACACTATTCATACTGTTTCCAGACTACTTAGAATGAGGATGAGCGGCCACCACCACCTTCCAGTGCCTCAGAATTTTGACCATGTGGAGGTTTTAGTGCTTCCAACAGGAAGTCTCATTTTGCTATGACCTCTGGAACCTAGGCTTCTAGATGGAGCAGTGGTCCAGAACTTCAACCAGCTATACCTCTGTGGTTCTGTGAGCCAGAAATACTCATGCATTGGTTCTATAGGCTAGACCAGTGATAATGGGAAGGACTTTGGGTTGAGGGGTTGCTGACTCACATTAGGGAGGCTTCCTTTTCCTGTTCACTACCTCACAATTTAAACCTATGTGCCCCCTTCATATTCCCCATTATTATGATGAGAATATGCATTATTCCTCATTTATGTTTAATTAACAAAAGAATGGTTAACATCAAAAAACTCTTGATAAATGCTTCATCATCCCTTTTATTTTTTCCTATCATTCTTTGAAGATTTCCCCATGTGCCAGGAAAAACTAAGTTGTACATTCGTACATTATCTCAGTTGTACATTCATACATTATCAATATGAGATAAAAATTATTATTGATGAGGGAACTGAAGTTTATCTAAAGTCACACCAAATGGCTGAACCAAGATATTTTAATTGTTATGCTGTTCTACCTCCTATCTCTAATGACCTTGCCTAGAACCACTATAGTTGAATGGTTCATTTCTGAAACAGCAAATATTCATTCAGATAGCCATAAACACTCTGCTTTTAAGTTCCAGAGGAAATATTAAATAGTGCTAAATCTTTACTTATGTTTAAAATTCCTTATACCCAATAGATATGTTTCTCAATACCTTAAAATAAATATAGTCAAGTGTTTTAAGTGGCCCCTTGAAACCTATTTTTTGAAGAAATTTAAATAAAATAAAAAATACTATATTCCCATGACCCATCTTTACATATATTTTAAAAAACCTATCCAGTTAGTTAGAAGCACTATAAAAAGAAGAAAATAGTGCTAAAGGAAAAGCAGAGAAACAATATATTGTAGCATATGAAAGCTATAATGCTGTTTGATCTCCAGGCCTAGGCAAGCCCATTCCTACCATGAATTTATGGATAATCATGAACATTATGAACAGTATGTATTATTACTTTGTGTGTTTTCCAGATTTACATAAGTGTATCATGCTATGTATCATCTTGCAACATTTTCCATTCAATATTATTTTCACTATTTCTCCATGCCAATAATGAGATTTCTCTATCTGTTGTATGGTCTTCCACTTCATTAACATGGTTAAATTTTATTAGCCTTTCTCTTATTGATGAATACTTATTTCCCTTTGTTGTTACAAATAGCACTTAATGGAACATGCATATACTTGTTTAACTTGTGCACACATATGAATGTGTCTTAGAGGTTTTTACCTAGGCGTATACCTGGAAGTAGAATGTCTGATTCATTAAATCATTTTGTCTTAAACCACATGCGATTTTTATCTGGTGAGATGACACCAAATGAAACTGTAGGTATATGTTAACAGTAAGAGAAGAACAGTGGAGATAATGTCAACGTAGAGTGTAGAAGAAAGTAGAGACTCTGGGTCCTTTGTTTATAACAGTGTTCCCCTTCAATAAACAGAATGGCAGTCCTCAACTCTACAGGCAGGAAAGAGCAATGTAGTTAGATTAATATGCAGCATATGGCATCTGCTCTTTATCGACTGGTACATTATCTTTTTGTTGTTGTTGTTTGTAGTTTTTGGCCAGGGCTGGGTTGGAACCCACCATCTCTGGCATACGGGGCTGGCGCCCTACTCCTTTGAGCCACAGGCATAGCCCACATTATCTATTTTTTATACTAAGGAACAGGCCCATTCCTTAATTCAGAAAAGGAAATAAAAGATATTATGCCCAAAATTTAAACATTATTCAACTCTGTGGTGTTCTAAACAAACTCCTTTCAGGATCTTCATAACCTTCTATCTGTTTGAGTGTACCTCTGTTTGGCAGGATGCTTCACCATGATATTGGTAGAAGAACCTGAAAAAGAATTTCCCTTTGCAGGGGTGGCTTAGCTTCAAGCAGGGAAGCTAATGCCTTGTCTGAGCATTCTGCTGTATGTATGTATAAAGTATTTATTTAGTGACTATGGCTGTGACTTAATCTTCTTCTAGCTCATTTTTCAGCATTAACAGGATAAGACTTCTCCTGCCATCATGATTTACCATGCAGCAAACAAAGAGGGCTTTTGGATTGCATGTTATAGAAATGCTTTATTTAACTTCTCCCTTCCAATCCCTTTGGGAAAGAATTGACAATTGATATTTCTCCTTTGGATTTCTCAGTGAACTCAGCATTCCTAGATTTGGTTTCTATTTGTTATTTGGCTTGTAAAAGCCATTGCTTTGGGGATAAGAGTGGCTTATGTCCAGCATAATAGTTTTCTGCTTCCTAGTCTATCCAGTGGCAGGAGGAGAACAACGGCATGGCTTGTCCTGACCCTATCTCTATTATTCTTTTCTTATTCTTCTCCAAACATAGCAGTGCCCCACTCCCCAAAAAACAAATAATGGTATCACTTTTGGCCATAGGCATATTCTCATCCCAGCTACCTATCTTTGGTTGTAAACTATTCAGATCCATCAGAGTCAAAGTACTGCACAGCTGACCATATTGGGACCTACAGTCAGGTCTAACACTGGCTGCTGTCCTGTTGATAACCAGACTTGCTCTCCCTAGGATCAGTTAATTTCACAGGGCAAGTTTAGTCCATTAACAGAAGAAGAATTCCTGGATCTTTTGTGTTGTGAGGAATTTTCAATGTAATATCAAATGTATATTTGTCTGGTTCTAAATTGTCCCCGAACTTTGAGTCTTGCTTTCAGAGGAAAAATCTCAGTCTAGGAATGTTTATGTGCTGTGCACCCATTTTCTGTAATATCTCTGTGGCTTGTTTATTGTCTGCATATCTCTAGCATTAGTTGCTGAGCTTCTTTAAGGTAAGTCTTTTTGTGTGAATTTCAATTCTCAATGCCTTTTGTCTTATTGATTTGCAGTAAGTTTATATTGAATTAATTCCATATGTATGGGAGAATGAACTCAGAACTTGTAGGTGGTGGGAAACATATAAATGAAAGCACCAAAGCCATATCTTTTTTCTTTTTCTTTTTCTTTTTTGGAGACAAAGTCTCACTTTATTGCCCTCAGTAGAGTGCCATGGCATCACACAGCTCACAGCAACCTCCAGCTCCTGGACTTAGGCGATTCTCTTGCCTCAGCCTTCTGAGTAGCTGGAGCTACAGGTGCTCACCACAACACCCGGCTATTTTTTTGTTGCAGTTTGGCTGGGGTCGGGTTCAAACCCACCACCCTCAGTATATGGGGCCGGCGCCCTACCCACTGAGCCACAGGTGCCACCTGCCAAATCTTAACCAATATGCAAGCAGAATGCTATTTTGCCCAGTGTTCCCAAACTTAATCTTCACTATTAATCTTCACTCCAGAGTTTATATGTGCCACTTGATTCTGTACTTTTGCTATATCCATTTTATATTTAAAATTCTGATCAATGGGTGAGTATAGTTTATAATGCTTGGCACCCTGTCCCCCCAAGCTCCTGGACCACAATGTAGTTATTCTGTATTTCTCTATTACATTCAAGCCATCTTTACCATCAAGGGATGCTGTGGCTAGAATAAGTAAGTGTTCAAATTTCAGTTGAGAAGTGCAGGGATCCTGTCTGGACTGTGCTGGACTTCTTAAACAAAGACCAGAGGCTACTCACACGCTTTGATCCTCTGCTACTAGATCCCTCAAGACCTTTGCCCAGAGAGGTTACCTGAGAGTTTATCTTGTTTTCCTTTGTGGGCAGCAGTGAGGACCCAAGAAAGGGAATTAAGCTGGCCTAGGAGAAGGAAGCTCTTGATTTTAAGACTCATTATTTTCCATTCATTCTTTCTGTCATCACAAAAAACTCTGTTATCATGTTGAAAAAGCATATTCTGATTTTTTTCTATCCAACAGGTTATTTTCAGTGTGATACAGGGAAAGAATTCTAACTTGAGAATCAGATCTATATTCTATTTCTATCTCTGCTACTACCTGCCTTTGTAAATGTGAGCAAGTAATCTAACCTTTCTGGGCATCTCTTTCATCAGCTGTAATTGGAGGCAGTTAGCTATGATAATAAGCCCATACCTAAGGCATTACATTTCATATGGAGCACCACATTTTAAGGAGGACTCTGATAAAGTACAATAGAGCAAAAAGTTAACCAGAATAACAAGAGATCTGGAAACTCTATTAAAAGAACTGGGGATATTTCAGCCTAAGAAACAGAAGACTCAAAAGACTTAATGTATTCAGCATCAAATATACGAAGATCTAACTTGTAGAGAACTATGAGTATACTTCTATGTTGCTGAGATCTGGGAATGGAAGTTAAAGGAAAGCAGATAGCCCTGGTGTAAGAGAGCTCTCAAAAATTGGAGCAGATCTATATTTCCTATAAATAAAGGCATGTAAGCAGAAAACAGATTCACATTTGCGAGGAGTGTTTTATTTTGGGTAGCAAATTATACTAAATGGATTCCCAAGGTCTCCTCCAAAGCTAAAAGTCTATGAGTTTGTGCATAGATAGACTCAAACTCCTTACAGCCTTCAGTTCTATGATTCTAAAATATCTATAAGTTTAAAAAAATCTTTAAAATTGTGAGTATGAAAAGAATAGATAAGGCATTTTGTTTTATTACTTTCCCATCTGGCAGGACTTCTCAGTCTCTGACATGATCACAAGTTCCCTGGAGGGGGTGCTCCAAGCATGTTCTTATTCTGCTGATTCTCCCTCCCTTCAAGCACATCTGCCACTCTTTTTTTTTTTTTTTTTTTTCCGTCTTCTTCTTAGTGATTTTTGTATTTCTTTGAATCTTTACAGGTGGTAGCAATTTTGGTTCATCTGACTTGATGGTATGAAATTCTAAATAGTTGGGGGTCATTTGGAGTGATTACTTTTTTCTTTGTATTCTGGGAGCCTGGGGGAGTGTGTTTGGAGCTGCTTAGTTTATAGTCCTTGTCAACATAAACTCTTTATTCATCTTCCCATCTCTCTGAAAAACAGACAGAGGAGGTCCATGATATCACAGATGTCATGCAACAGACACAGACAGAGTCATGCAGAATTATAGTAGTCTCTAAACTGGGTAAATTTAGTAACCTTTATATTTCTAAGTCACTGGTTTAGGGAAAAGAAATTCTATATATCACCAGATAGAAAATAAGACTTTAGTTTTGGTGGATAGTGTTTCTAGTAAGAAATCTATTGGAATACCTCTGGCATGTGGGAATATCTTCCCCTCACCATCCCCTCCAAGGATTAAGTTACCGAGAATTACAGCTATTACAAGGAAATTGCCAAGATCTTCTCTGTTCTCTTATCAAATGATCTGGATGGCTCTTTTTTACTTCCCCTACTCCCTTTGCTGAAATCTGCTGGAGCCTGTATTTTATATGAGATTCTTTTCCATTACACTTTCAGGGTGTTTGAAATCCTGTCTAGATTATTGGTCATGGGGCAGGGAAAGGGAATCTTTGAACTTGATCTATGTGGTGACATATTTTAAAGCAATCTCTTACAGCTTCACAGAGGTTGTGCTAGTGACCCTCTGCTTGTAATTGTTGCCACACACAATCAAAACTAGATATGACTTCTGTTATCTTACAGGCTAGCTCCAAAGCATAGATCTTTAAAAGCAGGTTGCAATTTTTTCTTAATGTCCTAATCAGCCTCACCCCACCCTGTGATAACGATGAAAGTCCAACAGTTTCCATGATCATAGCATTCCCTTAGATAGGGACACAGTTCAATTTCCTTTTATATAGCTACATTTCTAAAATGTATAATCAAAATGACTACTTCATTATTATATATGAACTTGAAGGAAGAGGAGCTTAACCACTGCCACAGAATGGCATGTTAGGGTGATACTAACTGGAGCCAAATTATTTAGTTAAAAAGGGCTGACTAGAGCAATAAGGGTTCTCATACACTGTTGATGGGAGCATAATGTGGTACTACCATTATGGAAAATGGCTTGACAGTTTCTTATAAAAGTAAGTGTGTACCTTATAATCCAGCAATTCCAATCCTAGCTGTTTATATAAGATGAAAGCATATGTCCAGAAACATACTTGTAAAAGAATGTTCATAGCAACTGTATCCATAATTTCAAAAACTAAAATATCCCAGGAGTATAGCAGTGGGAGAATGGACAAACTGTAGTATTTTTATACAATGGAATACTATTCCTCAGTCACAAAGAAGTAACTACTGATCCACACAATATGTATAACACAGACGCGTCTCTAAAGCATTCTACTGAAAGAAAGAAATCTTGCACAAAGGAGAACATATTGTTTGCTCTTATTTATGTGAAATTTTAGAATAGATGAGTACAGTATTCATGCATCAACCAAAACTAATCTAGGTGGAAAAAAAATGAAAACAATGGTTTCCTCTAAAGGGTGGGGACAGGGTGATGGAAATATTCTATTTTAATAGATGTTTGAGCTATTCCAGTGCATGCCTTTGTCAGAACGTATCTAAACTGTACACTTAAAATTTGTGCATTTTTATCATATGTAAATTTTACCTCAAAATAAGAAGTAGAACTGTAATCAAGCACTGAACTCTAGTTAAAGATATGCATGATGAAATTGTGTATAACTTACTTTGAAATACATCAAAAAAAGAATTGATGAATATATGTATGACAGTTAAATTGTTTCAATTTTCTGCATGTTTGAAATTTTTCATCGTAAATATTGGTGGGGGCGGGAAATAGTAACAGCTACAATGACAAGAAAAGCCAACCTTGAAGTTCTCTGTGGAATAATTACTGTCTCAGTCTGCATGTATTGGAGCCTTCTAATACTTTGATTATTATTGTTATTCACTCATTCATTTGTTTTAAAAGCATTCTTAGAGCACCTACTCTTTGTGACGCGCTGGTCTAAGTGTTGGGAAATCAGGATGAAAGAAACATAAACCCTGTCCTTAAGGAGCTCACATTCTAAAGGGGAAAATAAGCAATGCTCTCATGCTATTCATACTTGACTTTACATAAGGACAGCACTGTCAGTAGTGTGGGAGTTTAAAAAGAAAATTTTTTTTATTCAGATTAATTTGAGGGTACAAATGATTAGGCTACATTGTTTGTGTTTCTAAGGTAAAGTTCAAGTTGTAGTTGAGCCCTTGATCCACGGGGTGTGCTGTACATCCTCACAGTGTGCCCATCAGGTGAGAGCTTTCTAATCCTCCTGCCTCCTCTCCTTTCCCCTTTCTCCCCAACCCCTCTTCTCCCAAAAAGAAATAATTGAAAAAAAGGCATTGCATTTAATTTTAAAAGAATGTATAATCACATGTAGATGTTTAGCTTTAAATTATTGTAGATTGTGAAATTTAGTGAGTAAGCCAGCCTACTCCTAAAAATCTCAGGATGGAAGTTCCCAGAGAGTGACCTTTTTGCAGGACTTAGAATCGAGGGAAGAATGCCAGCTGCCTAATTGAAATACTTCAATGCCCGTTTAACTCCAACTCTTCAAAGAAACTGGAGTTGTAGAAACCAGAAAACTATCTGGGACCATGTGACCCTCCCCATCAACCTCACACTATCCTACGGCTCTGTAGGTTGGGGTGACTAGCCTAGCCCTGGGAAATTGGGTGGTTTGGAGAGAACAGAAGAAATAACTCCTGCTTTGATCTTCCTCAAAATAGGAAGGCATCAGTGTTTCACTGATCTTTCCAAGTCATACAGATTTTGCAGAATTCACAAATCCTGTCTCCATAAGAATCTTCTAGTAGTTGACAGACATGTAATTCAAGCTTTATGTGTTAACAGGCCTTGTTAACACGCTGCATTCAACTAATGGTAAACATTAGAATAATACATTGCCTTCAGTATTGATATAATGACCAGAGATTGATAGTGGTTTTTCATTCTGTTGAGATTAGGTTCACTCAGACTCAACTAAAAGTCTCTAAAAGAAATGAAATTTCCAATCCTGATATTGTCAGTTTGAGATTAAATTAAGGGAGGAAGAAGATTAGTCTGAGAGCTAAGAATATAACCCAAGCCTATTAAAAAAAATTACTTAGTCAAACTGGCCTGTTCTAAGAAAGAAGATATGTTTTATTTGTTTTAAAAGCTGTGTAACTTCTGAAAGATGGAAAAGATTTTGTGAATATTATTCTCAGATGTGGCAAATCCATGTTGGCAGGACTAACTTATATGCAGACACTTTGAACAATACCTGCTTCACCTGGTCTGTGTCATGTCACATATGTGGAGAGAAAATACTTTGCACAGTCATTTTGTTCCCAGAACATGATGAGATGGGGCAGGAGGGAGTCAGCGTAGGGACAGTGACTGCCTATGCAGAACAAAGGATATTAAGGGTTACATTAGGCCCAAATTCCATGCCCCTGGAACCTGGAATAAATGGGTTCCAGATACTTGCTTTTACATTCAGCCTCTGTGTATCCATACATATACACAGTTCAGACCATGCAAACATTTAACTGCTGAAAACTATAAGAAGAGATTTCTTTTTTTTTTTTTTTTTTTTTTTTTTTGCAGTTTTTTTTGGCCGGGGCTGGATATGAACCCGCCACCTCCAGCATATAGGACCAGCGCCCTACTCCTCTGAGCCACAGGCGGTGCCCTAAGAAGAGATTTCTAACCCAAAATATAAAATTGAGCCTTAGAAGGGATTTGATAGTCATCTAGCTCTGTGATTCCCAAACTTAATTAACCTTGAATTACCTTGGTTCTTTAAAAAAAAGATAAATTTTAGGACCCCAAATATTCTGATTTAGCAAGTAGAGCTAAAAGCGGTGTGGTAAGGACTGGGAACCTATAGTTTTAAATAAGCCTCTCACATGATCAGATGATCATGATCAACCAGTTTTGAGCTACAGGGTGTCAAAACTTAGTCACCCATAAAATCACCATACATAGGGAAAATGGGAAATTGTAGCTAAATGTACCTTGATTTACAAAATATTCATTCCAAAAACTTATAAAATACGAAATATTCTCTATGTGTTGGCTCTGCCCTAGAAGTCATTCTTTACTTTTCATAAAAGGTAGTACCTCCATCAGCCTATTTCCTACTTAGAGAATTTTGGAAATCTATCAGCAAGCACTCCTTTACTTTGTCCCATCTCTGTCCCCTTCAGTCCAAGCTGGCAGTATTTTTGCTAATACATTCTTTAAATCCTTATAGGTGTCCTGTGTCTATCACAAGGATCTATACATTAGACAAAAGGGTCCTTCATAAATCTTTCCTGGCTAACCCCATCTCTGTTTCTGGCTTCTGTTGAGGTGGTAAAGTGGATCAATGAGTCACATACTGAATCTCTTTAGCAAAAGATTGTCCAGCCACACCCTTGGCTTTATATCCAGAGCATACTTTCCTAAGAGTGAATTTCCTAATTTTGGCATCTTTTACAATCTAGATAGGCCAAGATCCTTCCAAATCATCAAGCGTTGGTTCCTCTTTGCCTAAGGGTTCTTTCCTCAATTTATATCTTCTTTCTCACATCTTATCATAGGTAGTGAGAAGAAATCAGGCTGTGTCATCAACAGTAGAAATTTATTGCTTACATAGTCTATTTTCTACCCAACTATAGAATCCAGTTCAGCCATATTTCTTGCCACTATGTAACAAGGATCAGCCTTCCTCTAGTTTGCAATAGCATGTTCCTCATTTCCTTCAAGACCTCTCCTGAAGCACCTTTAATGTTTCTGTTTCTACCAGCTATTCTGTTCATGATGATACATGCATTTCTAATCATAGAGACTTTCTCTAGCATACTCCTCACTTATTTCTGAGCCTCTAGTAGTATCTTTAAACATTCATATTTGTACCAGCAGTCTCTTCAGGGCAATCTAGTCTTCTTCTGTCATTCACCTAAAAAGTTGTCTAGCCTCTGCTCATTACCAAATTCCCAGCCACTTTTACATGTTTAGGTTACAACATCCTCCAATTACCAAAATCTGTATTAGTTTCCTAGGACTATTATAACAAACTTACTATAAACTTTGTGGCTTAAAAACAACAGAATTGTATTCTTTCACAGCTCTAGAGGCCAGAAATCTGAAACCAAGATGTTTGCAGAGCCATACTTCCTCTGAAAGCTCTATGGGAATATCCTTCCTTGGCCTCTTCCAGCTTCTAGTTGCTCTAGGAATTCTGTGGCTTGAGGCTTGGATAATTCTAGTCTCTGCCCCTGTCTTCTCTCTATGTCTTCTGCACTTCAAAGATACTTATCTTTGGATTAGGGGTCTACCACTTAATCTAGGATGATCTAAAAAATCCTATTCCATATAAAGTCACATTTATAAATACAGGGGATTAACTCAAACATATCTTTTTGAGGATCACCATTCAACCACTGCAGTTTTCAGATGTAAGAGAAGCACATTATTTCTAAAGCTCTTTTCCAGCACTGTGATTTGTGGTTTTTATATCTTTTCATTAATAAAACTATTAGTAGAAATATTAATTCTAAGTGTTAGTGTGCTTAATGTGTACTATTCATTCCTTAAACTTATAAAGCAGGTATTGTTTATTGCCATTGTACAGTAGAGAAACTGAGGCAAAGAACTATGAAGTGACTTGCTCAGTATCTCAAAGTATATGGCAGAACCTAGATTTGAGCCCAAATCTGCCAGATGATGAAACCGAAACTTTTACCCTTTCCATGTATTTTTACTTCCCAAAGTTTTTTCCAGAATAGAGAAAAATATGTGGATAACAGCAGACAGTAGGGATATATATTCCATCAACTCCCTAACACACAAAAACACAATCAAGCAAGAAGAAAGAATATCTACATAGATAATAGTTGCATACATTTCACCCCTGTTTATATCAATGCAATTAAATGAAATTGTATAATTTCCAAAAATAGTTGTAACCATTTCTCTTGCTCCAGGGCTCATCTTCTCTTTCCCATTCTCTAATATTACTCAGTAGTTATCAAATTCAGAGATAATACAACGTTTATGTGGTGACAGAATGATCCAGTAAAAAAGGAAAACTTGATGATTCTACTGAGAAAGAAGGAATAATTACAGAAATAATGTCCTTGGGTAGATAGAAAGCTGTGTGATTCAGTACACAAGTGAAGGGAGAAGGAGGAGAAAACATGGATACAGATACATATATCTGATCATGATAAAATCATGTAAATAAAAATAGTTCACTAATACTGATGTTCATCAGGTATGACTTTATTAAGCTTTATACTTGCTAAATGTTAAATTTGCATGAAGTTATAAAAGACTAGAACTGAGGAAATGCTAAATTAAGTGTCATTATACCCAATAATAAACATGTATGCTTTTCTCCCTACTAAGTATGACAACATAGTGAAATTTATATTCACCTGAAACACAGTCATCTCAAGTGCTGTTAAAGTTACAGTTTCAAACTTCATCCGTATCATTTGTCCTACTTAGAAAAATTAAAATTAAAATACTATCCTTAAACTTATAAATGTATCCCACTAATTTCTTAGTCCTTCAACCATTTGCAAGTGAATGCTTTTAGTTTCAAATGAATAGCAGTGGAAATGGATTTGGTTCGTATCTGTTCTTACCACTAGAGAACTAACCTGCTGACATGTGAATGACAATAGGTGTGTCATTCTCATACTCATTACTTCCAATCAGGACATTTAAATTAAATGCTCCTTCAGGTTATTTGAATCCAATGGAAAACAAATTGTGTTACCTAAACATAAATTCCTATGTGCACTTTGAACATATAGACATCTAGAAAACCTACTCCTAAGAGGTTGGTTTAAGTTGAAAAGCTTGGAATCCAAGTAGAAAAAGTTTATCAAAGAACAAGATCAGGAACAAGCATGCCAAGGAATAAAGTAGACAGAAAAAAAGGGCAACTATAGAGACATTACCAATATCAAATACAAAGTAAGCAAGTGAAATAATAAAGAACTATGTTTCCTTCATCTTCAGGAAACAAATTGCAATTGAGTTTTCAATGAGTGATGAGAAGAAAAGGAAATGTACATTTAAAAAATTATATTAGATTTTAAACCAAATAAATTTATTAGCTTGCACAAATCTGACTTTTGCCAGATACGCTCATGTCTAGACAATGTTATAAGGATCAGAAAGTACTGATCAGTTTGGTCCAATATAGTAGAGGCTCTTATTGGGCCATGCATTATGACTTTGATTGGTACCATGTTTATATAAGAACTTGGAGACTGTTTTCATCCCCTAAATTTTAAAATGACTGAAACTTGATCCTGGATTCCTCTACTACTATGTCATTCAAGCTTTGTGTTACTTTCTGCATAAAAGATTTCCTTGAAATAATTCAAGGAGTAAAACATTCATTTATTGAACCCATCACTATTAAACATGTTACTTAATAGTGATAGGAAAAAGGAAAGGAAAGGAAGACTCATTGGAGGAAATTTTACAAATCTTTTACAGGGTTGAAGATAAAAACCTTACATACTTTTTTGACTACCAATTCACTTATAAGAATCCATGCAAAAATTATTTCTCTCTGAGAATTCAGTACCAGGAAAATGTTTGCATCTTTAGATGAATGCTATTAAAATTAGAAATTTCATGTATTTTCTCTTTTTGTTTGTCTGCCAGGAAGCCAGTAAACTACATTTAATAATCCATTACAGTGATAAATTAACCCAAATTCACCTAGATTTCCTGGTTCATCTTTTTTTTTTTTTTTCCTTTTAGGACAAAGTCTCATTCTGTTACCAGGGCTAGAGTACAGTGATATAGTAGCATCATCATAGCTCACTGTAACCTCAAACTCCTGGGCTCAAGTGATCCTCCTGCCTCAGCCTTTTGAATAGCTGGGGCTACACACAATGCCTCCATGCCTGGCTAATTTTTGTGTTTTTTGTAGAGACAAGTCTCTATGTGGCTCAGGGTGATCTCAAACTCCTGGCCTCAAGTGATCCTCCTGCCTTAGCTCCCTGAAGTGCTAAGATTACAGGCATGCACCACTATAGCCAGACTTTTTTTTGTTTGTTTTTAATCTGTGTTTTTCTGTTTTGTCTCATTTTTATGTGTTTTAATATTTCAGGCCATTTAGACTTTTTGGTAGTAGACAGGATATGAATAATAATTTAATTAAATTTTAATATACAACTCTTTTTCATTTATTTCTTGAGTATTTACTGTGCTAGACAGTAATTAAGCAATGAATAAGACAGTCAAGATCCATACAAGGTAATTGCAGGTGAAAATGGATTTTGGTATTCCCAAAGAAATGAACAATTAGAGCTCAATGTTTTGGTGGAATCTCTGTATGTTCACAAAGCTGAATCAACTTTAGGTAACACGCTTTGAATGAACCCACTGCAGATGGTATGTGGTAAAATGGTGAAATTTGGGATAAATTTAAGCTAAAATGTCTCTGCCTACAAAGAATTAAAATTCTACAAATCTAGATAAAACTGTTATTTATAAGTGTCCTACTAAGTGCTGTTTACAATAAAATGTTTTATCAAGCCTAGACTATTTTCAAAGACCTTCAGTTTAGTTAGTAAATAAGGACACAAATCTAAGATGGAAGGAACTGAGGTATGGTACAGATAGATATACCCATCATGAGACATGGAATTATAATAATGAAGAAATCCCAATATTTTTTTAAATTGTTCTTGTCATTGTCATTTTTCTATTTAAGCAGTTCAGGTTCTGGCAAAGGAAGTCAGGGAATATGGAAGCTGTTTCCAGGGAACAGACCAAAATCCCAGTCACTGGCCAACATAACCTCGACAGAACCACTCTGTTTTTGTTGTATATTATTATAGAAACTTTGGTAAAAGGTTTTTCAGGGACAGCTAGTCCATCTCCCATTCTCCAGGCATCCTCCACCTACACCATAAAAAGATAGTTGACAGCCCATCTAACTCTCCAAGATTCTTAAGAAAGAGATCCAAGTTCAAGTTTAGAGCATCTTAATATGCCTTCCAAACTTCCTTATAAGCTGAATCAAAACAAATCATTAAAGGACCAAAACAATTCACTTTGAAAAAAATTACCACTGCCCTCAATACCTCCACCCCCCCCTGCCAAATCTTGTTTAAGGCCCAATCATTATATTCTAATAAATTTGCAAATTTCCCATGTTTGCTTTCCAAGGCAGCTGTAGAAAAGGAGCTGGGAGTTTGCATGAGTAGTTACAGTTACAAGCTTCAGCCTGCCAAAAAGTTTCTTAATTTCATAGCATATCTAAATGGGAGAACTTTTGACATCTGGATGAAGCTGGAAAGGCCAAGGACACACCATCAGTTCATCACAGTATATTATCCTTGGGAAACCCTGGAAGAAGAACTAGAGTAAGATTAGAAACTTTTTAAAAGGCACTAAGCGAACAACAGCATCTGTATAATAATGATAGCAACCCCAGTGTTCTTTTTCTCTTAGGTTGTTATCTCTGCTGAATTTTTTCCTCTACTACCTTAGGTATCCTCTTGCCTACCTTTAAAGACTTTTGAATTCTCACAGTAAGAATGATAATGCTATATCTTGGATACAAGGTGGTATCAGAAGTATAACTCCAGTGTCTACTCATGTCTTCCCTATCCACTCTTTCATTCCTAGGATGGGAATAAGATTGACCAAATAACTACCCCACAGAACAGAATCTGTTCACTAAATAAATTTTTTTAATGTATCAAAAAACTCTTTTTATATTCTTAATGACAAAAAAAAATCTTTGTCTTACAGCTCAAAGTCCTACGTTCTGCATTTCTAGGTAGCAGGTTTTGTTACTGTCTTCTAGAAATATGTGTTTAGTACTATGGATCACTTTCCTCTATAAACAAAATACCTTTTTTTGAGTCTCATTTTGTCACCCTCGGTAGAGTGCTGTGGCGTCATAGCTCATAGCAACCTCTAACTCTCGGACTTAAGCAATTCTCTTGCCTCTGCCTCCCAAGTAGCTAGGACTATAGGTGCCTGCCACAATGCCTAGTTTTTTTCTGTTGTAGTTGCAGTTTAGCAGGCCTGGGCCAGATTCAAATCCACCAGCCCTAGTGCATATGGCCAGCACCCTACCATTTAGCTATGGGCACAAGCCCAAAATACCTTTAAAATACTCCAGATATTTAGTTTTGTGTCCATAGGGAGGATAATAGTTTCTAGGGTAGGGAAACTGTGGCCTTGACGTAGCTATCTGTATTCTTGAGTGTAGCCCCCTTAATCAAATCCAAATTTTATAGAACAAATCCTTTTAATAAAGGAATTTGTTCTGTGAAGTTTGGATTTGATCAAGAGGCCACACTTAGGGATCTGGAGAGCCATATGTGGCCTTGAGGCCTCAGGTTCCCCATCACCTACATGGAATTCACATTCTAGAAAATATAACAGGCAGTATAATATGATGAGTGTGATGGATGCTATGAAAGCAGAAGTATAAAGTTAGTGGAAGCAAAATTTATAGGGATTTACCCTGATTTGGAGAAGTTGAGGACAGCTTTTAATAAAAAAAAGCAACATCTAAATTGATACTTGAAAATAAAGAGTGATAAAGACTGGTGCATTTGAAGAATGGAAAGAATCCAGCTCTTTAGATAGTTGGATGAATAATGGGTTGTGGTAGTGAACAGATCATGGCTCTGTAGGCAATATTAAATCTTTAATTTTTAAAAATGTTACTCAAAAACCAATTGGCCATCCATAAAATTTAAGCCAGGCACTGATCTTACCAGGTTTAAAAAAATATCACCCTGATTACAGACCGGAAATGAAGAATGCAATGCAAGAGACCAATTTGGAGGATTTTTGCAATACTTCGGATATTAAAAAAAAAAAAGGTACCTTGAAGTTGATGTACTATACTAATAATAAGGATAAAGAAAAGTGGGTGGAGGCTCAGCACCTGTGGCTCAAGTGCCTAAGGCACCAGCCACGTACACCTAAGGTGGTGGGTTTGAATCCAGCCCAGGCCTGCCAAACAACAATGATAGCTGCAAACAAAAAAATAGGGGGGCGCCTGTTGTCCCAGCTACTTGAGAGGCTGAAGCAGGAGACTCACTTGAGCCCAGGAGTTGGAGGTTGCTGTGAGCTTTGATGCCACTGCACTCTACCCAGGGGTACAGCTTGAGGCTCTATCTCAAAAAAAAAAAAAAAAGAAAAGAAAAGTGGGTGGATTAGAAGGAATTAGAACTGCCAATACTTAATGAAAGATTAAGAAACAAGAAGAGGGAGGTGCCTGTAGCTCAAAAAAGGTAGGGCACTGGCCCCATATGCTGGAGGTGGCGGGTTCAAACCCAGCCCCGGCCACAAACTGCAAAAATAAATAAATAAATAAATAAATAAATGTTTTTAAAAAAAAAAGAAAGAAAGAAACAAGAAGAAAGAATCAAGGGTGGTGTATAGTAAACCAGGGGTTCTGAAAAGGCTCTGTTTTGTGAATGTATTTTTCTATTGTTACAACCTTAGTGTCTAGCATATATGAGATATTTCAGTAATTTTAAATGAATGAATGAGCAAATGAACTCTTAAACACATGAATATACACCTAGATTTCTATCTTCAGCAACTAGATTGATGGTCATGGTATTTATTTAGATGTGGAACAGGAAAGGAGGGAAAGATTTAAGGGGACTATGAGTATAATTCCTTATTTATTCCTTTCTAATTATTTAAATGAGCTATGATAAATGTAAAGCAGAAATATTTCATTTTTTTATTAAATCATAGCTGTGTGCAACAATGCAATCATGGGGTACAGTGTAGTGTTTTGATATACAATTTGAGATATTTTCATCAAACTGGTTAACATAGCCTCCATGTCATTTTCTTAGTTGTTATATCAAGACATCTATATTCTAATTTTAGAAAGATTCACTTGTACCCTTGTAAGATAAACCATAGAGGTGATCCCACCAATCACCCTCCCTCCACCCAGCCACCCCCCTCTCCTCCCCTGTCCTTCCCCCTTCCCATATTCTTAGGCTATAATTAGGTTATAGCTTTCATATGAAAGCTATAAATTAGTTTCATAACAGGACTGTGTACATTGGATACTTTTTCTTCCAATCTTGAGATACTTTGCTAAGAACATTTTCTAGCTCCATCCATGTAAACATGAAGGTGGTAAAGTCTCCATCTTTCTTTATGGCTGCATAATATTCCACAGTGTACATATACCACAATTTATTGATCCATTCATGGGTCAATGGGCACTTGGGCTTCTTCCATGACCTAGCATATTTCATATTTTTTAAAAAGTAGTAGTTTATTAGAACAGTTTTAGGTTTACAGAAACATTGATCAGAAAGTAGTTCTCACATGCTTGCTCCTCTCCTCTCCTTGCCAGTTTCCTATATTATTTACATCTTATGTTAGTATGGTACACTTGTCAAAATTAATGAAGAATATTGATATATTATTTTTAACTGAATTCCATAATTTACATTAGAGTTTCCTCTTTGTATTATACTTTCTATGGGTTTTAGAGAATAGGTAATAACACATATTCACCCTTCTGTATCACATGAAATAGTTTCATTACCCTGTGTTCTGCCTATTCTTTTCCTCACACTCCCTGAACTCCTTTCAACTACTGGTCTTTTCACTGTCTTTCTAGAATGTCATATATTTGGAATCATACAGCATCTAGTCTTTTCAAATTGGTGTTTTTCACTAGCAATATGCTTTCAAGCTTACTCCATATCTTTCTGTGGCTCAGTGGCTCGTTTCACTTTATCACTGAATAAAATTCCATTGTATGGATGTATCACATTTGTTTATCCATTCATGTGGATGTCCAGTTTCTCCAGCACTTTTTGCTGAAAAGACTCTCTTTTCTTCATTAAATTGCCTTTGCTTATTTGACAAAGATCAGTTGACTGTATTTGAGTGAGTTTATTTCTGAAGTCTGTATTCTGTTTTATTGATCTACTTGTCTGCTCTTTTCCTGGTATCACATTGTTTTGATCACTGTAGTTTTACAGTAAGTTTTGAAGATAGGTGGTGTCAATTTTCTAATGTTCTTCTTCATTACTGTGTTGGCTATTCTGTCTAAACTTTAGAATTAATTTGTTGATATCTACAAAGTAACTCACTGGGATTTTGGTTGGAATTGTACGGAATCTATAGATCAAGTTAGAAAGAACTGACATCTTGATAGTATTGACTCTTCCTATCCATGGAACAGGGAATATCTTTCCATTAATTTAGATCCCCTTTGATTTCTTTCACCATAGTTTTTCATATAAATCACATATTTTGTTAGAATTATACCTAAATATTTTATGTTATTTTGGGGGGGTGCTAATGCAAATGATATTGAGTATTTAATTAAGTTCTAGTTCTCCATTTAAAGTTTGCAAGATAGAAATTGGCTTTTACATTAACCTTGTATCCTGCACCCTCTCTATAATTGTTTATTAGTTCTTAGAATATTCCTAATTATTCTTTTAATATCAATGGTATCAATAGTGATAGCCTTCCTTTCATTTCTGATATTAGTAATTTGTGTTTTCAATCTTTTCTTCTTAGGTAGCCAGGCTAGTTTATCAATTTTATTGAACTTTAAAAAAAAAAACTTTTCATTGATTTTTCTCTATGAATTTTCTGTTTTCAATTTTATTGTTTTGGGCCCTAATTCTTGCTACTTTATTTTTTCTTTTCTTCATCTCACTTTGGATTTAATTTGTTCTTCTTTCTTTCGCCTGTCTTTAGTGAAAGCTTATTGATTTTACATCTTATGTCTTGGCAAGTATATATATTCAATGCTATAAATTTTCCTTTGAAAACTACATTTTATCCCACAAATTTTGATAAGTTGTATTACATTTTTATTTAATTCAAAATATTATTTAATTTCCCTTGAGATGGCTTCTTTGACTTGTGTTTTATTTAGAAATATGTTGTATAATCTCCATATATTTTGACATTGTCTGATATCTTTCTGCTTTTGATTTCTCATTTAATTCCAGTGTGGTCTTAGAGCACACTTTGTATTATTTCTCTTTGTTTAAATTTGTTATGGTATATCTTACAATTCAGAATGTGGTTGATCCTAGTTCTGTATGATGTTGAGAAGAATATATATTCTGATCATGTTGGATATACTGTAATATTCTATATATATCAATTAGATCCACTCACTTGAATAGATCTAATTCTGATTTTTTATCTTCTGGATCTGGCAATTACTGATAAAGGTGTATCGAAATCTGCAACTATGATAATAAATTCATCTATTTCTCCTTGCATTTCTATCATTTTTTGCCAAATGTATTTTTACATTTTGTTGTTAGTTGCATACATATTTAGGATTCTTATCTTTTTTTTGGTGAATTAGCCATTTTATCATTATGTAATGCTCCTCTTTATTCATGATAATTATCCTTGTTCTAAAATCTTCTGTGTCTAAAATTAAGATAGCTATTACTATTGTTTTGTTTGTTTGTTTTTGAGACAGAATCTCACTATGTCATCCTCTGTAGAGTACCATGGCTCACAGCTCACAGCAACCTCAAACTCTTGGGCTTAAGCAATTCTCTTGTTTCATCCTCCCAAGTAGCTGGGACTACAGGCGCCCACTACAATGCCCAGCTATTTTCTTGTCACAGTTGTCATTGTTGTTTGGCTGGTCCAGGCCAGGTTCAAACCCTCTAGCCTTTGTGCATTTGGCTGGTGCCATAACCACTGTACTACTGGCCCCAAGCCTACTGTTTTCTTTTGTTTAGTGTTAGCATGATATATCTTTTCCCATCCTTTAACCTTTAATCTCTCTCTGTATTTATAGTTAAAATGGGGTTTTTTGCCTACTACAGTGGCTCTTGACTGTAATCCCAGAACTTTGGGAGGCTGAGGCCAAAAGATTGCTTGAGGCCAGGAGTTCAAGAATGGCCTGGGCAATATAACAAGACTCTGTCTCTACATAAAATGAAAACATTAGCCAGGCATGGTAATGCATGCTTCTTAGCTTCAGCTGCTTAGGAGGTTGAGGTGAGAGGATTGCTCAAGCCTAGGAGTTCAAGATTAAGGTGAGCTAAAATTAGGCCACGGCACTCCAGCCTTAGTGACAGAGCAACACCTTGTATCTAAAAAAATGAAAATAAAATAGGTTTCTTACACATAACCTATAATTCTTATTATTTTATCCTCTCTGAAAATCTCTGTCTTCTGACTGGTATTTAGACTATTTACATTGGAAGTGATTATAATTGAATTAACATCAACCATATTTGCCATTGTTTTTTATTTTTTGGCCTTTGTTCCTTTTTTTGTTTTTGCCTTTTATTCTTTTTCTACCTTCTTTGATTTTAATTGAACATTTTAATGATTCTTTTTTCTTCTCTCTTAGCCTATCAATTATACTTCTTTTTTTT
>NW_003852463.1:3778652-3787572 GCF_000181295.1 Otolemur garnettii
GCCTCCACCTCCCAAGTAGCTGGGACTACAGGCGCCCGCCACAACGCCCGGCTATTTTTTGGTTGCAGCTGTCATTGTTGTTTGGCGGGTCCGGGCTGGATTCAAACCTGCCAGCTCAGGTGTATGTGGCTGGCGCCTTAGCGGGTTGAGCCATAGGCGGCAAGCCAATGTTGCTGTGATTAATGTCACTTACCCATAGCTACCATTGCTGAATACATTATTGCTATTTTGAATAAAGTGTTATCTGTTAGATCAATTAAGAATAAGAAAATTAAGATTTATTTATTCCTTATTTAAGGCCTTTTATTTCTTTATTTAGATCCAATTTTCTGATTCATATAATTTTCTTTCTTTTCTGAATACTTTTTTTAAAAAAAATTCTTGCAAGCTAAGTCTCCTAAGCACAAATTTCCTTAATATGGTTTAAGAAAGTTTTTATTTCTCCTCTTTTTAGTGATAATTTTTCTTGATGTAAAATTCTAGGTTGGTGGGTTTTTCTTTTCAATGCTTTAAATATTTCTTTCATGGATTCTGAGGAGAAATCAGATGTAATTCTTATTCTTGTTCCTCTATAGATAAGTTTGTTTTCCTCCTCTGGCTTCTTTCAAGATTTTTCTTTGCCTTCAATTTTCTACAGTTTGATTGCATGCATGATATCTCTGAGTGTTCTCTGAGCTTCCTGGATCTGTAGTTTAATATGTGTGTTTTGGAAAATTCTCAGTAACTTCAAGTATTTCTTCTGTTCCTTCTGATTTTAATATTCCCATTACAAATACATTACACCTTTTGTAATTGTCCCACAATTCTTAGAGATATTTACCATCTTTCTCTTACTTTTTATCTTTGCAATTCATTTCTGGAAGTTCCCGTTGACATTCGTTAAGCTCACTGCTTCTTTTCTTGGCATGGCCAGTCTACTAATGAGCCCATCCAAAGCATTCTTCGTTTCTGTTACTGTGTTTCTTATTTCTAGAATTCCCCCTTGATTCTTTCTTAGAGTTTTCATCTCTGTGCTTAACTGACTGATCTGGTCTTGAATGTGGTTCACTTTTTCTATCAGAGTCCTTAGCATATTGATCACAGTTGTTCTAAAATTCCAATCTGATTATTGTAGCATCTTTACATTTGTTCTGTCTCTTCAAACCATGTATTATGCCTTTTAATGTACCTTGTAACTTTTGTTTAAAGCTGGGCATGATGTACTAGGTAAAAAAGAAAAAATAGGCCTCTAGCATGAGATTTTATGACTATCTTGATAGGAGTTAAGTTGTGTTTACTGTTGCTATAGCTAGCTGTAAGTGTCAAAGGTTAAAATTTCCTTTATTGTCCTTGTTTTTTGTCTCTCTTGTTTTTGGATTTCACTAGACAAATCTTTTTAAAAATAAGGTCTGAGGTATGCTGTTCTATTCCTCCTTTATTATTAATATATAAGAACCCTATTAATGTAGTCATAAGGTAGGGAGGAAGGAAGAATTCTGTGGTTACTTATCAGTCTGTTTCCCTGGGATGTGACCCTCACAAGTGCTTCTCAGTTAATTCCTTCCCCAAACCCTTAGGTGACATATGATGGCTAGAGGAGGCTGGAATTGGGTATTTCCTTTTCCCATGTGGAAGACTAGTGCAGACTAGAACCAAATATTTCTCTTCCTCATGTTGGGTAGCCTTTGGTAAAATAGTTTCTGTTGAGGGCAGACCTTGCTGGAAAAAACAGACTGCTGTGGGTCTGGGTATATTTCAAAAAGGCTATCTTTTTCCTCCCCCTGCCAGAAGCATAAGGAAATTTTTCTCTAATCTTCATTGAGAGAATCTGGTTAGGCTTTTGGTAGTAAAACTCATGAAAGGTCTTCTAAGTCTTCTCCCCTACTTTCATATTGCCTCCTGTGATGATTTCTATTCTAGTGCTTCTGCTCCAATAAGATGTATTCTCTGTATCTACCTATCGGTCCAGTTTTTGAGACAGCTATTTGCCCTGTAACTCCAGTCTCTAATTTATCCGAGTTACTGATTTTCAGTTTATTCAGCATTTTTCTTGTTTCAAGAACTGAAGTTACAAATTTTAAGCCCCCTACACGCTGTACCAGAAACTGGAAGTCAGTATTTCTACTGTTAGTTTATACTATATAATTTTAAATATTTCTTTTATTTTTTATATTTATTTATTTATTTGAGATAGACTCTTACTTCGTCACCCTTGGTAGAGTGCTGTGGCATCACAGCTAGCAGCAACCTCAAACTCTTGGGCTTAAACAATTCTCTTGCCTCAGCCTCCCAAGTCGCTGGGACTACAGGGTTTTTGTTATAGTTGTCCTTATTGCTTAGCCATCCCAGGCTGGGTTTGAACCTGCCAGCCCCCATGTATGTGGCCAATGTCTTAACCACTGAGCTACAGGCACCGAGCCTCTTATGTTTTTTAGAATAGTGTACGTCACTCTTATTAAGTAGGCTGTTAAATGTCCTATCTTGTCCAGAGCGATAGATGGTTGTGGGCCAGGGATCTGTCCAGTAGTTCATCTCAAGAAAACTCTCACAGACATCAGGGCTTAAGAGGACTTTGGAGTAGAGGTCATTTGAGATGACCATACTTCCTATCCATAGTCCATTATTTCTTCAATAGTCAGTTTGAGCACTATTTATTTTAGTGTTGCTTTATATATTAATTTTTCCAGTATGTGTTAAATTAGAATCATTTTCTTTGGAGGATTTGCTAAGAAGATAAGAAAGTTAAAATAAATTATAAGTCCTTAAAAGGCCACTTGCTTCCTACATGACATTGAACAAAATGACCTTGCTTCTTTGGATGTGAGATAATAAAATTTTCCACCCCATGGTATGGTTTTGAGGGTTTTTGAGGGTTAGAAAAAAAGAATATAAAGAATAACTAAATAAGTAAAATAGCAGTCAGGAGAATAAGAGTTCAATTGCATTTTTCCCTTTGGATATATTGTATTGTTATTGTTTTTTCTCCTTAAAGAAAACTTCAAACCTTTCAAAATTGCTTAAAAAGTAAAGTTCTCCCTCTATGATCTGGAAAAAGACAATGATGTCTGCTCTCACCATTTCTATTCAATACTGTACTGAAGATGATCCTAGAGTAATTAGGCAAGAAAAGGAAATAAAAGGCTTTCAGATTGGAAAGGTATAAGTAACATTATCTTTATTTGTAGATTACATGATCTTGTATATGAAAAATCCTGAGTATTCCACTAAAACATTTTTTATAGCTAACAAATGAATTCAGCAGTATTGCAGGATACAACCTTATACCCTTGTGTGTGCTACACAATATATACAAATCTACTGTATTTCTGTATAGTAGGAATGAGAAAATAAAACTAAGAAAACAACTCCATTTATAATAACATCTAAAAACAGTGATAAATTTAACAAATGAAGTACAAGATTAACACATTATTATTATTATTATTTAGACGAAGTCTCACTCTATTACCTAGGCTAGCGTGCCATGACATCTGCTCAGCTCACAGCAATCTCAAACTCCTGAGTTCAAGTGACGCTCCTGCCTCAGCCACCCCAGTGAAGACTTAACACTTTAAACATCCTCAAAAGAAATTGAAAAATACCAAAATATATAGAAAGTTACCTTACATTCATGGATTAGAACACTTAATATTGTTAAGATGACAATATACCCAAAATTAATTTATAGATTCAGAACAATTCCTATCAAAATCCCAGTTGGTTTCTTTGCACAAATTCATAAGCTGATCTTAAAGTTAATAAGGAAATTTAGGTAACTCAGAATAGTCAGAACAATCTTGAGAAATAACAAAGTTCTCTATTTCAAAACTTACTACAAAATTATAATAATCAAGACTATGTGGTACTGGTATTAAGGATAGACATATAGCTCAACAGAACAGAATTGAAAGTTCAGGGAAAAACCTTGTATTTATGGCCAATTAATTTTTGAAAAGTATACAAAGACTTTCCCTTAAGGGAAAGAATAGTCTTTTGTAAAAAGACACTGTGCACAAAAATTTACAAAATAGATCAAAGATCTACGTGTTAGAGCTGAAACTATAATCCTTGGAAAGAAAGATTGAAGTCAATCTTCTGAACTTGGGTTGGGCAACACCTTAGAAATGTCACAGAGAAGCACAAGTGCAAAAGGAAAAACTAGTCAAAAATATTTTTGACTTAATCAAAATTGAAAACATTTGAGCTACCCGTAATACCATTAAGAAAGTGAAAAGACCATACACAGAATGTGAGAAAATATTGGCAAGTCATATATCTGGTAAGTAACTCATATCCAGAATATGTAAATAATTCTTAGAACTCAATAATAAAAAGATATCACAATTTTAAAATGCAAAGGATTTAAATAAACATTTCTCCAAATAAAATATACAAATGGCCATTAAGCACATAAAAGTGTTTAACATCATTATTAGGGAAATTAAAATAAAAACCATTAGATATACCATTACACAAACTAGGATGGTTAAAATTAAAAAGACAAGCAACAATATGTTGGTGAGGATGTGGAGAAATTGAAACTTTCTTAGATTCCTGAGAAGAATATAAAACGATGAAGCCACTTTGGAAAACAGTATGAGAGTTCCTCAAAAAGTTAAACAGGGAACTACCATACAACTTGGTACATACCCAACACATTTGTCCATACAAAAACCTGTACACAAATGTTTATAGCAGCATTATTCATAATAACCAAAAAAAAAAAAACTCCAAATGGCTATGAACTGATGAATAGATAAATAAAATATCTATAGAGGAGACTATTATCAAGCAACAAGAAAAATGAAGTAATGATACATGTTACAACATGGATGAACTTTGAAAATAGTACATTAAGCTAAAGAGATCAGCCACAAGAGATCACATATTGTACATTCCATTGACATGAATGTCCAGAACAGGCTGATCTATACAACAGGAAGCAGAGTAGTGATTGCCTGAGCTTGGGGAGCAGAGGAAATGAGGGGTGGTTGAAAATGGGTATAGGATTTCTTTTTAGAGTGATGAAAATGTTCTAAAGTAATTGAGGTGCTGGTTGCACAATTTTTTGAATACCCTAAAAACCATTGAGTTTTATACTTTAAATGGGTGAATCATATCTACACTAGCTGTTTTTTTTGTTTTTTTTTTTTTTAAGCAAATGCCTCACCAAGTCCAAAAGTAAGAGAAATTTTTGTTTCCTTCTTTCTTTCTCAGTCTTGGCTCTCTCCTGCCTCTTCTCCACCCACACTTCAAGTCAGCAGCCTCCAAGGAGCACTCAGTTTACAGCCCCTGGTGCCATAATGTCAAACTCTGTAGAAATATATTATACAGAGCAGAAATCAAAAAGTCATAGTATGTGAAGTCCGACACAAACTGGCAATTACTCAGAGATTCAAAGGTCAGGCGGAGGGCAAGGGTAAGAAGGACAGAGTTGACTCTGTAATGTGTTTAAATTCCCTTTGCTGTATAGCTTGCTTTAGATTGTCAGTTGTCAGCCAGTTGTCAGTTTTCCAGTTTTCTGTATGTTTTGTTTGTAATCTATGTGTTCGTTTCTTTGGATTTTTAAAAAATTTCAGAATATTACAGGGATACAAATGTTTTGGTTACATGAATTGCTTTTGTACAGTTTGAATCAAAATTGTAAGTATGCCCCTTGCCCAGATAGGGTTTATTGTACCTGTTAGGTATGCATTTACCCCCCTTCTGTCCTGCTCCCTCCTACCTGCTTTCTTTACTACCAAATGTGCACATGGGTGTTGCTCGATTAGTTCCAATTTAATAGTGAGCACACATGGTGTTTGTTTTTCCATTCTTGTGAAACTTCACTTAGAAAAATGATCTCGGCTCAGCGCCTATAGCTCAACCGGCTAAGGCGCCAGCCACGTACACCTAAGGTGGCGGGTTCAAATCCCCAGCCTGGACCTGCCAAACAACAATGACGGCTGCAACCAAAAAATAGCCGGGCGTTGTGGCGGGCGCCTGTGGTCCCAGCTACTTGGGAGGCAGAGGCAGGAGACTCGCTTGAGCCCAGGAGTTGGAGGTTGCTGTGAGCTGTAATGCCACGGCACTCTACCCAGGGGGACAGCTTGAGGCTCTGTCTCAAAAAAAAAAAGAAAAATGATCTCCAGTTCCATCCAGGTTGTTCCAAAAGATATTAGTTCACCATTTGTGTGTTTGTGTTTGTGTGCCTGAGTATACTCCATAGTATCATATATGACACTTTCCTAATCCATTCATGTATTGATGGGCACTAGGGTTGGTTCCACATCTTTGCAACTTTGAATTGGGTTGCAATAAACATTCGAGTACAAGTGTCTTTCTGATAAAATGCATTTTTTTTCTTTTGGGTAAATAAATACCCAATAGTGGGATTATTGGATCAAATGGTAGGTCTACTTTCAGTTCTTTGAGGTATCTCCATATGATTTCCATGGAGGTTATAGAGTTTTTAGTCTCACCCACAGTATGTGTTTCTCTCTACATCCATACCGGCATCTATTATTTAAGGATTTTTTTGATAAAAGCCATTCACACTAAAGTCAAGTGATACCTCATTGTGATTTTGATTTGCAGTTCCCTGATGATTAGGGCATTTTTGTGTGCTTATTGGACATTCATCTATCTTCTTTTGAAAAGCTTCTGTTCATGTCTTTTGCCCTCTTTTTATATTTGCATGTTTTTTCTTATGTAAATTTGCTGAATCTTTGTTCTATTGAACATCTTTGATTGGAGATTTGCATATGTACATTTTCAACCTCCTGATTATGTTCTCAGGAAAAATCAATGATCAAATGGAAAGGAAATGGCATCCCAATTACCAGATACCTGTCACATAGCACACATACTTTCCCAGCTTGGACAGATTTCCATCTTAGTGATATACTGAAATGTAGAAGTTTAACATTTTGCATTCTCACTGCCTAATATAATGCCTGTCGCTTCATATGTGCTCCATAAATATTTATGAATGAACAAATCAGTGAATGAATTACCTAGCTAGCCTCTACTTATCCCTGAAACTTCCCCTCTCTCTCTCTCTCTCTTTTTTTTTTTTTTGGTGACTGAGTCTCACTCTGTTGCTCTGGGTAGAGTGCAGTGGCATCTTTGTAGCTTGCAACAACCTAAAATTCCTGGGTTCAAGCAATCCTTTTGCCTTAGCCTCCCAAGTAGCTGGGACTATAGGCATGTGCCACCATGCCTTGCTAGTTTTTTTATTTTTAGTAGAGATGGGGGTCTTGCTTTTTCTCAGGCTAGGCTCGAACTCCTGAGCTCAAGCAATCCATCTGCTTCAGCCTCCCAAAGTGCTAGGATTACAGGTGTGAGCCACTGTGCACAGCCCCACTCTCTTCTATTTTTCATAGTCTACTTTGCCTTTTTTTTTCCAAGACTACCTTTTCTTGAAGTCTCAGAAAGTATGTGTAGAGTTTAGATCCATGTCATCTTTCTACCCAGCAAGTAGAAAATCATTCTGAAAGAGAGAAAAACATGACTACTACTCTGCTGTATTTAAATATGAGATTGGCGATCTGCTGTTGAGAGTGAGCAGAGGTAACACAGATTTTGCCAAAGAGCAATAGAATAACCCAAGATTGTGTAAGAGAAACTGAGACTGCCCAGGGTACCCTGAATTTTGCTCTCTCTCTTTGCTTACCCCACTATTTATCTATTTTGTACTAGATCTGGCTACATGACAGGTAAGTCAAAAGTTGCCCAGAAAATAAGCACGTCTTTCGAGACCCTTCTGCTGAGTCACAGAAATCTCAGCCACTTAGCCTGTGGAATAGCATTGCTAAATGATTGAGTCATCATGAGCCAAATATGTCAAAACAATTCAAATACAGGGACACTGCTGGCATAAAGTTTCTAGGGGATTCTCCAGAACCTAAAATTACTTAAATTGATTGGGTAGCTGTCTTGTAACAAAGTGTATTGAAAGTTACACTGTACTTGAAAACCATATATTGAATGATTTTAGACATCCAAATTCAAGATAGTCCTGACAAACCAATGCCAGCCTGTGATTTTCCTTCTCTTTGCCCTCAGGGTAGTATATGCAAGAGGTCATTTTCCAAGCTCAGAAAAGATCAGAATTCAGAACATTTCAAATTATTTAATCTCCTCTTGTGTTTTAGTGGCCTAATATTATTGCCCTGTTCTCCAGCTGCCATGAGCCTGCAAGCATAAATCAATTCCAATTATGCGGGTAAGCAACCAGTGTTACCAAAGGGATTATGTACTTTGATTTGCCAAGAGTCTGCCTGATCCAGTCAGGAAAGGCTCATTCTCAGTCCATTTTGGTTCGGCTCAAGAATCCAGAGGAAGTTAATTACTCTTCTAGATGTCAGTTTTCATTTCCATAAAATGTGAGTAAAAATTCTTTCTTCTCAGGAATGATCAGAATGATTAGTATAGCATTTATTAGATGCATTGACTGACATCTGTTAAGCACCTTTGTATGGCTATGTTAGCCTTGAAGGGAAAGCAAAAACATACCTATGAAAAGATGAGCTATAACCCAAGGTGGTGTCTGATAAATGCCAATTAAGTAGTACAAGCAGAGGGAAGAAGAGGTGATGGCAAAGGCTGCCATGGTATAGAAAATTTGCCTGGACAGACCAGGGCCTTAATGACACAGCCAAGGGGAAGAAAAGGACAGCACCGCTTGAAAGGAGGACTGCATATCCACAGAGAACCATGGCTGGGAAAGAGAGCAGAGTAAAGGAAGTTATAAACCAGAAAGCCCCTACACCTGTGAAGTAGGATTATTCTTATGTTCCACTCAGTTTCTAGATGGCACCATTTAGAAGCTAGATTTGGTCAGTCTGCTTGAATATCCTAGTCCTTTGTATTTAATAAAAAAAACTGTAGCTCCACAGTTATGTAATCTTTTGAGACTCTCAGTCCCCATGGAAGTTTCTTTTTTTTTTTTTTTTTTTTT
>NW_003852463.1:3787651-3826996 GCF_000181295.1 Otolemur garnettii
CGAGTCTCCTGCCTCCGCCTCCCAAGCAGCTGGGACCACAGGCGCCCGCCACAACACCTGGCTATTTTTTGGTTGCAGTCATCATTGTTGTTTGGCGGGGCCGGGCTGGATTCAAACCCACCACCTTAGGTGTATGTGGCTGGCACCTTAGCCACTTGAGCCACAGGCGCCAAGCCCCCATGGAAGTTTCTTAAAGGGTATCATATTTGTTGGGCTTTCTTTCTCCATTTATAAAAGTAGTACATGTTTTTAAATAAATTTCAAAATATACAGGAAATTGTAAATTTAAATAATGTTTAAGATATTATTTACATAGATTTATATCTTCATTTTTCACTGAGTATTATCTCATTATTATCTTCTCACATTATCAAAAACTACATAAACCTAATTTTTTTTAATAGCCAGGGTCTCGCTCTGTCACCCAGGCTAGAGTGCAGTGGCATGATCATTTATGTCTGCAGCCTGAGTTCAAGTGACCCTCCTGCTCAGCCTCCTGAGTAGCTGGGACTATAGGCATGTACCACCAGGCCCAGATAATTTTTAATGCTTTCTTTTTTGAGACAGGACCATGCTGGGTTGCCCACTTTGAACTTGAACTCCTGGCCTCAAATAATCCTCTCACTTTAGCTTCCCAGAGTTCTGGGATTATAGGCATGAGTCATGGCAGCCGGCCAACAACATTTTTCTATACTCTACCTTATAGAATATAATGAATATAGATTGTAGTTCTACTTTACTGTGACATATGACAACCATCATGTATGAAGTATCTTTGTCTAGATTTTCTCATCAGTTACTTAGGATAGATTCCCATAAGTTCAACTCCTAGGTTAAGCTGTGTGAGCATTTTATGGCACTTGATATGTATTAACAAATTGCTTTCTAGAAAAGTTTTACCAATTTACTGCCATGTATAATACATGCAAGGACCCATTTTAATCTCACTGACCAATATGAAATATTCTCAGTTTTTAAAAATCTTTGCTAATTTGATAGACAAAAAGTATCTCGTTGTAATTTGTATTTCTTTGATTGCTCTTGAGACTGAACATTCATTAATGTTTATTATCTATTTATGTTTCTTTACCTGTGAAGTATTTCATAATGTCCATTGTGTTTTGTCTATTTCATAGGCACATTAAATTCTTACCAGTTATAGCTCTTCATATAGTAGAGAAGATTTACAAAGACATTTTTCCCAGTTTATTTGCCTTTTCTTTTTGTTTTTTGATTACTCAAGTTTTAAATTTGTATGCAGTCAGTTTATAACTTTCCTTTGTAATTTCTCCTACTGCTTTTTTATTCTTTAGAAGTTATTCCACAATCAGAAATAAGATTAATACTTCCATTTTCTTCTTTATTGTTCTATTCTAAAATATTTAGATTACAAATGCATCTAGAATTTATTCTGGAAAAGGGTCTGAAATAAGGATTTTATTTGTTTGTATCTCATATAGTTAATTTTCCCATCTTGTTGACTACTTTGTTTCCTCAGATTTGGCTATCAGTTCTTTTGAGTTACAGCATTGTTATTATTTAGAGGGAATGAGACCAGAGAGAGAGAGAAAGACATGGGTGGAGGAGGGGAGACAGGGAAAGAAAGGCAAAGGGTGTGTATATTTGTGTATCATGGGTAATAGGACACTGGGAAAGTTGAGAAAGTCTTCCACCGTGTTAAACCAGAACTAAATTCTATTTTCGTGGTTACTTTTAAGTCAAACATTCTCAGTGAGTTTGATTTCATCCAGTCAAAGTTAACTGCTTTATTCTTTATCCCTCACTGTTCTCATTGATGGGGATAGCATTTAACTGTTTCTTTATTCACCACCCCCCACCTTTTTTTTAACTACTGTTCTTCAACACACACCTATAAAGCCAGTTCTTCACTCTCAGGAATATGTTATTTTTATTCCCGCTTTCATTCATACTGTTTCTTGACTAAAATGTCCTCTGTCTGACAATCTCCCGGGAGTACTTCAATACCCAGATCAATTCCTAATTCTTATGGTTAGCTTTAGTATTTCTGCCCTTAGAATTCCAGTAAGCAAATGATAATCTACATGTTATGAGCACTTAAAGTCATTTTATCTTATATATAAATCTTATTTCAGCAGATTTTATAAGCTTATTACAGAAACTATTTCTTTTTTTCCTTAGTAACTAGCACTAAGAATTTTTAAAAACTTCATTTAAATATATGGATCAGGTCATTGGTTCAAATGTTAGAATGTAAGATATCCATTGTGATGTATTTACAACCCTCACTGCCAGCATCCCATGCAACTAGTATAAGAGACTCTGTAGAACAGAGGTGAAATAAATTGTTATCCCTATTTGACATAAGAAGAAATTATAATACAAAAAGATAAGCCCAAAGACATCATTAAGAAGTCAGACCTCCCAAATTCAGTCCTTGTCTTTCTACTAGTTCTTCACTCTCCAAAGGGAAGCTTTCCAAAGCTACTTTGTTCTTAAGTAATTTTTTTTATATGTTGCTCGTATGTCTCAAAGTATGTTCAACAGAACCATAACTCCATAGCATGCTAGTAAGTATCCTGCAGTCAGAGAGTCCCATAGTAAATAAATTGGGGACATACTAAGTTAAATTTCAATGTTTTTTTTATAGCAGGACTTCTCAGAATCCTTAATATGGTACTGATCATACTAATCAAACTTACTGTAGGCAGAACTCCTTTTCTTTTCACAGAGAATCTGTGAACATACTTTAGAAAATAGTGTTGTTATGTTTTTTTTCCTCTGCACTCACTCCTTTCTTACTCTGCTATTACTTCTTTGATTTTCTGACTAGGGTACATTGTACAGTAAAGTTTTCCTGCCTGGTTTTTTTTGGGAGGGTGGAGATGGACACAAGGTCTCACTCTACTGCTAGGACTAGAATGCGGTGGTATCATAGCTCAGTACATCCTCAAACTCCTGGGCTCAAGCCATCTTGCTGCCTCTGCCCCCCAAGTTGCTGGGACAACAGGCATGTACTACCAAAATTGCTTAAATTTTCTATTTTTTATAGAGATAGGGTCTCACTCTTGTTCCAGCTGGGCTCTAACTCCTGGTCTCAAGTGATCCCCTGCCCCCACCTCAGCCTCCTAAAGGGCTGAGATTACAGTCATGAACCACCACAGCTGGTCTATCTTGCCTTTTTAATTATCCTTTGAGATAAGGATACCGGTCAGAAAGAATCCCCTATTTTGATAAATTACATCCAGTACCATAGCCAAAACTTCACCAACAGTGTGAATTTTAAAGAAGGCTATTAAGGTGGCATATGGCTTCTAGTTCTCTGAACAAAGGCAACTTTTTAAAAGTAACATTTTATAATTTACTGATTTGAATCTTTGTTGGGAATTTAGATTGTTTTTCATTTTTGCTTTTGCAAGTGACTCTATAATGCATATTTTCATGCAGTCTAACTACAAAGGGATGAAAATTAAGCGAGTATTTGCATTTGTGAGTTGTTTCTTCCTTTTATGGCAAGTTCTAGCCTTCATTGGGGGAACTCCCTGCCTTGTCTCCCTCTGATAATACCTGACTGGTTCCAGGTTACAAAGAGATGTCTTGCTTCATGTTATAATCATCAATTGTTGCACTAAACTTGTCCTGTTGTCACGAAGATTTTTGCTGTAAAGCAAATGGAACCTGATCTCGCTTTGCATAATTTCAGCCTATTTGAATCTTTCTAACTCCTATCTGCTGCTTCCTTCCCCTTGCTTCCTGATGCTTCCTTTACTCTCCCGTCATTGTCAGAGTCAGGTCTTCTTAAGGATGTCCCCCCAATACTTCAAGTATAGTTACGTCCTCAACTCCAAGCGTTACTTTTTCTCTTCTCCTACCTGCTTTTCTTTTTTTCTCTATTCTTCCTTCCCATTAAGGACCTCACCACCCAATCAATCACCCAGACTAAGAAACCTTAGATTTATCCTTGATTCCTCATTTTTTCCCACTTAATTCATTCCACTGGACATAGGGTAAATTATCAAGTGACATCAACTCCATGCTGTCACATCTCTCATCAGCATGAAGCTTAGACACTTTTGATCACTTCCCTTTGCCTAAATGATCAAAACCAAACTTCCTTCTTCTAAACAAAATTCAAACTTTCTGACTCCAGTCTACCTGAACACCTCTTTTCTACCTTTTCTTTTCTTCCCATACTTCAGTCATACCTTCCCCCAACTGCCTGGCTTTTTCATATATTTTTACCTTTGCAAACTCTTTTCCTCCATCATCAATTCTCTTCTTGGCCTGATGAATAACATTAGGGGGCCACATTAGCTGTGTAATATTGAAATGAGGGTATCACCTCCTTAGTTTTTTTGCCCTACAAATTGTTTTGCTAAGTCAAGTAAAATTATAAGCATTCTAGAGAAAGAATTTAAAAAACATATTTAGATTATTTATTTATAATTTTATTTGTGGTGATTCAAGGAATGTGGTATTTGTTGAGGTTTTCTTTTTAGCCTCTTTGTGGCCAACCTTTGTAAATGTCCATGGGAGCCTGAGAGCATGCGTTTTCTCTAGTAAGTGAACGCAAGGGTATATGTCCAGTGGATCAAACATAGTAATTGTGCTATTCAAATCTTCTGCATCTTCACTAATTTCTAAAAATCTATTTTGGCAATTACTAAGAGTGTTAAAATCTCCCTGTATGATTATGGTGTATCAATTTACCCTTATAGTAGTGTCAGTTTTTACTTTATGTAGCTATATATGTTGAGATGATGTTATCGGGTATATGAAAGTTTAGAAATGTTACGTCTTCTTGGTAAATTACTCTCTTACCAGTATGTAAAGACCCTCTTTATTCTTGTTAATACTTTTGACATTATAGTTCTTACTATACCAACTTTCTTATTTTAGTATTTCCTCAATGTGTGTTTTTCCATTGCTTAACTTCTAACTTTCTGTGTCTTTATTTATTTATTTATTTATTTATTGAAGTTTTTGGCCGGGGCTGGGTTTGAACTCTCCACCTCCAGCATATGGGGCCAGCGCCCTACTCCTTTGAGCCACAGGCACCGCCCAACTTTCTATGTCTTCATACTTATATTTTACATTTACCTCTTATAGGCAGCATATAGTTGTATTTGCTTATTCATACAATCTCAGAGACTTTATCTTTGAATTGATGAATTTAGACTACTCATATCACATTTTTATTTCTAACATCTTATTGTACTACTTACCATGCCTTTTAATTGCTTCTTTTTTATTCTGTTTTAATCTTTTCCTGCCTCTTATTTTTTATTTTATAGTTTTAAAATGTTGGAATTATGAATGTGAATGTGTAGAATGCACACTTATATCTAAGGTATTTTATACCTGAAATTTCTTTTACTCTTTGAAATACATATCAAAAATTATACTATCTCTCTTTTAATTCTCTTGGTTTTATATGGTGGTTGTAAATTCCATTGCTTCCTGTTTATCTAACAAATGTACAGGCAATTTGCTTCTGGTTAAGAGGGCAGAGAACATATAGTTCCTAATCTCAAAGTACTTGTCTTTGCTTTTAGCATTTTTTAATTAACTTATACAATGTCAAACTTATATAAAATATAAACATGATTACTTGGCTATTTATGTGCTATACTTTGAAAACCAATTCATTGATGTGTCAAGTCTACAGACTTAATGAGTGAAGTTAGTCCCTTCTAAGTGTTACCAGAATGACCATGCTTTGGTGATGGTATCGTGACCTCTTTAAAGTGAACACAAAACTAAATTCACATTTTTTCTTTAAAACATGACAACTCAAGTAAACCTAGCTTTTTAAAAGGGATGGCAGGAGAAAGTGAAATAACAACTCACACATTAAGAGATGCAACTTCACTCTCCAACAAAACTGAAGTTTCTTCCATAGATGGTACAATTTTCCCCTCCCTTTTCATCTAGGAGTTCTCTTCCATGACTCTTCTACAGATTTACATATTTGTATACATGTACCAGGTTATTTTATTTTATTTTATTTTATTTTTGCGTTTTTGGCCAGGACTGGTTTTGAACCCACCACCTCTGGCGTATGGGACCGGCACCCTACTCTTTTGAGCCACAGGGGCCGCCCCCATGTACCAGGTTATTAACTGCATCACTGTTTATGGTTGTTTAGTAGGATACTGATGAAGATGTGTTTTATATGTGGACATGAAATCATGCCCAATATATTTTTAAATGAGCCCAGGGAGTGGGGGGTGATGGTGGAAAATGTAGAGCAGTGTATTTAGTCTGAAATGATAAATGGGTTTCCTTATTATATCCTCATACCAAGGGGCAGGTAAGTTTCCAGTCTATCCTTTCTCTAAGATACAACTGTTGAAGAGTCTTGTCAGTACACATCTTTGAGTCTCAGACTACTCAATAGATGAGCCTAAGTCTCCAAGTCCCCACACAGGCATAAAAGCCCAAGCCTCAGATATGTCCCTACCGTCTAGTACAGTGATTATCAACTGGTGTGCTTCAGTGCTCTAGTGGGCTGTGATAATTTTTAAAGATTAAATTATTTTTGAAAGAAGTTCAAAGCATAGTAAGTATTCTTTTTCTCTCTCTTTTTTTTTGATAAACATTATTTAAGTGTGCCACGGAAGTTTAACTATATGTTCAAGTGTGCTGTGAGATAAAAAAGTTTGAAAAATGCTGCTCTAGGACAACCAAGTAAATTTTTCATGATACTATCTGTCTGATTCTGATAGTGAGTTTTTTAAATGACTATAAAATGTGTCAACAATTCTACCACCTAAAAATGAAAATTAAATTTAAAAGTGTCTGCAAAAAACTTAGCCCAGTATCTGACAAATTAAGTGCTCAACAAACGTTAACTGTTGTTGAGTTGTTGAGATGTTGTTATAATTTTCTGTCTGTTGGTAGACTTGCTACTGATAAATTGCTGTTTTTCAAATTTTCTTTACTTATACCTCTTTTTAATGAACATAAAATATCATATCCTATTCACTATTATTTAAAATTGTAGACATAAAATAAAATAATTTTATGTCTAATAGTATTGATAATTCTCAAGTTCTTGCACTTGAAAAAAATGTGGAGTTTAAATAAACCAAAAAAGGAGAGAAATTAAACTAGAAAGTGCCTGTGTTTATAAACAAGCAGACTTGAAACACAAGACCATGTGGTAATTGGAATGGTCTGTATTCCAGAATGTCCTGCTTAAAAGATGCCAAGCTCACTAACTAGCTAGGAAAAGACAGAGCAGTGTGTTTACCCCTAAGGTGGTCAGACAACGCAAATATGAATTCCTAAGCTCCACAATTACTCTCTACTCTAAAACTTATAATGCCCCAGTCCATCTAAGGTGTTTGCACTAAGAATTCTATTCTTCCTGAAGTATTATAGAATTCTTGCTTTAAAAAAACAAACAAAACACAGGCTGCCGCTAAGTCTTAGAACCTTTTCTCTCTTTATAAATGTATTTAATAATAAAATAGAAACACATGTTCTTTTCCCAAATACCACGTTAATTCAAAAAAGGCCTTTTCATTAGATGACATATACACAAGAGCTACAGATTACAAAGGCAAAAAATTAAACTGTAAACTATACAAGGATGCTTAGGAGAAAAACCGTAACAGGGGTAGTAATCAGAGATGCTTTTGACCCTTCTGGCTTGCTCTGTTTGCAATCTAACATTTGTAGGGAATACGGTCTAGGGAGACCATGAAATGGTTTCATAATCTGTAACCACAAAGGGATGACTCAGATCTTTATCTTTTATAAGCTGCACTCATAGCTTGGTGTTTTACTCACTTTTCTCAAAGTCTAAGCTTGTATGGTCCGGTGATTTAAAACAAGCTGAAGGAGTTTCTGTGTTTGGGTGGGTGGGTGGGGGTTTCCACTGCATTTTCTGAATAATAATCTCTCAATGGCTGTTAGCTATTGAAATCAGTTAACCCTCATAACTTCATCTGCCTTTGGGGCTCTTTCTACCTTCTTACTAAATTAGAGTGGAGACTGGTAACCAAGGAACAAACAGCTGTGCTCTTTGAGTGTGGTGGGGGAAGGGCATAGAGCAGAAAAGATGGAACTCAGGGACACACTGAACACAGACACTATTGCTGCCACACATTTTCAGTGCTGGTGACTCACATACAGGGTGGCCATAAAGTTAATGTACAATGGAAAATAGTGTGCAATTTTAAATTGCACACAAACTTTATGGACACCTGTATAAAGCTGCTAGTCTCTGAAGAGAAGTAAGTATATTGCAGTCCCTCATATGAAAGTAAAAGTCTCCTTTCCTCCTCTCAGTGTGTTAGCTACCAGACTCATTTTGTTCTTTACCTACTAAAAAATAATGAATACTTTAGGAGACCCTTGAAATGAGAGTTCTTTCTGCCCAGTTTAGGTTCAAAGTAGCTTGTGATCAGTTATTTGAAGTGCCTAGGACATTTAGGAGATGTACACAACTCCTTGTGCAATAACAGTATTTTCCAAAATAATTGCCCATGTAAGCCCAGCCAACCATGTGACCTGTCTCCAAGACAGGTCAGTATCAGACATGTGCGGAGAAAGGTACTGGTGCTCTCATAAGGACCCAATTATGAAACACTATCTGTATCACAAGAAGAAAGGCTATGTGTTCTTTCCAGCTAATAATCAGCTTAGCTTCTAGCCCAGGGCTTTTTGTTTTTGAAACTATCCATAACTAGGTACAATGACACTTAAAAATACAATAAGGTTTTTGTATTAAAAATTGATTAAGAAACATCTTGAATGAATTGTCCCTTGAGTTCAGCTCTGCCTACAAAAATGTAATTATTATATACTTGTTCTTATGTGTACTTAAAAATATTTTACTCAGTACTTTAAGGCCCACCTTTCCTATAGAAAGCTTTCTCGGATAACTTCAAGACACATAACACAAGCCTCTGAATTTTTCCTATGCTTTGCATTTACCCACAACAGTATGTAAGCGTTAACCAGTTTAGCGTAGACTGATTCTGTTTCTCAATGGCAGTCATAGTATCCCTGTATTTTATAGGAATCAATATTCAAGTGCTTAAACACAAGGTAGTAGGATCCAGACGACAAAAGAACAGAAGTTGTTCTTTTAAAGAGTCTCCAGCTTCTCTGGCTATTCTGTTAATGAATTCTCCATGAAGCTCTTACTGACTTGTCATTGTGAGTACACTGTTTCTCAGTTCTTCTGACTCTTTCGCCTTTACCCAATTTTGCCACCTTATTTTGGCCCTCTTAACTGGATGGCAAATTCACAAGGGTTTTCCCAAGCCAAAATGAAAGCAGATAAAAAAAATTGGTCACAAGGTATTTACGATTTTCAGATTACACATGTCAATCAAATGGAACATGTTTTTAAATAACGTCTGGGCCCAAATCCTGAGCTGAGTATCGTGATTGTTTCAAAAGAAGTTAGCCTCTGCCCTCAGATAATTTAAAAGTTAAATTATTCTTAGGGGATAATTCATTTATTTATTCAACAAATATTTGCTGAGCTTCTGCTATGTTCCAGGCATTTGAGACACATCCATGAAAAATAGACTGAAATTCCTGACCTCATGGAACTTATAATTTAAGATAGAGGAATAAAGAAATAGATGAATAGTAGAATAATTAATAAAATCTTTAATTATAGATAGATGATAGATACTATGGAAGGAACAAAAAATAAGAGGAAGGGATTTGAGAATATGAAGATTTGGAAGTATTATTTGGCAGTATTAAGATAGTCAGAGTAGGCCTCATTAGGGCGAAATGTGAGCAGTGCCTTGAGGGAGATGGCATAATTAGTCAAGCAGATATCTGAAAGAAGTGTAGCATTCCAGGTGATGAGAAAACCATGACTCATCATTTAAAACTTATAGGCATTTTTAAATTTAGTAATTTAATATAGATTATTTTATTCTTATTTGGATTCAGGCACCTAGAAACAAGATGTTCCAGCAGAACATCAGCCCTGGATTAAAGTGGCTTTTATCTGAAGCATATTTTTGACAGAAGCCATTGTCTTTGTTTTATAGATTTGGAAAAGTAAGACACAGAAAGGAAAGAACTAACTACGGGTAGGGGAGAGGAAGAGAGAAAGAGAAGTTGATTACTGGGTACAAATATATGGTTTGGTAAAAGAAATAAGGCCTAATATTCAATAGGTTAGTAGGATCCCTCTAGTTTACAATAATCTATTGTACATTTAAAAACAGCTAAATCCAGACAACAGAATAATTTGAATGTTTCTAGCACACAAATAAAGACAAATATTTAAGATGATGGATATTCCAAGTACACTGATTTGATCTTTACAAATTATTTGAATGTATTAAATTATCACATGTACCCTGAAACTATGTATATCTATTATATATCAATAAAAAATGTTTAATAATTAAAAAAAAACTTCCTTAGAGTCACAAAACTAAACAAAATTTCCCAGGGTATAGTGTTTTAGATTAGTACTGTGATAGTATGTCATGCATAGTTTATCTTCCTTGTACCTTAGAGAGTTCTTTTCATAAAAAGTAAATTGATTTCAGACATTTTCTTTGAAATAATATTAAATTGTCACCATTTTCCTATGCAATACAATATACTTAAACTTGTTACAAAGCAAGTTAAATTAATTTCAATGAAGAGTCAGAAAATATAGCCTGGAAATCTTAGATATAAGCAGAGGTCATTTTTTAATAGTCAGTACCACACTGTACATGCTTTGAATCCCCTGGAAATTATTTGGGATATTTTCTTGGAGGTTAGAGTGCCCATCTGGAAGGTCTGTAGGGCTAACAGTAGGAGCCTGCTTGTGATCATCCCTGCTGCCCCCAGCAGGCATGACCAGCCAGCTTTCCTTCCTGTGTGTGATCTCTAGCTGCCTTGGCTAGATAGAGAGCACCCCAACACCTTGGGTTTAAGTGGGGGAGGCCAGCAGAGATAGATAAGACTTGCAAGTAGTAGGGCCAGCACCTAGGAGCAGTTGAGAAAGAGCTGGGCATATTCCCTAAACCAGCTCAATCCAGTTTATGTACTCTTCAGGCCCTGGAAGACACAAATGCTAACAGATGAATTCACCTAATTTCCACCTATGGGTACCTAATGGAGCCTTACCATTAAAAGCTTATTAAAACATTTATGTAACATTTGGAAGTTCCAAATCCCTTTAAAGTTCTTTTTTGGCTAATTAATCTCTGGAGAGCAAGTTGGTACTTTTATCCCCATTTTAGAGATTAGACACAAATGCGTTAAGTGACTTAACCTGAGACTGTACTGTGAGTCAGGTCTCCAGTAACTCCAGTCAGTGAACCAGGATTTAGCCATGACTCCACCAGTACAAATCACCTAAACTACCTAACCCTTAGTTTTTTTTATTTGCTTGGGATATCAATGACCTTTGGTCCTACCTATTCCAAAGAATGATTGTGAAAATAAAATAAGGCAAACCAAAAGTGCCTTAATGCTAGTTATAATTAGGCAATGGATTAAGGCAGCAGAGTTATTATTTCATATTTAGAGAGTGTTACTTGAAAAAAATAGAGCAGAAAAAAATGAAAAGAGAAACAAGCCGTGGCTGACCCTCTGACAACACTAAGTCCTTCCTCCCACCTTTTACTCAGCTTAGGCTGGAGTAGGGAAGAGAAGGAAAACAAAGAATAGTAACTAAATATTTACAGAGTGAAGAATACCAGGAGGAGAAAAATGAAAGGTAAAATTGTGAGTCTTTTAGTACTAGTACAACAACAACATCAACTGCTAATCTTGGCAAAGCAGTCATTGTATGAACTCAAGCAGTATTGCTGCATTGAAAGAAAGAGAGAGAGAGGCTTCAAATTTGAGTGCAGAGGGTGCTTTAGTAGCTGGATTCTGCTGTCTAAACCACTGATCTGTGCCCCAGATCTGGTAATAATCATTCAAGATCATTTAGTCCTGCCCTCTTCCTCCCACTACCTCTTCTTTCCCTCCTGCCACTGTCTGAGCCAAGCTTTAGAAAATAAGACCAGTGACTTGATTGTCGGTGTTCACATACTTACTGGCCACATTATAATTGCAGCCGGTGTTCCCTTCAGCCTTCTGCTCTCTGGCCTTAGGAATTCCGGACCAGTCCTTTCAGCATTATCACTGCTGAATACCAGGGCCTCTTGTCTAACAGAAAGCAAGGCCCCTGGTGCAATCAATCGCAGGTACAATCAAGTTACTGAAACATCGATTCTTATTTTCATTCTCTACGGAGTTTTTTCCCTCCTTCCTCTTAAGAAAAAAAAAGGGGGGGAGGCATATAAGAGTAGAAATGAAGGATTAAGCAAATGTAAAAACTGGAACAAACAATAAGGGATAAATTTAAAAGAATAAATAAATAGCAAGGTGAGGAACAATGTCAGAAGTCACTAATCAAGTTAAGATGGTTAATTAAAGTGATTAGTAATTGTTATGAACACATACATAAATGTATACATATACATATGCACATGTGTGCACACACATGCACTATGTTCTGGGACCCTGATTGGTTAGACTTCCTATTCTAGGTTGAGTTACTGGAAATTACGGCAGGAACAAAGAATTCATGAACATGCATAAATACTAAACTATAAAATGACTGTACACTTAGGATTAAAGCTCTCTAGCTATTACAGCAGTAAGCAACCTGACAAATTCACCTTGCTGATGAGTTGAATACTAAATAGCCACTTTACATGACTTACTGTGCTCATCCATAAATACATTTATGAGGTGTAGAGCTGACAAAAGGCAGGTACATAATTTTTCCTCTGAGTACACATTGACTTATAAATTGGCAAACCTTTCCCTTTCATCTCCCCTGATAACATCGGTTCTCCTTTTTCCAAAGAGTCATTCAGTGATTTGGAACAAGTTACTTCTCTAGCTTCATTCTCTTTATCTGTAAAGTGGGCTCATTAATAAACCCTGCCTCATAGAGTTGTGTGGAAGATAATTAAAATGATTATAAAAATGCTTAGCACAATGTCTGACACATAGTAACCACATTAGTGCTATTACTTATTGAATGCTTATGTGCTGGGTCCTGTCCAAGATGAGACGCAAAGTAGCCTTCAAGATGCTCATTATCTTTCTAATTCCTGGAAGTTCCTAAGTAAAAACGCCAGATATCCATCCCTTAGAGCAGACCCAGGTCAACCAAAACACACAGGCATCCATATTCACACTGTGACTGTCTGATATCGTTTTCCCTGACCTCCACTCTTAGTCTGGCTCTTGGAAGGCAAATTCTCCCTCTATTTCCTTTAACTAGGAGTGCCTCTGTTATGAATTCCCCCAAATGGGGGAATTTTTTCTTCCCCTGCCAGTAGGAGTGAGTCTTATACCCAGTGAGTGCTCTGAATGCACCCATTTCTTTTACACCAGCTCCTGTTTGTAGCCGAGGCACTCTCTGTAGCAGAGATTGTCAGTACCCTCACTCTGTGCCACTGAGTTTGAAAGTCCAACTCGAGTATCTGTGCTGCACCACCAACTCAGAAAGTTCTGTTTCTTAACCCTCTTCTGTTTGCTCCTTATCTTAATTTGAGCAAAAAGGAGAGAAAGTAGCTAAGGTGGAGGGATTGTGAAATTTAGGTACTAGAAGTACATAATGATTTTTAATCTCCAACTTCTCACATGCAAATATTGGTATTATCCAGGGTGAACCTGCAATGGGAGAATAAGGCATAATAGTGGGATTATAAGGGAAACACACATGTAAACTTTTAATCCACAAAGTTAGGCCTATAAGAGAAAGAAATACTTTGATTCAGGCCACCTCCTTCTCTTACCTTGATAACTACAACTTGTCTTAATGGTCTCCCTACTGCCAGTCTTTACTAAATTATTGTCTATATTGCCGTTAGATGGAAGTCATCTCTCCCCTCTCAAAGGCCCTAAAACCATAACTCTCTTTTATGATATTTATTGCCCTCTACCTTATATGAAAGAACTGTGTGTGCATATCTTGTCTTTGGTAGACTGGAAGAATGTGAGATCACTATTCTGTAGTCTTTCACCCCTTTGATTATCAAGGTTCATTCTTTTATAAACCACCTAGTCAAAATGAATCTATGGAATCAGTTGCCTGTGTTCAAATCTTTGCTTTTCTACATATTAGTTATCTGATCTCAGGTAAGGTAACCTTTCAATGCCTCAGTCTCCTCATTTGTAAAAGGAAGATAATAATAAAATCCTGTAGAGCCACCGTGAGGCTTAGATAAGGAGCTATTTGAACAATACTGGGCATGTAGTTAGTATTCAATAAATGTTAGCTGCTGCTATTGCTGCACTAATACTGATACTACTATAAATCAGATGACGGTGTCCTTCCTCATGGCTTCAGAGGTTCTGTGCTTGCTTCTGAAGTGATAACTTTTCCATAAAAAGAGAATCATTCTTTGGCCATTGCTATGAGTTACATACAGTATTAGCTCATTAAAAACAGGATCTAGCCTTACTTAACTTTGTATTTCTTACAGCATATGAAATTAATGTCTTAAAATGTATTTTTCCCATTTAAAAACTAATACATACTCATTAAATAAATGTAGGAAACGTAAGAGATACAATTCTGAAGGAAAAACATTACCCATTGTTACCCCACCCAGGGATAATAACTAAATATTTTAGTTTATTTCACATAATACATACATTGTTACATAGTTGAACTCATATATTCAATTTTATGTGCTGATTTTTATACTGGCTATTTAAAGTACATTTTCTCTTAATATTTTTACAAATAATTAAAATTATCATGACTGCACTATAAATTATGTTGACATTCCTCTATTGTTGAATGTTACCAATTTTTAATTATTATAAATAAATCTGTAGTTATCATATCAGTATAGAAAGCTTTTTAGCATGTCAGACAATTTAATATAAACTATCAGGAATAAAATTATTTGTCACAGAATATCAATGATGAGATGTCTATTTTATTTGAGTTTTCAGCATCCATTTTTCTTCCTTCTTTGAAAATTGAGTCAACATTTGGTCAACACTAAGCTTCCATAAATCTTATTATCCAGTAGTCCTTAGCACCTATATATTCGAAAAATAAATTTAAGGGTAAGGAGGTATCTCTACAAAGGAATGGCCTGCCCTGGGATACCAGAATTTGAGCAGAGTGAAGAGGATGTATATGCATAGTGGATGCCTTTACAGAGGCATAATTCACATACATCAAAGTTCACTTTTTGTAGTATAGAGTTCTGACAAGTACATACATTCAAACCACCATCATAACCAAGATATGAAACAGTTCTATCACCATAAGAAATTCATTCATCCCCTTTGTAATCAAAGCCTTCCTCTACTACCAGCCTCTGGAAATCATTGATCTGTTTTCTGTTGCTATATTTGTTCCTTTTCCAAAATGTTATATAAATGGAATCATATGATTTGGAGCTTTTTGTGTCTGGTTTCTTTCACTTTGCATAATACATTTGAGATGCATCAATATTGTAGACTGTATCTGGAGTTCATTCCTTTTCATTGCTGAGTAGTATTCCATTGTAGGAATACTTTCCGTTGGTAAGTGCAAGTTGTATGTAAGTTGTTTGTTCATAACTCAGGGACTACCTGTGCTCTTTGTTTATCCATTCACCAGTTAAAGGACATTTAGGTTGTTTCCAGTTTTTTGCAATAGCCAAATGAAGCCAATTTGAGCATTTGCATATACTTTCTTTCTGTGAATGTAAGTTTTCACGTAGCTGTCACAAATACCCAGGAATGGAATTATGTTAAACCTTAATGAGAAACTGCCAAACTGTTTTCCAACATAGATATACTAATTTTTTTTTTAATTTGAAGAATTCTAATAAGTATGTACTGGAATCTTATTGTGGGTTTAATTCACATTTCCCAAATAACCAATAATGCTGAGTATCTTTTTATGTATGTAATTGTCATCTGTATCTTCTTAATTAAAGTATCTATTCAAATCATTTTACCATTTTTAAAGTTGTGTTATTTTTCTTGTTATTGAGTTCTAAAGGTTATTTTTATATCCTGGATACAAATCTTTTATCATATATGTGATTTACAAATATTTTCTCCCAGTCTGTAGCTACCTTTTCATTCTCTTTTAAAGAGCAGTTTCTTAATTTTAACAAAGGCTAATTTTATCAGATTTTTCTTTTATGGATTATGCATTTTATGGTATATTTAAGAAATCTATACCTAAACAAAATTCATCAAGATTTTCTTCTGTGTTTAGAGTAAGATTTTATACTTAGACATATGATGCATTTTCTACATAATTTTTGTATGTGATACAATATAGGGACTGGAGGTGGGAGTTTTATTTTCCTTTTCAGTATGTAGCTGTAGGGGCTGAGTGGTGGCCCCAAGAAAGATAAGTTCATGTGCCCATCCCCAGAAGCTGTGAATATTGCTTCATATAGCAAAAGAAACGATTAAATATCTTGAGAAGGGGAGTTTATCCTCTATTAGCCAAGTGGTCCCTAAATGCAATCATATGTACCCTTATGTAAGTGAGGCACAGGGATTTTTGAGACACACAGAAGAGGAGGACCCAATGTGACCATAGCAGCAGAGATTGGAGTCATGTGCCTATAAGCCAGTGAATGCCTGGAGCCACCAGAAGCTGGAAGAGTCAAGAAATAGCTTCTCCTCAAGAACCTCCAGAGACAATATGGCTTTGCCAACATCTTGCTTTTGGACTCTGGTCTCCAGAACTGGGATGGAATAAATTTCTCTTGTGTTAAGCTACCCAGATAATTTGCTACAGCAGTCACAGAAAACTAATATAATAGCTAGCCACTTCTCAACATCATTTGTTGACAAAGCTCCTGTTTCACCATTAAATTGCTTTTGCACCTTTGACAAAACTAATGACCACATGCATATTGGGTCTCCTTCTATACTCTCTACTTTGATACATTGATGTATGTGTCTGTTATTTCACTAACAGTGCTTTGTTAAAATTACTGTAGTAAAATTATTGATAGTAAGTTTTGAAAATAGGTGGTGTGAATCCTTCAACTTAGTTTTTCATTTTTGAAATTATCTCAGTTTTCCTAATTTCTATGCTTTTCTATATAAATTTTAGAATCAGTTTGTCAGTTTCTACCAAAAAAATAAAAAATAAATCTAATTCTGCTGGAACTTTAATTGGAATTGCATTGAATCCATCAGTTTGATGAATTTGACATCTTAATAATCTTGAGTCCTTCAGTCCATGAACATAGTATATCTCTCTATTTCTTTGGTCTTCTTTGATTACTTTAATTATTTTGTAGTTTTTGGCATTCAGATCTTGCAGTGAAGTATTTTATGATCTTTATATGCTGTTGTAGATTGTGCATTATTTAAAAAATATATTTTAATTTTCAATTTCCAACACTAACATATAGAATTAAGGGTAGTTATTTTGTGTGTAATGACCCTGTATTCTGTGATCTTACTAAATTTACTTACAAGTACTAGTAGCTTTTTGTAGATTCAGTTTTGGGGGAAGAGGTTTTTTGTAGATGATCTTATCATATGTGAATAGTGCTGTTTTCTTCTTTCTAATCGGTGAGCCTTTTACTTCTTTTTCCTGCTTTAGTGCATGGCCTCCACTTTGAATAGGACTGGTAAAAGTGGATATCCTTGTTTTAGGTCTTCCCTTTATGTTTCATCTCTTAGTACCTCTCCTCCACCAGTTAATGCTGACATTGATTATTCATGGCTTGCTAGCTTGGTTTTGAGGAGTATTTTCCCTTCTCAGTGATCCTTTTTCACTCTCAGTAGTAAGGGACCTCAGATGGTCTGGACCCAATTCCTTCTTCTGTTTCTCCTCCATAGATGCAGAATTTGTTGCTTTGTTTTGTATTTTCTTCCCCTCTGCCCTGAAGTCAGTAGGGTTTGCTAGCCTTTCTTTCTTCAGTGGCATACAGCCTTTGTTTTACAGTGGAGAAAGGGTAGAAGCACCAGGGCAGGGCTTTGTTCTTTTCCTGCAGTGGCTACTATACATTTCTTCTAGGTCTCTACCAAGAGAGGAGGCTTTCTCTGGTCTTCTGTCCTACTCCCAGTCTCTTGTAAACAGTGAAGTCTGTGAGAAAGCCCCCTAATGGGTGCAGAGTTCTCATGTATTAATCTTAATGGTTCTGTACTCTCAAGCTAATCTACACTCAGCCTTTCACAATTTCTTAACAATTTTAACTGACTTCTTATCAACTTACCTGGCACCCATTCTCTGTTCCAGGTCTGATTGAAGGTACCATCTTTCTTTAGATTTCAGGCCAATTGGTTCTGCAACCAACTTCCTATGAAGTTTTTGCTCTGCTTTGATTTCCTTGGTCCTTTGTAGGGAGAAGTAATGATTTTTTTTTCTTGGAAGCTAGGTTTAGGTAATAACTATTATGTGAGGTGGACAAATGAGACAGTTTGGGGAGATAATGTGAAGCAGAAGATGCGTAAGCTTTCGCCTTCTTGGTTACTGGGTGATGGTTGGGTGGTAAATTGCAGGTATGTGATGGAACTTGTACCTAGCCCAGGGCAATTCCAGAATGAAACATGATTTTTTCCTCCGTAGCTTCCTATCTCAGAGGAGAGTCATGAAGCAGTAAGATTCACTAATTTGAATATCCACCCCCTTTTTCTATGTTCTGCCTGCCAAGAGAGGTGTTCTTAAGTAGGCAAGTGGAAAGAAGATGAAATTATTTGGCCTTCTCTCACTATTCAGCAATAAGAGAGATGTGCCCATGTGAGTAGCTCTTGTTCCCCATTTCCAATATAAGCCAGACTTGTATGATTAATGAGAGAGGGCATTCACTTGTGCTGTTGAAAGATAGATCATTGTGAAAAAGCCCAACCCTGTTTGCTGCATTTCCTCCCTAAAAGCAGTCAGTCTTGACAGAAGCTATGCAAGTCATCCTGTCTCCCATTAACAATGACATCAACTGTTTGTTTTAAAGAGTTCACAACCCCAAAGTTTTTGGGAAAGCTCTCCCTAAGTTCTCAGGCTGCACTTCTGTTCATAAAACCAAATTAATCCCTTTATAGTAGGTGGAACTCTCTCATCAGTGGCATTAATATGGCCCTAAAGGAAGAAGCCTACAAGTGACCACTTCTCCACATACCTGATGCATTCTAACTACAGATCAGCAGATGGGTAGAAAGTGTGGATGTCAGGAAGAAAATAAATAGAAGAAGTGATTCCATGGAAGCTCAGTGTCTTAGCTGAGGAATCCTAACCAGAAGAGGCACTGAAAATAGTATTGGAATACCACAATCATACATGGTAACTAATACATGTAATGGAGAAGATTGAAGAGCAAATCCGTTTCCCCCAGCACCAGTAATAATTCTCAATTGTTATCCAATGATAATATGAACAGACACGACTTATTCTTGACTTGGAGCTAGGGACTTTATGTGCTAGTGGGCAGAAGAGCATCATTGGAACCCCTTCTTGAACAAGAGCAGAGTTTCTGTTCTGAAAGCTAAAGAGAAACAGTTTTCTCTCCTTAGTTCATTGGGATGCTATAACAAAATACTATAAACTGCATATCTTATAAATGACAGAAATTTGTCACAGTTATAGAGGCTGAGAAGCCCAATATCAAGGCAGATTGAGTGTCTAGTGAGGGTACACTTGGTGGCACATAGCATCTTCCTGCTATTGTCTCACATGATGGCAGAGACATAGAGTCTTCTCTCAGGTCTTTTAAAAGTAGATTGATCCAGGTGGCGCCTGTGGCTCAGTGAGTAGGGTGCCGGCCCCATATACCAAGGGTGGTGCATTTGAACCCGGCCCTGGCCAAACTGCAATAAAAAATAGCCAGATGTTGTGGTGGGTGCCTGTAGTTCCAGCTACTCGGGAGGCTGAGGCAAGAGAATCGCCTAAGCTCAAGAGCTGGAGGTTGCTGTGAGCTGTGATGCCTTGGCACTCTACCGAGGGTGACAAAGTGAGACTCTGTCTCTAAAAATAATAAATAAATAAAATAAAAATGGATTGATCCTATTCATGAGGGCTCCATCTCCATGACCTAATCGCCACCCAATGGTAATACTTTCACCTTGGGGGTTGGATTTCAACATATAAATTTTGGGTAGATAAAAGCATTTAGACCATAGTGCCCCCTTGAAGACTTCCCATCAGGAAGTCTCATCCAGAAGTCCTAACAAGTTTCACTGTAGAGCCTATAAGGTAATTCATTTTTCCATTTTCTCTATGTTCAGTGGATTATTAAATCCAAAAAGGTGAAGTTAAGACCTCACATTATTTCTGCCTAAGCTTCTAAAACAGATGGCTAACTGTTTTCTAGAATTTTTTGATTCTGAGGATTTGTACCATTTTCATTATCTTTTGCTACATTACCAAGTTACCCCAAAACTTAGTACCTTTAAATAAGAATCATTTATTTGTTCATAATTCTATGGGTCAGGAATTGGACCAGTACTGAGCTGGGCAGTTTTATATGATGCTAGCTGGCATCTCTCATGAAGTTGCAGTCGCTAGGTTCGGAATACCAGTGGCTTCTCTCACAAGTACAGCACCTTAACAGGATTACCTGGGAGGCTAGGACCTCTCTTACCTCTTCATGTGGCTAGCTTAGGTTTCTTTACTTGGCAACCTGATTTCAAAAATGAGTTTGCCAAGTGGTAAAGCAAAAACTACTTTCTCTCTCTTTTGGTTGTTTTTTTTAAAGACATGAGGTCTCACTTGCTTTATTATCTAGGCTATTCTCAAGCTATTGGCTTCAAGCAGTCCTTCCACTTCAGCCTCCCAAGTAGGTGGCACTATAGGCATGAGTCCTTCTGCTTGGCTAATTGTTTATATTCTTTTAGAGATGGGGTCTTGCTATATTGCCCAGGCCAATCTTGAACTCCTGGTCTCAGTCCTCTCACCTAAGCCTTCTGAGTAGTTGAGACTACAGGCATGAGTACCACAACTGGCTAGAAGCAGCTATCTCTTAAGATTCAGCCTTAGAAGCATCACTTCCACTATATTCTCTTGATGAAAACAAGGCCTAGGGCTAACCCAGACTCAAGGGGAAGTCAATAGGCTCTACCTCTTAATGGAGGAGTAAGCACTGTTACACTGTTACAAAAGAATGCACAAAATGGAAGATATCATTACAGCTATCTTTGGAAACACTATCCCACACAACCATAAGACTCTCTTTATGGTGCTTCTTATACTGTTGTAGTAAGAACTATTTTGTATGTATCTCAAGAATTATGTACTACAATTGGCATATCTACCTTTTTGTTCGCTTTGTAGTGGAAATAGAGAACATAGGAGTCAACCTTCTTCATGAATCTGTAAAAGGCTAATTGTTCAATTGGCTTGAGCTCTACTTCTCTTAAGTTAGATTAGAAGTTGCAAGGAAAACCCTTGGAGGAGAAAAAATACAAATTCTTGGTCCATTTCCCCTATTACTATTGAAGTCAAATGCATTTTTATTATTATTAAGTTGAAAGTGTTTTATTACCCACACAGGGATTTTCAGTTCAGTTAATATGCTTGATCCTGACATTTAATTTGTTTTATTCCTCTGTTCTTTTATCCCTTCTCAGTACCACCAACTCCAAGTCCTCTTTTATGGGGCTATTACAATCTAGAGCTATACTATTCCTCTGTGTGTTGGAAATTCAGTTTATCTCTATGATATGGTGGTAATTAAAGCAAATTTCTGTATGTCATTATGTCGTAAACCAGGCCTGCCCTGCCCCAAGAAACTGGAATGTTCTTATTTTTGTTCTTGCATCCCCACATGCTTTAGCTCCCCCAAGAGCAAAGATGCCACCTTTCTACAGAGAGAGGAACTAACTAGGCCTAGGGCAGACCCTGTCAATCACTTTTAGCAGTCATTTGACACCATTCTTGGGCCACAGGGAGAAATTTCTTCAGCATATTCCAAAGCAATGGAGCCACTTTAATTTTTTTCCACTTGAAGATACCCAAGGGATTCCACACACTCCTGTCTCCTACCTGAGTGAAAGGCTCACTGCTCATTAGGGCAGTGAGTCTTATGGAGAGATATGTGGCTTGGAAAAAGTCCACCATTGAGAATCCCCAGGATAAAACTTTAAGCAGTATAAGATATCACTGGTGACAGAGAAAGCCAAACCAAAGCAACAAGTAAACCAGACTGTTATGCAACCTCCTAAATCCTTCTGTCAGCTTATAAAATTGGCAAAACAAGACAAAATATACTTTTATCTAAAATCACATTGGTTTCACAGTAATTATGCTACCTGACCACATATCAAATTTACATCGGGAATTAGGGAGACGTAGGTTAAAAAATTATTCGTAATTCTTCACATCACTTTCTAGTAACCTTACCAAGCAGGATGTCTCATGTAAATCTCCATAAAACCCAGTCTATGGTGGATATGGTATAATGTTCCATCTTAAGCAAGGACAAAGTTTTTGCTTCTGTTATGGCTTCACATTGCTCTGGACAGAGGGTAGACATTTCTGTAGGCATTCATTAAATGAGTGAGTAAATGAATGCACGTACAGAAATAACAGGGCCCAACTTTAGTCCTGAGCTTGTACCAGTCTGGCTAAAGGCTTTCCTTTCCCTCTCAGTATAGCTCTGGCAAAAGAGGAGGGCACATTTTCCCACCTCACTCATTGGAGAATATAGTGCATTTATAAATTAAGTTTCAGAGCTGGAAAGGAGCTCTAAGAAATCAGTTAGCCCCCACACTTCATTCTATTGGGGAAAGTGAGTCCAGAAATATTATGACATTTTCTGGAATCACCTGACTGTACATCTATAACTGAGGCTCAGTAAGGGGCCATGTAAACTGGTCCACTGAGGGATAAGTCTTAGAGGTTCTGGGTGCCCAAGCAATTGGTGCTGAGAAAATGCACTTCAAGTGAAGAGGGAGGAGAGTAAAACTGTTAATATTAATATTTTCCTGAATCACTTCTTGCTAGAGTCAGTTGTGGCTGCTTGGAGAGAGCAAGAGGTAGTATTTTTACCTTCTACAGATACCACTGGACTCACACTGATCAGCACCTTCAAATAGGTGCTAAACAATAAAAACATTTTGAGGAAATGCTTTTATAAACAACTTCTGTTCTCTTGTAATCCAGTATAATATCTAAGACTCTTTAGCTGAATGCACTTTTGACTTGGAAGCATGGTTGCAGAAAACTAAGCAAAGGATATTTATTCCAAAGTTTCTGCTGCATCACTAAGGCTTCTATGCCTACCTTGCTGCTTCCCACCACCCAGAAAAAATTTAAAAATTTAAAAAAAAAAAAACTTGTTAGAAATGCAAACCACATTCCCTTGGGCACTATCCCTAGAGAAGCAGCACATGCTGACTTGTAAGAGAGGCATAGCCCCCTCTGGGATGGCTGCCAGAAAACTGCACAACCTTATGGAAATTGTAATAACTCAGGAGCCCTATGGGGAAGTTAGGTATCCTGGAAAACACCTGGTCCCTTAGCTTTGAAATAGATGGCAGGTCAGGAGAGGGGGAGTTCATTCTATAAATACTTATTGAGTGTCTGTTGTATCAGGCACTGTGCTAGGAAATGGGTGTGCAGAATGAACAAAATATTATCATTGTCCACTGCTTTTCCTTCTAAGCCTTCTGTGGTGACTCCTGCCTTACTTCACATTGATGTGTTCATTTTATTTAGCATTAAGGGAAAGTAAATAATATACCATTCATAAATAACAGCATTTGACTTACTTAAATATATGAATTGGGCTCCTTAACTAAATTGTAGACTCCTTGAGGGCAGAAGTTTTATATTCTCCTTTCTTAGTGTCTCTCATACCATTTCACATGGTGGTAAGTATAGAGAAAAGATTCAATAAAAGTTGATTGATTAGATGCCTAAAAAGTAATACTTGGCTCGGCACCTGTGGCTCAAGTGGCCAAGCCACCAGCCACATACACCTAAGGTGGCAGGTTCGAATCCAGCCTGGGCCTGCCAAATAACAATGACGGCTGCAACCAAAAAATAGCCGGGCGTTGTGGCGGGCACCTGTGGTCCCAGCTACTTGGGAGGCTGAGGCAGGAGACTCACTTGAGCCCAGGAGTTGGAGGTTGCTGTGAGCTGTGATGCCATGGCACTCTACCCAGGGGGACAGCTTAAGGCTCTGCCTCAAAAAAAAAAAAAAAAAAAAGTAATATTTGAAGGAGCAGAAAGGAGAACAGCAAGCAAAGTTTAGGGTCCAAAAGAGCAGCACATCTTGCAGATGGCAGCTACAGATACCCCCAAAAAAGGTCTTAGTATTTATACTGCTTTTTAAAAATGTATACCTGCCTAATCCATGCATAGCAGCATCATTAGGTACATCATGTTTGAATGTGAAGTCCAGCAACATAAAATTGCTATCACTAAAGGCCAAATTTAAATACCATTCATTTTTTTAAAAGAGGGACTACCTTAATAGTCCTTAGTAAGTAAGAGTGTATTCAGATGTCCACAGTAGTATTATCATGCCCTAGCCTTGATCTTAGCACTCAGGGCATAGTTTACAAAACTGATTCTGTGATACAAACATAAACCTTCATTTCAGCAAATGCTATAATGATCAGAAATGTAAATCAGCCCAGTTTATCAGCCCAGTTTTTTGCTTTTCTCTGATATGACTATAGGTCTGCATTGGGTTTTTGGCTGAAATGTGTCTAGTTTCTAATAGAATGAGATACTCACACTTCCCATTAGCAGGAGAGGATCCCTAATATAGAGAATTTTAGAGAAGTCTGAAGACACCAACCTGAGTTTTGCTTCTTTAGAAACCTGAACATTTAAGAAAGAAGATTTTATGAGGGCAGAGAGTAGGAACTTCTATTTGTTTATTCTGGTAAATGCTCACAGTTGATTAAGGGGGAAACAGTTAAATAAGATAAAGTATTTCAAGGCACTTCAGGTAATAAGATTGTAACTCCTTCCCTATGTATTCATTTGATATAAGAGTTTCTATAGAGTACAGGGAAGAGGCTATCATTGAAAGGTTAAAATACAAAGAAAATAAGCTTCTTAATGCTTGGATAGTGACAATAGAAGATTATTAGTCTATTTCATTCTAAAGCACAGGACTCGATCTTAGGATCTAGAAAAGGGTAAGAGTGAGACCTGACATCCCTTTAATTTTCTTGCAACCAAATCAACCACTCACCTGTCTCAGTTGGAGAGTATGAATTTGCATGGGCAATAAGGTAGGTGGTGTTTGTACAAAAAAATGAGAATATTTTTTAAAATATTTTGCAAACTATAAAGCATTTTCTACATGTAAGTTAGAACTATTCTTCAAAAGTGTTCTGGGATTTTTAGCTTGTTCTTACAGTTTTCATTACATTTGTATGATTTAGAAATAGGGCAAGGAAGCATGAGATTTTATGGTGGAAAGGGATCATTAAGATCATAAACCTAAAGCTTTTTGTTCAGTGATTTAGTCCCTCTAGTATTTCTGATAGATGATCATCTGAGGCTGTATTCATGTATTTCCATTCAAAACGCTCAAAACCTTGCAAATAGGAATGTAAACTGGCATACTGTTCTGGAGGGCAGTTTATCAATGGATATCAAAATATTTGACCTAGAATTCTGCTCTCAGGAATTTATGATCATCATCAATAATCACCACCATTGCTAATAATTGCATTTACTGCATGAAAGGCTGTATTCTAAATGCTTGGGGTAAATTAATTAACTCAAAATGCACAGTAATCTAGTGATATATGTGCTATTATCATCATGATATATGATAAAACTACATTATATAGAAGTTAGGTGACTTTTCCAAGGTCATAAAGCTGACAGGTGGAAGAGCTTGAAATCTAGCACAGGCTGTCTAGATCCAGAATAGATACTTTTAACTACTTTGTTGTATTGTAACGTGCACTATTTCCTAAGGAAACACTTGGGAGAAATGTACAAAGATTTATATTCAAGTATTTTCATCAAAGCATTTGATAATATAGGAAAAGATGGGGAAGAAAACAAAATATCCATCAACAAGGGATTTGTTCAACGTAGGAGGGTATACGGCCATTAAAAAAATAGATACTATGGAGTCTTTAAAAACAATTAAGTTGAAGAAAAAGAAAAGAAAAGGTTTACACTGTTCTCCTGTAGTTGATTGTGGATGGATCCTTGGAGGAATTCATCAAAAAAGAATCTACTGGTTCAGCGCCTATGGCTCAAGTGGCTAAGGCACCAGCCACATACATCTAAGGTGGTGGGTTTGAATCCAGCCTGGGCCGCCAAACAACAATGATAGCTGCAACCAAAAAAAAAATAGCCGGGCGTTGTGGCAGGTGCCTGTGGTCCCAGCTACTTGGGAGGTGGAGGCAGGAGACTCGCTTGAGCCCAGGAGTTGGAGGTTGCTGTGAGCTGTGATGCCACGGCACTCTACCCAGGGGGACAGCTTGAGGCTCTGCCTCAAAAAAAAAAAAAGAATCTACTGATGGTTCTTCAGAGGTACTCCAGCAGAAAATGGAGGAGGGAAATTACCTGGCTAAACAGGGACTCTGGAGATAGTGAAGAAGGTAACCAGGTGCAGATTAAAGATTGAAGCCTGAGCCCACTGAAACCATGGTGAAAAGGACCATATTTGGTGATCCTATTCATGCCAACAGCAGTGAAGGTGGATGGCATTCCTGCCTGGATATATCACTCATGTGTGAAACCAGCCAATGATGAGGAGTGGATGGTCCAACAACACCCAGAGCATCCTCACCATCTTACCTGAGAAAACAGTCTACACCCCTGTCCTAGTCACATACCGGGAGTTGACTGGTCTACACACAGCAGAAGCTTGAGGGTGAACAGCAGTGGAGTGGGACTGATTCTTTGCTTTGGACTTTTTCACTTTTCTTCTTTAATCTTAGGTATAAAACATGGTGAAGGTTGTGAAAAATGTATCCAAGAGGTAACCCAAACTAGACAAACTGTTAAAATTGTGTTATTGGTTTACTCTTACTATGAATGTACAGGAAAGCCTGAAGGAACTTGCATATATAATAACACCCAATATTAGGTATGTGTACCCCTCAGTGGGCCTATTGTTTGCTACAATCCTTCTGAACCCCTAGAGCAGACTGAATTTACTATATGACATGCTGATATCCCCTAGAAAGACAATAACCCAAGTTATAACAGAAGGAATACTTAAACAAGTATTACTAACCTTTGATGCATGCAAAGTTTTTAATAATGTAATGTTTGAGGGAGCATGCATGAATCCATCTTGGGAAAGACAATATACTAAAAGAGGTAAGATGTGCATACGCCACAGATTAGGCACCTGTGCAGGATGTATGTATTGGCCTTGTATAATTTGGGCCACATGGATTAATCCTAATGACAGTAATCCAGTACATTTAATAAAAAGAAAAGCTCCTTCACCTTATACCCCTAGAAATTGTTACTTGTTAGATGGTAAGCTTCCTTCCCTAGTTGTAACTGGGGAAATTGTAATCCACTGATACTAACTATAACCAACCCTGTGACCCTAGATGGGCAAAAGATGAAAGCCTATGTTAGGAATAGATGTACATGGAAGAGACCATATCATAGGTATAACAATTAAAAGTAAAATAACCAAAAGAAATTCAAAGCCTATGTAATTCTATGATGAATTACAACAGCCTGCTCCAGACCTTCCTCCTAAAGCTAAAAACTTATTCTTCTACCTGGCAGAAAACATTACTTAATCTTTAAAAGGATCTTGCTTTGTCTGTGGTAGGACAATGATGAGCAGCAAATGGCCCTGGGAAGCCAGAAAAGTCATTCCCTCAGATCCTACTCCTAATGTCACTCACAATAAGTGTGCAGTGGGTGTAAGCTTTTGAGCACTAAAAATGTACATCATAGGTCAATACTGTTTAGCCAGAGAAAGGAACAACTTCACCATCCCCGTAGAGAAGCTGTCACGTCTAGGCCTAAAAATGTATAATGAAAGCACCAATAGTACTACCTGGTAGAGCAGGGACATAACTGAACTAAACCCCTAGAGCTCAAAGCTGCTTGGGATTATCCAGGGGATCAGCATTAACTGGTCAGCTCCACCAGGTCTCTACTGGACCTGCAGACACTGGGCCTATATTAAGCTTCCTGATAGATGGTGTGGGAGTTGTATAATAGGTATGATCAAACCATCCTTCTTTTTACTGCCCCTAGAGAGTGGAGAACTGTTAGATTTTCCAGTTTATGCTTCTAAACTGAAAAGACAGAAGAGTGACGTGAAAATAGGAAATTAGAGTGACAATGAATGGCCTCCCCAGCAAATAATTCAATATTATAATCCAGCCACCTGGGCTGAGGATGGGTCATGGGGATACAGAACCCCAATATATATGTTAAATCAGATCGTCCAATTACAAGCTGTTTTAGAAATAATAGCAAATGAGACCTGCAAAGCCTTAACCCTACCGACCCATGAAGAAACCCAAATGAGAAATACTATTTATCAAAACTGATTGGGCCTGGACTACTTTCTAGCAGCTGAAGGAGGAGTATGTGGAAAATTCAATTTAACTAACTGCTGCTTACAGACTGATGATGAAGGACAAGTAATTGAAGATATAACTAAAAGGATAACTATAATAGCTCACGTACCTATACAGGTGTGGAATGAATTTAACCCAGATTCTTTATTTGGTGAATGGTTTTCTAAACTAGGAGCATTTAAAACTATGATTATAGGTTTTCTTTTTATAATTAGAGGATATTTGCCTTTACCTTGCTTTTTACCTATATTTGTTCAGTTTCTCAAAGGTATAGTCTCTGCCATTGTGAAGAAAGAGAACATAAGGAAAGTGTTCATGGCTCAATAATATTATCAAGTAGTTATGGATACTGATAATAAATGAGATGAGACCCCATTCGTGATTGATGGGGTCTCAAAGGGGGGAATGAGGAAGGAGAAATAAATCTTATACTTCTTAGTGATTCTGAGAAAGCAGCAAGCAGCTGCAGAAGAACTCCTTCTCTAAAAATGTAAGAACAAACTTTACACTGAGCTGTAACTAATAACAACCTGGTTTCTAACATCTGTAGCCATATCTATGGAGCTGATATTGAACCAAAGGGAAAAAAGGTATAATGTAAAGAGCTTGGGGGAAAAAAACCTGTTCTTTGGAACTCAGCATTTCATGCCTTGAGCACCCAAGTTCTGGCTAGCAATTAAAAGTTCCTTCCTCTTAAAAAAAAAAAATTAAGTTTATCAATTGTCAAAATCACCTTTGACAATATGTATAATTTGTTCTGTTTTGGGTGAAAAAAGAAAGTCTTAAAGGCTAGATACCAATTTGTTGACAATTATCCCTAGAGAATGGTATTATGGATGATAGTTTACCATTATGCTTTTTTGAGTTTTGAGTTAAAGAAGTTTTTCCTGATTTTTTTCTTTTTTTGTAGAGAACATGTATTCTTTTAAAAAATAAATACAGTAAAACTACATCATTTGGGGGGGGGAAATTACACATAAAAGAAGTAGAACTCATTGTGTTCTCATATATACTGTATATTCTTCCTATTCTATCACATTCCACTACTGAACAACCCTTTTAAATTTTTTTCCTTATTTTGTATATCAAGAGCGTAGCTTCGTCTCAATAGATTGAGATCCCACTGTGTATCCCTTGCTCTTCTAGGCATTGTGTGTCTCAGACCTCAAAGAGTTGATGTTCTATTCTGGGAGATACAAACATAAAACACTTAGGTTTCTCTCTGTATCAACATCTGGTTTACTGACATAATCAACTATTCAACTGTAAGGACAAACAGTTGGAAGAATAGGAAAATATGTGATACAGTGTTTCCTGTGCACCATAAACAGTAAGTGCACATGGAATTCAAAGAAGGGATAAATCTAAGAAACAGTAGTATTCAACAAGGTTTCCCCCCTAGAGAACATGGGGACAGAGTCTTAAAGAATGCCAGAAAGGAGGAAGATTCTTATTCAGTCTGACTGGCATGAACTTGTGTAGAATCCCTTCATTATATGTTTCTAAGAGTCCACTCTCATACAAATGCATTGAATCAGGTAGACCTGGTTTCAGATTCTAACTTCCTCTCTTACTAGCACTTTGGTTTTGAGGGGATTTTGAGCAGTTGATTTTGAGCACTCTTTCCTTAGGAAATAGTGGAAGTTACAATATAACAAAGTGGTTAAAAGTATCTATTCTGGGTCTAGATAGCCAACCTAGATTTCAAGCTCTTCCACTTAGCAACTTTGTGACCTTGGAAAAGTTATCTAACTTCTATGCCTTCATTATCTTAATCTGTGAAATAGGCATGACAATAGTATCTTCAAGCTCTTAAAAGTACATTAAATGTACATTAAAAGTACATTAAACTTCTATGCCTCCATTATCTTAATCTGTGAAATAGGCATGACAATAGTATCTTCAAGCTCTTAAAAGTACATTAAATGAGCTTGTTCCAATAAAGTCTTTAATAATACTGCCTATAAATTTTATTACACTTCCTTCTAACCCCCTATGTTTCCACCCAACAGTCTCATCTCATTTTCTAGCTCTTGGTCTGACTTGCCTTTCTTCCTCTTGTGTATGCCTTCTGGGTTCCCAGCTACCCTATCAAGTCTGTCTCATTGCCTTTGGCTGGTACCTATGTGTGACGTGATCATTTGCCTGATTTCAGATAGTCAACTTCAATAGAGCCTCCTGACCTCCTACTTGCTCTTTCGGGCTTCCCAAAATTCTCATATCATAACCTCCATAGTTCAGACTCCTGGACTCACCACCAAACATAGAAAGGCAAAGTTTACATTGAAAGGCAAGGAACCCATTCTCTTTCTTCTCCAAGTCCAGACCAGAGTTGTGAACACAAGTTGCCCTCGGGACCAAAGATTTACCTCAGAACTCCTATGCCAAACTTAAATATCCTCAATACCTCCTTGACACTGAGGCTATTTCAGTCCCTGGCTCAGCTCTGTGTCAGAGGCAATGCTTTTCCAAAGGCCTACTTTTTGACTCCTGGCTAATTCTTACAAGCAGCAGGGATCTTGCCCAGAGTCCGAGTTAAGCTAAACTATCAGCTACCTCCCTCATGTGGATGGACCCAGGGATTTGCTACTTTTATGGACAAGGCCTTGCCAACTATAGAAACAATGAGCCTCTTTAGCACCCTTGTCACTGCTGTAGGGTAACCTGAGACTGAACAATTCCTTTCCAAAGGTGGCTTTACTGGCCAGCACCTATCACCTCAGTCTGGGCTTCCTGACCACTTTTTACAATTCTTTTGGATCAAATAGAGCACTCCCTGGCCTTTTCTGGTTATAGAGGTCTCATTGTTTCATGGTTGACATAGCCCTTTTGCAGGCGTATCTTGGCTTTGGAATCCTAGAGAGTTTAGCAAACTTTACTTCAGTGGAATAACCATTTTTTTTTCTACTTTAAGCATAAAACAGTGAATCATAGAAATAAATGTTCTTAGGTCATCTGGTCAGTCTCCTGGGTACAGCTAGAGGGTGTTTCCTTTAGAACAGGGTCTAGTCTTTGTCCAGTTTCAGTTAAATGTCCCAGATGTTGGGGCTTCCTCATCTCTCGTAGCGGCTCAAGGAATAAAATGAACTGTTTTCTTGCAGCTTTCTTTCCCTTACTGCTACTCTTGTCGGTTGCCCTATGCCATGTAGCAAGTGCTCGTGTGCTCTTGCTCACACTTTCTCTCTCTCATTACTTCAGTGATACCCTTCAAGATGAGCCGGGAGCAGCCAGGCATGGTGGCTCATATCTGTAATTCTAGCACTCTGGAAGGCCAAGCAATTAGAGTGCTTGAGCTCAGGAGTTCAAGACCAGTCTAAGTAAGTGTGAGACCCCATCTCTGTTAAAAATAGAAAAGCTAACCAGGCATTGTAGCAGGTACCTGTAGTTCCCAGCTACTTTGGAGGCTGAAACAAGAAGCTTGCCTGAGCCCAAGCATTTGAGGTTGCTGTGAGCTACAGTGATGGCGCTCTACCCAGGGCAACTCTTTGAGGCTCTGTCTCAAAAAAAAAAAAAAAAAAAAAAAAAAAAACCCAGGGCAAAAATAAAAAAAAAAAAAAAAAAAAGACAAGCCAGAAGCAAGAGCAGAACAGGTTTATGTCTCACCTCTGAATTTAAAGATTATCTAGAAATGGGACCAGGAGTACCTCAGCTACTCTGTTGAGTTTGGGTCTTTCAGGGTCTTTTGAAGCTTTAATGTCTCTCATATGACCAAATTGCTGTCCCCTTCTTTCTGGGACACCTATGCAGTGTTTTCTCTTTTGTTCAGAGCTGTGAAAAGGAACTGTTTGTTTGACTGTGGGTTTCCCTTTTTTAACCACCCCCCCCCACCTCAAACCCATTGCTCTCTTCCTCTCCCAAAGAAGAAAAAGGAAAGCAAGCCACAATAATACTTCTGTAAATTTATGGCCACTCAGTAATGTTTAATCACAGCTACGTGACTGGGGGCTTCAGAGCAGGCGTACAAGTTCAGCACAAGGTGAATCTTGTCTGAGATAATCTGAAAGTTCATTCAGAGGTGAGGGCAGCAGCCTCTTGCAGACGAGTGAGGTTAACAGGAGGTCACCTGCTTTTTTTTTCTTCTGGTCTTCTCCCCTTTAATGTGTAAACAAAGGGAAAATGTAACTTCCAATGAACTTGGCATATGTTGTGCTCACGCTAATCTTGGCCTGGCCAACTGTAAACAGTCCAATATCCTGTGGCTGAGCCTTTCCACCCATTCTTTGCCTTTTGGAGAGTATGAAGAAATACCAACAGAAAGCAGAGACTTTGTAGAGCTAGACTCTGGTACCCTAGAGAACCCCAAGGTTCTGGGGGTGGGGATAAGGCAGACCTTAGACAGAGGTTATGGCTGTGTACGTTCAAGGCTTTGCCAGGACAATGGCTTCCTAAAATGCTTTCTCACAATCACCAGTAAGCACACACTTTTTGAGCTCCTTCTCTGTCCCACCACACAGTGCCAAACACTAAGAAGACAAAAATGGCCAGGGCCTCCAGTACTTACAGACTGGAAGGTGAGAGTATCTGTGATCTGGTCTTAGATGTAGGAAGATGAAAGACAGGGACTTTGCTGGCATCCAGAGAAAGCTGAAGATAGTAGATAGTGTGAAGAACGAACCCTGTTAGAAGTTCCCTCCCCATTGTAGGGTTATGCTATATTTTCCAGCTCATTTGCCAAGAATTTCAGAAGTGTATAGAGGCAGTATATAATATATTGGAGGGCCCATAGCTTAAGCATCAACAGATTTCAGGTCAGTGGCTACTCTACAATTTCTGAACAACTCTCATTTATCATAAACCAAGTGCCTCGGTGGTCCAGAGCCTGTAGGCCAGCCCATGTGTGCAAGGAAGACATACCTCTGCTCCACCTCAGCAATGCTCTTGGAAATGGGGGAGTATAATTAGTACTCTAATATTTGGAACAGGAATAATTGCTTAGTGAAGAATTCTTGGTAGGTATTAAATCTCAAGGTAGCTTTTAGAACCCCTTACTTATTTGAGGAATATTCAAGAAATGTTGACTTTTTAAGTCAAGAGGTATTGAACACCCTTTGTATTGTGCTTGGCAGATCATACTTGGTAGCATTTACTTGGTGCCACACACTATGCTGAGTATTTACCAAGGTCAACATTATTTCCACTTTAAAGAGAGGTTAGTAGCTTACTCAAGGGCACATAAGTGGAAAACAATGAAAATTCTGAACTGATCAACTCCTAGGTAGAATGACTTGGGTTTGCCTCAACATGACACCTCATTATACCTCTGAAGATTTCCTAAACCTCCCACCCTCTGTCCCCAGCTTGATGTTGTAAAATGTTTGCAAAATCCATAAAGGAGACAAGAGGTGGGAAAATACTGGGAAAATTTAGATGCTAAAGGACAACATCTTTAAGTCAGAATATTGCTTGTCACCGCATGGAAAGGACTAGTAAAGGAAACTGGCTAGAACAAGATGATGATGATTGTTTTCCAATGTTACTTTGGTATCTACTTTTGAGTGATTTTTCTTATAAAAGGATAGATTTATTTTTTTCCTCCCACAGCTTGCTCATGGCATTTAAACTATGGATAGTCTCCTCTAAAAAAAATCACTGCTTATGATTTGGCCCTTGGTTAGATCCTTGAAGGAACTCTGCTCCCAGGGAACAAGACAAATGCTAATCTGGAGAATGTCCATTTGGCCCTGGCTTACAGAGAATGTGGACATGATGGCTCTGGGGTCAGGAGAAAGGAGTTGTATCTTGAATGTGAGCCAGGGGCTCCAGTCTGTATTACATTGAAGCAAAAGTTGGAACAACTCCTGTTGCTTTAAAGTTCACAAAGGGCAATGTTTTGTTACCTTTTAAAAATCTCTTCAGATAATAATGATACCTTGTGGTATTATTAACTACAACAGTGTGAAGTACTTTCACTTAGTACTTTCTGTGTGTTTTTTCATATCCTTATCCAATAAATTGGAGCAGGTTTTAACAAATGTACCTAATTGAGAAACTGTAATGATTTGAGACCTCACAACAGACCATACTATAGCCTAGAGATAATAAACACAATGTTGGATAAAGGTTCTCATACCACCAGAGACTAAAGACCTTATTGCTCTGGCCACACAGGAAATTAGAAGATGAAGCTTGCTTTTGTGGAATAAGGCAAGAACTCTTTCTATCCTAGGATCTTAAGAGAACAATACTAAGCTGTCCCACAATAAAGTTTCTTTCTTCTAATTTCTTCTTCTCAACTTAAACACTAGTTAATGGGCATTTGGATGTTTCTGGGAGTATTTCAAAACAATCTATTCAAGTTCAAGGAAAATATAAACTTGGAATTGAAGGTAATAGCTAATACCTTTAAAAATTCAGACTTACTGATTCATTCCCATTCAGGAAGGTGAGGGAACAAAGGATAGAAGGGGATTTCACCTTTATTTGTAACATTTCATTACTCAAGTCTCAGAAATGGGGATAAAACTTCCTAACATTACAATTCAGGGAAGAAATAGTTTTTGTTTATCAGAATTCTGGTCACAATAGGCTTAGTGACTTCATCTTTACTGTGCTTCTTTCTTTATTCTTCTATATATTCTCTCCCAAAGAGAGATGAATTTCCTTGCAGTTATCTCATTAAGAGTCAGCCTAGGCTCGGTGCCCATAGCACAGTGGTTATGGTGCCAGCCACATACACCAAAGGTGGCAGGTTTGAACCTGGCCCGGGCCAGCTAAACAACGACAATGGCAACAAAAAGATAGCCAGGCGTTGTAGTGGGTGCCTGTAGTCCCAGCTCCTCGGGAGGCTGAGGCAAGAGAATCACTAAAGCCTGAGAGTTTGAGGTTTCTGTGAGCTGTGACACCATGGTACTTCACCAAGGGCAACATAGTGAGACTCTGTCTCAAGAAGAAAAAAAAAAGAGTCAGCCTAGACTAGTCATCTGAGTTTTCTCTGTGCCGCTTGCTGTCGGATCAAATTCAGGAAGATTTAAGTTGGCCCACTAAGTGTCCATATGCACATTTTATACATATGGTGATAGAGACTGATAATCCCTCCTTATCATACTCACCACATGCTATCTGTTCCCTGAGTATAGGCAAGCATCCCATTCCCCTATCAGCCAGAAAGACAACTGTACAAATTCCCATCGTGAATGAATTGATAAATACATTGTAATGTATTTAAGTATACTTATACAGTGGAAAACACTATTTGGCAATTTATTTGAATGAACTAGATTTAAATGGATCAATATGGATAGATTTTGAAAACATAAGATTGAATGAAAAAAGCAAGTTGCAAATGTTATGTACAACATTTTATATGTATATGTAAGCTAAAACACAAAATGTTAGTATGTATTACTTATCTATGAAAAGCATGAAATGTGTATGTATAGATATGTAGCAAAATCATGATAGCAGCCTTCTTCAGGAAGGTGATGGGAGGGGATTTCACCTTTATTTGTAGCATTTCATTTCTTTAAACAAAGGGAAGCTGTGAAGTAAATTAGTGAAATCATTAACATTTGTTCACAAGGGTAAGGTAAATTTTATATTCTTTTTGATGTTTTAATTTAAAAGCAAAACAAAATTCCCTTTCATTCTCCTTTACCTCTCTAGGCATCTGACCTGTATACTGTTCTCAAAAATTTTGGTTCTCTACCAGCTGGATACATTGCATTGTGTAATAGAAAGAAAAATGGGCCATAAGTCAAGGGCTTGTGTTCTCACAGCAGGCTCATTCCTGGTAGCTTTGCCATAATGAATTCTTCTGGACCTCAGTTTCTTCCTGTGCAATATGAAGGAATAGTACTGCTCTACAATCCCTCAGTCTACCATTTTAACAACCTCATCCCTGCTAAGTGATGAGGACTGCTCTCTATCCCATGGATAGAAATAAGAAATTTCTTCCTAACAAGAAATTCATTAGGTTTAGAATCTTAGTGCTAGAAGGGACATTAGATATCTGGTCATCAGTAAAAGCAGGTTTTAGAGGAGTCCTAAGTCACAGAACTACCTGTGACAGATCTGGATCTATGCTGCAGGTCTTCTGTTTTGGGAGCTACCAATCTTTCAGAAGCCAAAGGAATATATAAAACTAGCAAAGGAAAGCAGAATGACTAAAATTTTACTAACCAAGAGACAGATAACTTGGAACAAACTGAAAAGATGTGGGGCCCAGGATGCTCTGAAAATTGCAGGCAGAATTCAAGCAAAACTCATTCCATGTAGGATACTTAATTTCTCAAATGAGAATTCTGATAAGTAAATTGTGACAGTTTCTGGCATGAGGAAGTTTTAAAGAGAATGTGATAGGAAAGGAAGGATATTCATGGTAATGGACAAGAGGGTAGAGAAGAGGCTATTTCTCCTAGGGTTCTTCTTGGGGAAAGGTTCCATTCTTGTTCCTGTTCCAAAGATAAATGGGGTTGTTTGCTCTTTTCTTTTTTTGAAACAGAGTCTCACTCTGTCACCCTGGGTAGAGTGCCATGGCGTCATAGCTCACAACAACCTCAAAGTCTTAGGCTCACACTATCCTCTTGCCTCAGCCTCCTGAGTAGGTGGGTGCCCACCACAACACCCAGTTATTTTTAGTAGGCTCAGGCTGGTCTCTTGACTCCTAAGCTCAATGGATCCTCCTGCCTTGGCTTCCCAGCGTGCTAGGATACAGGTGTGAGCCATCACCCAAAATCTTTTCCCAGGTCAATATCTAGAGTAGTTTACCCACACTTTCTTCTAGAACAGCAGTTCTCAACCTGTGGGTCGTGACCCACAGGAACTGTATTAAAGGGCCACAGTATTAGAAGATTGAGAATCACTGTTCTAGAGTTTGTATCGTTTTGTATCTTAAATTTAAATCTTTCGTCCAGCACGAGTCAATTTTTTTAAGTGGTAAGAGGTGTGGGTCCAGTTTCAGTCTTTTATATGTGACTAACCCATTCTCCTAGCAACATTTATTAAATATTCTTTTCCCCAGTGTATGTTTTTTATTTGGTTTATCAAAGATTAGATGTCAATATGCAGCTGGTTTCATCTCTAGGTTCTCTATTCTGTTCTATAGATCTATGTCTCTATTTTTGTGCCAGTATCATGCTGTTTTGATCACTTCCAGTATAACCTAAAGTCTGATGGTGCAATGCTTCCAGATTTTTTATTTCTTAGAATTGTGTTGACTAGTTGGGGTTTTTTCTGGTTCCATATGAAACAAAGAACTATTTTTTCAAGTTCTTCAAAGTATGATGTTGGCACTTTAATGGGGATTGCTTTAAATCTGTAGATTATTTTGGGTAGTATGAACATTTTAACAATGTTGATTCTTCCTAGCCATCATCATGGTATGGTCTTCTATTTGTTAATGTCTTCTATTATTTCTTTTCTCAAGATTTTGTAGTTCTCTCTGTAGGATTCTTCATGTTCTTTGTTAAGTATATTCCCAGGTAGTTCACTTTCTTTGAAGCTACTGTGAAGTGTATTGTCTTCAGCACTATGTTGACCAGTAGTATTGGCCAAGATTTTTAGCAAGCACTTATGGATGGGGCCTGCTTATTTGTGTTGCCTTTGAACATCTTGAAACTGAGTATGACTTCAGCAAAGGTATAAGGTAACCTTACTCTCTAAACAGTTGCCTAATAAAATCATCTTGAAAATCTAAATTTAATTTCCTATCTTCCCTGATGGATGGCTCAGTTTTAAAGCCTCATTATTGTTGGAAATCACTGAGTCACTAAGACTCACCAGCTAGCTCTGTGTGGGACTCTTCATTCTCTGGTCCAGTATTCACACTTGTAGCACCACTCTCTTTGTATTCAGTTTACTTAGAGAATTCTGTTGCTTCATAGAATCTCATTGTGTTTCTGCTCTACTCTTCTGGGAGGTTTTTTTCCAGCTTTAACATTCTAGCTCATGAGTAAAGGCTGGGAAAGTCCAGCCCTTGTTATACTCTTATAGTTGTCTCATACAAGGACTTAAATTTGGCCCCTAGTTTGTACTTTCCTGATTCAGGCACCCCTGATTACTAATCTGATTTCAGTGTTATTTCTTGTTAAATTGTGTAAGTACTGGACATAGTTTAAGCAAAAGACAGATATGAAAGAAATCAGAAATGTATTGGCTCATCTGTTTTTGTTTGGAATGAAAACAATCATGGGAAACAATGGAGACCTGTGCTCTTGACATCTTTCCTCTTTGAGAAATAATGTGCATAGTAGAAGGGTGTAAATTTGAGGTTAAAGAGACTTAAATTCAAATTCAAAGCCTGCTATTTGCTAACTTTAAAAATTTGAGCATATCACTTCAACCTTTCTTATTCATATCTTTAAAATTGGGCCAATGGTACCTATTTCCCAGAATTGTGTAACTAGGATCAAATAAAATTATGCAAAGTATATACCACTGAGACAACACTTGATTCTCAACAAATAGTCACAACTTTCCTTCCCCCTGCCTTAGGATTTGACTTGGCCTGATCTGAGAAGTCCATTTCCAAATGGACCCAGCTAGGAGAGAAATGGTAAGAAGAGGAAGAAGAGAGCACAGAGCTCATAGAGCAGGCCCTTGATTCTGTGTTGACTTTTCTTGGAAGCAACAGCTCATTTGAGATCTGTCTGTTCTGAGCATTGGTTTAGCTCATGCCAAAGCATGGTGTTCTAAGCAGCCTTGACAACACTGGCTTGAACCTAAAATTCTCTTCTTTCCACGTTGGCCTTATTTCTTCAATGTGGAGCAGGTATGTCAGCTCAGCTGGTGGGTAGAAGAGGGGAATGATAATGACCCTAATTAACATAGTATAACCTGCTAAGGGGAGGAGGACACAGGCTGGGGGAATGTGAAAGCTACATAAATCAGCTGGCAATAGCCAAAAGTCTCCTCTTTGGTTTTCCCTGTGGCCCAACAAGTGACTGGCACAGTGCTTTTAAAAAATCTGAATTTGGGCTCGGC
>NW_003852463.1:3827247-3848371 GCF_000181295.1 Otolemur garnettii
AAAAAAAAAAAATCTGAATTTGATTTGACTTGTACCCTTGCTGGACAAATAAACACACTGAATCCCACAAAGGCATAAATGTATTTATGATCTATGTATATATGACTTAAAAAATTTAAAAATTTAAAATTAAAAAAAAAATCTGAATTTGAATGCCTTTAGGAGGATTACGTACTCCCCTGTTTTCTATGGCCCCCACCATTTACTATTGTATTTTGCGTGCCAAATTCATTTATTTGTATTGCTTGCATGGTCTCTGGAGGCAACTAATTTAGAAAACCCTGACTTGTGATCATTTTTTAGTCTTCTCTGCCCTCTCCAACACTCCAATCAGCCTTCAAATCCTTCAGCTGAACGAGAGACAATGGCCAAACATTAGCCACCCATTCCTCTTTCATCCCAGTTCAGTCCTAGTCATTGTCTAAGACCTTCCAGCCTGAAAATTTTCTCAAGTCCATCTTGTTATGCTACTGTTAAGTTTATACCACTAAACAGAATGCTACTGAAATGTTAACCATTCCCCATGGGATATAAATTTTAAAAACAAATCCTTAGACTAAATTAGTACTCTGTGTAATGTAACCCTACCTACTTCCTCTTCCACCTTTCTACTATACTCTGTATCCCCCCTCTGCCTTCATAGAAGTTGTATACCACTTGGCCCTTGAGAGAGACACAAAGGGAATGGAGGAAAAGATCAGGCTTGGAAGTCAGAATGTCCTTAGGTCCAAGTCCTGACTTTTACTGGCTATGTTCCTTTGGGCCCATTCTTTCAACCTTTTTGTGCTTTCTCTTCTTTATCTGTAAAATGGAGGTACCTACCTTTTATGCTGTTGATTTTCCTGGGGATTAAATGAAATGGATATGTAAGGCACCTAGCCCAGTATGGCACATAGTAAGTATTTGGGAAATGTCCATTTTCTTTTTCCCTTGAGAACATTTCAGCTACTCCTATTTCTACTCCTTAGCTTCCACTTGTTACAACCCCTCAGGCCCCTCTGACCCTGGTCTCAATCACTGCAGGAAGGACCCAGGCGTGAAGTGGATTAGAAGTACAAGCTTGTAGGAGGCAGACTAGCCCTTCTTTGCAGGGTAGCCCTAAGCAACCTCTGCACCAGCCTTTTATTGAGACTGTACAACACAGGTGAGGGGAGTAATTAACAAATGACTACGTGCTGAAGGCTCAGGCTCTTCTTCCACAAGGAGCACCTGCGGACGAATGGCCTGAGGGTCCACCCCTCCCCTGCAGATAATCTTGCTCAGAGGTCACCTAACTCTTGGTGTCCCCTACATTTCCCCCCTCTAGTGTATTAAAGACATTTCTGGATGGACAAGGGAGAAAATCTGTTGTTGGTTATTTCAGCCGTTCTCCTCACTGTGGAGCCTTCCTTCATGCTAAGTAAAACAAACAAAAAGGGTATATAACAAAAATACACCAACGGAGCTAATCCAGTTATAAAGGAAACTAATTTAGCCAAACTAGGCATAGGAGAAAACCTGTCCCCTTTGTGCTAGTCATCACCCAACTATGTGCTACGGGCTGGACCCATAGGGCTCATGATGCTTTTATGGGAAGTATTAACCACCACCCGAAGTTATGTAAAGTGGGGAAAGGGCTGTACTGAACTCAGACCCATTCCAAAGAGCAGTATAACTTTAAGATTAGTTGAAACAAATATAAATCCAACAAGTGAAATTCTCTTACCTTGGCCAATACCAGAATAACCTTTACCTTAAAGCCTGTTGTTCGAGGTCTTTATTGTCATAACCTTCCAAGGTTTAGAAGATGCATCCTAAGCTTGCCTGGGGCTTAAAATACAGCCCAAAATAATGAAATCCTTTATCAATCTTCCCACTCTGTATAGAAGTGACAACTGCCTCTTAGGGGAAACGGGTGCTGACCTCTCTTAACTGCTTCCTGCTGAGAATGGACAGTGATATGGGAGAGGCAGCTAGGGTTCCCAAAGAGGAGATTGATCCAGGGTTTCTCTATTATGAAATTACCTAGGCTAAGGTTCTGCGAATAAAAGAAAAGTTAGTGAAAACAAATTTGTTAAGGTGCTGGCAAGGTTTCCTGCTCATGTCGAGGCTTAATCCAGCGAGCTGGTAACCACTGCTTCTCTTGATTTTCTGTAATAATATGGGCAGAACCTCAACCCCAATGCAGTACATAACCAGGCTTCCACTCTGACATGTCAGGTTTTTTATAAAATATAGGTTGTTGTATTGGAGCAGATGGTGAATGAATGAGAGATGTCCAATGGCGTTCTGCAGCTGTCTTTTCGTCATTGTGTTTGCTATAGAGGTTCCCTTTCCGACATTCTTTTCTCCTGTGTCCCAATTTTCTGCAGTTATGACATTTAGGCGATTATGAACTGACCCCTTCTTTTAAAGCGGCAGCAAGTATCTTAGCTTTGTGGGATTCCATTCCTACATCAGCACATGCCCGTATATATTCCTCTAAGGGAGCGTTTTGTATTCTCAAAGGTCACAGCACCTTTTGACACTCAGAGATAGCATTCTCAAATGCTAAAGTTTGAAAAAGCAGGTCTCTGAGCTCCAGCTGGGCAACAGCCTTATTGACTGCAGTTATTAGTCGGGCTAGAAAGTCGGTATAAAGGTTCATTCCTCTACTGCATTATCTTTTTTTTTTTTTTGAGACGGAACCTCAAGCTATCCCCCTGGGTAGAGTGCCATGGCATCATGCTCACAGCAACCTCCAACTCCTGGGCTCAAGTGAGTCTCCTGCCTCAGCCTCCCAAGTAGCTGGGACTACAGGCGCCCACCACAACGCCTGGCCATTTTTTGGTTGCAGCCATCATTGTTGTTTGGCAGGCCCGGGCTGGGGATTCAAACCCGCCACCTTAGGTGTATGTGGCTGGCGCCTTAGCCACTTGAGCCACAGGCACCGAGCCTGCATTATCTTAATAAAAGATTTAGAAATATCTCCAGGAGCCTGAACTTTTTCCCAGGCCCTAAGACAACACAGTCTTGTCTGGACCACAGCTACATCATTGTACTGAAGTTGACTGGGGATCCCCAGCCACTGACCAGACCCAGTGAGTTATTCTGATGTTATAGGGACTCCTCTCTTCTGGTTTTCGCAACTCATCAGGTCAGCCTCCTCCTTCCACCAGGTTTTGAACTGTAAATACTGTCCAGACTCAAGAACAGTTCTGGCTATCATATTCCAGTCATAAGGAATGAGCTGCTGTTCTTGTGCAAGCCCCTGTAATAGCCCTCTAGAAAACAGGGATTGCATACCATATTGTGCTACGGCCTGTTTCAAATCTTTTAAAACCACAAAAGTGATTATATGGTGAACAAAACGCTGGACCCCTTGAGGGTGTTGTAGATCAGGAGGAATATTAGTGACCGTAACCGGCAAAAGCCCTAAAGTGTCTTCCCACTTGAAGTCACCAGTTCTACGCCCTTCTAACACAGCCTTCATAACAGAAGTCACTGGTGGTTCATTTACATAGGGAGGCGCTGAGGGCAATATTGGGTGCTCTAAGTTGGCATTTCTGATGGTGAGACTATTTACCCGGTTTTCCAGTTGTTTGATTTGAGCAGCCATAGTGGCCACAGAGGTAGTTACTGCTTATTTGTGTCTGTATCGTATGCTCTTGATTCCCAGTTCTCCTTAGGTCCAGCTTCCCACTGAACCTTACTATTTTCCTCACTTTCAAATTCTGCTTGAACATAGCCTTCTTCCTCAGTTTCTACTTCTTGCGACTCCCCAAACAAAAAGTTACCCATATCTTCATTTATTTATGAAACACCTCACTTATTCTGAGTGAGATTCTCTTGCTTCTAGAGTGGCCAAAGGTCCCACTTACCCTGAGCAGAGTTTCCCTTTGGACTTGCCTCTACTGTCTACCAAAGGCTTCACCTACTTCCGGGGGTCACTTTCCCTTTGGTCCATGTCCCTGGTGTCCTGCTGAATCCTGTCAACTTACATCAGATGTCACAACCCCTTGAGCCCATAAAGGTAGACTAGCCCTTCTTTGCAGGGTAGCGCCGAGCAGCCGCGCCACACCAGCCTTTTATTGAGACTGTACAACACAGGTGAGGGGAGTAATTAACAAATGACTACGTGCTGAAGGCTCAGGCTCTTCTTCCACAAGGAGCACCTGCGGACGAATGCCCCAAGGGTCCATCCCTCAGCTGCAGATCATCTTGCTCAGAGGTCATCTGACTCTTGGCGTCCCCTACATCCACTAGTGTCTTTGCTTGAAATTCTTCCCTACATTCCCTCATCACTTGTTATAAATCATGCCCATATTTTTGGCAGAGTGGAACTCCAAATCTTTTGGGCGTCTCTGATATTTTTTTGCTCTGAATGCACTCTCTGCCTGAATCCCTCCTTTGACTTTTAAGGACAGATGCCATGCATGCTGGCACTTTTTTCTCTTTCTTTAATCCCACCTATTTCCAAAATAGACTTGAAGTGGCTCATTAAAGTGATACATAAAATCTAATTAGTAAATAAAATTGAAAGGAAGAAAAAAATTAATGAAAAATATACCAACTCCATGAGGCTGAAACTGTAGCCTTTCTGGGAAATTGTGTTTACTTAACAAAATTTAGGAGAGGAAGAACCCTTTCAAAATTTGGAATTTATGGAAGGAAAACAAACAAAAAGGAGTTCTTTGTGATTGATTAGCTATTGTGAATAGCTAATAATAATTAGCTATTATTTCTTTACTTGATCTGTTTACTTGATCTTGATACTAATTATTAGCTATTATTTCTTTACTTGATCTGTTCATTAGATAGAAATTTGGCAATAGAATTCTGAGTTGAAATTTTATTCAGCTTCCAGCCCCTCAAATTCAAGTGAACAAAATAGATTTCAAATCGTTATTTGATTAGGCTAAGGGTCTTAAAAAGTTAGTTGCCTAGTGCTAAGCCTTTCATTCAGTCCCAATATTTTTAGGCCTTATTTTGAACTTACCCAGGGTATAAGGACATTCTCTGCTTTACTGTCCTTCAGTGATAGATTACATTTTTCTTATGCCTAACATACAGTGTCTGGGTTGTAATTTGGAATAATGCCTTGCATATGTAACAAAAGTTATTTTCTACAATTTTTTTTAATTTATTCACTTATAAAAGAGAACACAAACCATTTTCACTATGAATTTGTGATAGTTTTCCCTACAGGTTGTCTAGCCAGTGTCTCCAAACTTTTTTGATTGAGTACCACTGTTGGTAAAATAAATTTTGAGGTATCATTCAAAAGGAGTCATTTTACATTTTGGTGTGCAAAAATTATAATACATTTTAATTAGCTATCAAAGAGCTACAAAAGAATGTTCCCACACCTACCCTCCTCCTTACTGCAGTTTAAGAGACTAAACATTATCCTTACTTTTGGAAGTTTGCTCTGTGTGTCCACATGTGTGTATATACGTATACTAATATTCATAATTCAAGACACAACATGTACTGAGGCTAAGTAAAGTTCATTATTCACAATAGTGGATACAAATCATTTTAAATCACTTTTTTGATCATATCAAATTAGGGGACTAATTTGTCAAATCCAATTAGCTCATCACTGTTTTTATTTTATAGTGTGAATAATAAAGAGCTTGTACTGTGATGAAGAGATTTTTGAGCTCTGCTATTTTCTTGATGTTTGTTTCCACTTCTGTTGTTAACATCATCAATCCGTGGTCTTTTTGAAGGGATGTTTTTAAGACACTTAGTTATTTTATCCAGAGAGGGAAGGAAGTTAATAACTCAATAATACAATCTCTAATTCATTCACCTATGAATCTTTAACAAGTCATAGTATACTAAAAGAAGATACCTCCTTCTCCTACTTTTGCCACAGATGTGTTCTATCTAAAATTCACGCCCACCTGCCTGCTCCTCCACCCTAACAAGGGGCGACTCAGTCAGCCATAGCAGGGGCCTGTCTTCGCCCTCCTCCCCCAGACATGTATGTGCACATTATGGTTATTACCAACCAATGTCATAATAGGGTTTCCTTCTGCCTCCTCCAGCAGGATAGATGCTGTCATCAGTGAGAAATGGCTTGAGTCTCTGACTCAAAGAAATGCTTGGTGTTGGCATTTTTGAGATCTTTTCCCTAGGCACCAGCTGGTAACAATGGGAGAGTATTAAGCTTCCCTATCTTTCTTTTCTCTTTACCAAAGTAGTCTTAGAGGTGAAAAGTTTAGGCAAAAAACCTATAAACCCACATTTATGAGGCAAATAAATGTTTCTCAGGGCCATGTTCCCTTTGAGAGGAAGCTACTGATAGGCAAGGGCCACTGATAAAGAGTTTAATGAAGCTTCCATTCACCATTCACTGGGCTGTGGGGAGTTTAATGAAGCTTCCATTCACCATTCACTGGGCTGTGGGGAAAGCAGGGAGCTGAAAAGCCCCTACCTCTTTCACTGCCCTATCTCAACCAGGGAAAAAGAAGAAGAGGTCAGACCTAGGGCCAGGAGCTAGTCTATTGAATAGAGTGGCCACTGTTGCAAAGCTCAAATATAAGTCAGAGCCCCTTAACCTATAGAGATGATCCAGAGAAATTTGGAACCTCTCCCCACCCCAGTTCAATAACCTTGGAAAATGCAAAGGCGTCCTCCAGATTTCTGTGAATCCCTACATGCCTCCAGTCTTCTTGCCTCTTCAGCTCCCATTTCCATAGTGCAGTTTTACAGCTTTCTGAGTGTAAAACTCTGCTCTGAGTCACACATGTGCATACATGCACATGCACATGTGTGCATACAAACACACACACACACAAAAAAAAAATCACTCAAGCAATTAGAAGCAGAGTAGATTTGTCTAAAGATTGGGATTAAAGGGATGGATTTGCAGAGAAGATTATGTCACTTACTGCACATCAAACAGCTTTGAAAAAGTCACTTATTAGGTATCCCAAGTCTCCAAAATTGTCTAGAGCCACAGTACCATCCTTCTTAGCTATTCCCACACGTATTAGTTAAATCTATCTCTCTTCACATCCTCTCAAGAACTAGAATGCCAAATTTCTTCCTCTTCTCTACCAGATGTCTTGGTATCACCTTAGGGGTCTCACCAAGCAAGATATTTCCCCACATATGTTTCTTTCCCATAAAAGAATTCTGACTGTAGTTGCTGAGATAATGAAGTTTTTCCATCTCATTATAATTGGAAGGGTCTTCCTAAAGTCATTTTTTCCTTCTTTCTTAAATTTAATACATAGATATTAGACCTCTTACATCTGATAGAATTTCTGGTCACACTGCCCTCCCTGGCCTGGATCTAGAGGAAAAGTTTTTCTGTAAAAGACCAGAAAGTGAATATTTTGAGCTTTCTAGGCCATATGGTCTCTATCAGAATTTTTGAACCTCAGCTGTTATAGCATAAAGTAGCTATAGATAATTATGCAAATCAATGAACATAACTGTGTTTCAATAAAACTTTATCTACAAAAATAGATGGTAACTGTTGTTTCCCATCACCTGATATAGAAGAAAGCATGTAGCAGCCTTGCTGGAAGTTGTAAGTAAAGAAACCTGCAGGCTAAAATTTAGTCTTCTTCGCTTAACATATGAGGCCTCATTTGTCCTGCTTATTCCCAAAGCACTCCAGAGAGTTCCAGCTATGTCAGATTCCTTGTTTGATACCCACTCCCCACCACTATCAATCCCACCTACCTTACTTAGGCTTAGATGCACTTCTTTTGAAATTTCTTTGTACACTGTTAGAGTACCTCTTAGAGTATTCACATGATTCTGTATCTTTTTATTTACCAGACTGAATTCCTTAAGACTGGAGATACCGTTTTAACCATCTTTTCATGTGCAATGCCTAGGAAAGTTCTTGTTCCATTCTTGGTACTCAGTTTATGTTTATTAAAATAAGCCCTGCTTTCTGTTCCAAATGTGTGCCTGGATTTCTGTGTCAGGAAGTGCTCCTGAGAATATGCAGGAGGCAGACAGATGCTCTTCTTTGAATCAGAGTGGCCCAGCACCAGGGAGAAGGAGTTGGGGAAAATTTTAGGCAATAAACACAAATGGTTCATGAGTTAATTCTACACTTTTTATAATTGTTCTCTTGGTCTCCCCTGAGCAACTGATAGGAGTTGTTAAGATTCCATATCTGAACCAGAAAAAGACATTTGATGGCATTCCTGGGATCACACTGTCAGTCAGGCAACCCTCTGCCTGGGGCTTTTTTTGCTGTACTCGGCTGTCTTCTAAAAAGGCACCTTAGTGTGGATCAGTGATTACAAAAATTACTTTATAATGATGCAATTAGTTTCATCCTGTCAAAGGCAGAGAGGGGACAAAAGGAACCTCCCCTGGCTTGGTGTCCTATCTGTTACTGTTCTCTTGAGTAAGTAAACTGTACTTTATACAGTAGCCATACTCTAAAGAGGTAGCATATTTAGAAATTTTGTTGGATTGTATGTTAAGTGCCCCCAAAAAAGCACGTCATTTGACATCATTTTGTAGTCTATCCTATTTAACATGAAGAATTCTTCTAGAATGTATAAAAGTGCAAATTCAAGTTTTCCTACCTATCATTTACTTCAGGGACACACCTGCTATAGGAGTATGATCCTCCCCTCCACAACTCCTCTGCCCCTCTCCTCTCCTCTCTTCTCCTCTCCTCCTCTTCTCTTTCTTCATATGTCAAGAAGTAACATGTGTACCTTCAATGAATTCCAAATAATAGAAACAAAAAAATGAAATTAATTAGATTATATTATTCAAAGAAAAAAGAGAAAGAAAGAACATGTAAAGAAAACCATGGCTCAGCGCCTGTGGCTCAAGTGGCTAAGGCACCAGCCACATACACCTAAGGTGGCAGGTTCGAATCCAGCTCAGGCCTGCCAAACAACAATAACAGCTGCAACCAAAAAATAGCTGGGCATTGTGGCAGGCATCTGTGGTCCCAGCTACTTGGGAGGCGGAGGCAAGAGACTCGCTTGAGCCCAGGAGTTGGAGGTTGCTGTGAGCTGTGATGCCACAGCGCTCTACCCAGGGGGACAGCTTGAGGCTCTGTCTCAAAAATAAAGAAAGAAAGAAAGAAAATAAAGAAAACCACACCTAGGGGAAGTGGGATGAGGCAGTTACCAGTGTGTCTTTGTATCTGTATATGTGCCTACCTTAGTTCCTACAATTCTTTACTGCCCACGGAGTCTCTGTAGGTAGGTATTCTGGAAAAATGAGGCTTTTCCTAACAGTAAGCAGCTCCCCATGCTGTCTACTAGGACCCAGCCTAGATGTCACCAAACATCTGCTTCCCACTCACTGGTCATAGATATCTTCCCTGGGAACCTTGAAATCCAATCCCAGGAGTCCCCACTCCCCTGCCACAGGTATCATCTATCCTGTTTGATGCTTCCTTCTTCCTCTCACAGCTTTCCCTCTAGGGCTGGTCAAGAGGACCCTAGGTTTGGAATATTTGGAATTGTTGTTGTGAAAAACACGGTGTGTCTCTCCTACCATCTAGCCAATATTGCTGCTAAAAAATGCTAGTTTGCTTATTTTAATTCCATTTAACATGTCTTTGCTGGCTACCTGCTAGGAATCCTGCCATATGCTAGTCTGTGGTATTGTAGAGTCAGAAGGAAAAAGCACGATCCTCATCCTTTGGGGGCTTGCAGTCTATATGGGAGATGAGGCCCATATTCTAAGAATTAACAATGAAGGCAGGATCTAGCCAATGTTCTCTTCACCTGTGAATAGGAATGGTATGAATTGGTTGGGTAACAAATAATAGTCCAGCAGTAGGAACAAGCAGGCCATTCTCCACTAGCTTTTTCTTTGTTACTTTTTGAGTTCTTTAGGGAATCTTTTCTGCCTAGGAAACACAAGGGCAGCCTGTAATTTTTACTTGATGATTCCCTTCTACTTTTTTAGCCATTAGCAACTCATTTATCTGAATTATTTCTATATTTGTTGCTGGAGATATGTGTATATTAGTATGCACTAACAAGGATCAACAGAATTCTATCTTATTTTAATTATATCTCATTCCTAGAGTTCTTCCTAGAACTTTGCATTTATTTGTTCCACTATATAATGCTATCTGTCCTCTCTCCAGTTAACTCACTGTATGGCCCTGGACTAGTTTTCACTTTAACTCATTTGGATTTTTCTAGTCTTTCTCAGCTACTATTCCAAAAAAAAAAAAGTCTACTCAGAAGTTTGGCCTAGACTCAGATGAATACCTGAGAGACAGAATCAATGAGCATTTTTTAAAATAGACAGCTAGTGCATCTTGGGGACTGTGAGCCAACAAGCCATCTCTACTACTTGTCTACCTTGCAATGTTCAGCAGGTTGCTTATCCTTTCTGTCTTGGTCCTCCCCACTTTCTTACCCCTGCTAATGAAAACAGAATTATAATTTTAGTCTTGTTAAACCATGGGAATGTTCTGAAGTAACAAAGTATAGCAGAGTCAGATTAAGAATGTTGCCAAAGCCCAAGTTAAAAGTCAGATAGATAAATGTCATACAGGAGGCAAAAATAAAAGAGAGTGACAGAGAGAGAGAAAGAAGCTTTCTGCCAAAAAAAAAAAAAAATACATTCTGTATTGTTTAGTATAACCTTATTCAAAGTGTCTTCCCTTGTTATATCCTCTCCACTTGTGCACATTTTTGTGTAATAACCAGCAATCACGTATTTATGATTTCAATTAGCTTATGTACTTTGCTTTTTTAATTTCAGAATGTTATAGGGGTACAAATGTTTTGGTTACATATGTTACTTTTATATAGTTTGAGATCAAAGCATCATTAATGATAGGTTGAGTTTCCTTTTGACCAAATCAGCCATAACATTTATCAGTATGTTCTACTCTTTAAATAGCTAGCACTTTCCTAGTCCACCAGTTGGGCAATAAAATGCTCCAAAACATAATGTCTGGTCTGTCTCTTGAAAATGACTTCTCATATCTATTTTACAAAAGCAGCATTCATATGAATAAATCAAGAATATGATTATTGATGAAGAATGAGCTTCTAGGGGAGTGAGGTATAGGACACACTGTTATGTGAAAAAGAAAAAACCCTTCAAGTGAGAAAGAGGAAGATACTAGAAGAGATACATGTGTCTGCTCATTTGTGCAAAAGAAATAAAAGAATGAGAAATCAGAAACTAAATTGGTTACCTACAAGGCAGGGATAGGAAAGATATAGAAAGAAGTAGGGAGATGGGGAACAGGTTACTCGGGATGAGGTGGGAATGATACTTCTCTGAGTAAACTTTTATGTGTAGCTTTGATGCCCAGAGCTATGATACTGCTCACATATCCCATAATTAAAATCACCCAGAATGAGGAGGAATTCAAAATGGAACACAAGCATTGAAAAATGAACCTAACTGAATTACAAAATAATATAATCACATAGAAAGGGGTGAGGAAGAAAAGAAGAAACCTAAGTAACTTGAGAAACAAAGGGAACGATGTACAAATAATATAGTAAATAAATTTGTTTATTACAGGGATATGGGTTAGAGATTCTGAAACCACTTTACATTAGGGTTAAACAAATAAGTTAAATACATCATCAGTAATGACAACCAGGTTTCTCATTGTCAGAAAGAAGTAATAAATAAAAAAAGAGACAAAGAGCTAAAATGAGCCCTGTAGTGCTGGACTGGAATTAAAGACATCAATATGAACTCATGGTTTTAGTACATACACCAATAGATAAAGAAAAATACAGATATACATGTAAGTTGGTATATACTTATTTCCCTTAGCTCTGTCCACTGAGAGGGCCTGGGTATAGTAATAAATACCCCAGTAGAAATGAACATATTAAGTACTCAGATCTTGGTTTCTAAATGCCGTTCTCTGGGACTAGGCACCCATAGCTCAATGGTTAGAGCACTAGCCCTGTGCACCAGGGGTGGCAGGTTTGAACTGGGCCCAGCCCTGCTAAACAAACAAAACAAAAAATACCATTCTCCAATAAGAGAAACAAGGGCACCTTAGAAAAAGGATAGACTCTAGCCCCAGGGCAAAGAAAGGTACAAAATGAGCTTGGAATATTTTGTAGGACCAGAAAGTGAGGATATAGTCAAAATAGGATAAAGGCAAGTCAAAAATACACAGAAGAGCCAATGTTAATGAGTTTCTTGCCAAATCTGGGACAATTTGAATGACAAAACAACAGGCCTAGTAAGAATGTGAGCCTTTAAAAAAATGAGAACCCATAAGCCTATCCCAGTAATAAATAGGTAAATATATTAATAGGGGAGAAGGGAGAGTACTTGCTTACAGTAGAATGAGTAACAGAATAAATGTGGAGGGAAGCATGGTGTTGAAATATCATCAGTTTGCAGTCATCATAGTAAAGACTGGTTTAGGCAAGAATCTTCCCAGGATACTAAATATAAGAGGAAATGTTAATCAGGAGGAGTATATTTGCATGGTCTCAAATTATCTCCCCAATTGCTTACTAGTTGAAAATACAGTAACAAGACAGTGGGGAACTCAGATAGCATCTTGACCAAGTGATCAAAATTAGTGAGACACAAATGAACATTATAAGCCTAAGCTGATACCCTGAGGAGGACACAGCATCACTTATCACCAGTAGCATTCTGGTCAGGAATGTATGTCTTAAAGCTTATAAGAAAACATTAGACAAAACCAAACTCAGTGAAAAAAGAGATCAGGGAACTATGTTCTTCAAAAATGTCACTATCATGTAAGAAAAAGAAAGGCTATAGAAATAGTCAATATTCAAGGAGACTAAAGAGACATGACAACTAAATGTAATACCTCATCCTAAACTTTATCATGTAGTGGAACAAAAAGGAAGGGCTATAAAGTACATTATTGGGTAAATGTATTATACAAAATTAGAATATGCTATCAATATTAAATTAACTAAAGTTGAAAATTATACTGTGATTATATAAGAAAATGTCCCTAATTCTTAGGAACACTGCAGTAGTTGGGGATAAAGGACCATGATATATGCAGTTTACTCTCAAGAGACTCAAAAGAAATCATGTGTACGTGCATGTGTGTGTGTAAAAGAAAGAGAATGAAAATGATGGAGCATGCTGCGTAAAATATTAATCATGGATGGAAGAGGTAGAAGGTATATAGATAGTATTCCTTATACTATGCTTATTCTTTCAACTTTCTGATAAGTTTGAAATTATTGCCAGATCAAAGGTTAAAAATTAAAGAATTATTAGTGATCATTAGCAATGATTGAGTGTTCTACTGCTTGGGGGAGAATTTATCATGATCTAACAAGGCTATTGTATATGGCAGAACAGGAGGGCCTGATTCACTTTTAAAAGCCATAGTGTGGAAATCAAAGTACTATATGGATAAATAGGCCTGCTGGTTTTCTTGGCCTCTTACTCTAACACTTGTTCTCTGGATTCTGCAGAACTGTGCCTCCAGGCTGCTAATTTAGTTAAGTACCCTCAGATTCCACTCCATGTTCATCTCTCTCAGAGGAGGCCATGGACCTAGTATAGGCAACCCTAAAAGATTGCAAAGCGACACAAACCCAGAGTATAATCTATAGGCTCTATAATGGTTGAACTTAATAGAGTTGCCTAAAGTGGAATAAGTTTAGGTAGCTTGTCATTCTTGAGATTTTAGGTTAAGCACTGGCATTGAAAGACTGGCAAGAAGATAAAAATGGAAATCCTTAGAGCTAAGCCATGAATTTCCTTCCAAGTGTCATTAACCAAAAAGACATGGCATTCTTAGCAATAAATCAGAAAATGGTGTTACTATTAACTCCATCACAGAAATTACCAATTCATAAAAAGATAAGGTAGTTTTATTACCTGCATGTATATGTCCACATCTGAAAAGTCGTATGGAAAATAGCTTTAAGAAATCCAATTTTTCCAGTTTTTCCAGTTAGACTTTTCGGTATTCATTCACTTTTTCTTTATTAGCTCCCTACTAGGCATATAGTAAAAGGCTCTACATGGTTTCCTTTAAAATTTGTGTATAAAAATTTTAATTGAGAAAATGGTATCCTTTTTCACACACTTTCTCCAGGTATTTTAAGGAAAAGCATAATCAAATCTGCTGGAAGAATTTTAGAAACAAGAGGCACTCCAAGTGGTGATCCCTAGGAGCAAGTAAAGAGGAGCTAACCTGAGCTGTCTTAGGAGAGAAATACCAAAGTTAGAATAGAAAGTCAGGGGAAATTCTCTTCTGAAGGAGAACTCTGTGAGGCCTTGGGTCAGCAGAAGGAAGTGGTAGAAGTCTTTTTACTTGCCAGTGAAAATAGGCATGACCTAAAAGGGGACTGACAGGGCCCTTTGGGACCATGCTGACCGAGACCAACCAGCATGTCTGTCTCTCTCCCTCCCTCCTTCTCTCGTCTTTAACATCCCTTTCTTGGCTGAGGGTGTAGGAGCTTTTGTCAGTTTTAGGTTTGGGACTTTAGCCAGTTCCCATCCCACTTTAGGAAGTTCCTGACAGCTTTTCTAAGGGAATGGATGAAGCAGAGACTTGGGCAGGCAGGGCAAGGCCCACACTGCCTGTTAGCCCAGCTGCCTAGTGAAGACAGGCATGGGAAGAAGTGTGCCTGAGCCCAGGCCTTGGCATTGGACATGACTGATACTCTTAGCCTCTCAGCCTTTGTTCTTCACAGAGTGACAGCCATCTACTTTTCCCCACCAGCAGTTATCTCTTGGAAAGAGAGAGGGAATGTCTTGAGTACAAAAATACTTACATGAGGGCTCTCCTGTGCAGTGATGTGGATCTAGGACTCTGTCCCCTCTAGAAGGTTATAGAAGGGAACTAACACCTTGCCTTTGAAATGCAGTGATTTTGTTTGTTTATTTATTTGTTTTCCTTTACAGTTTATGAATATTTGTTAGAGTGGTGCTTGCAGCTAAAACTGGAAGGGAAGGAAAGCCTTTAACAAAAATGATTTACTTTCTCCAAGACAAAATCTCTCCCAGTGTCATAACTCAGTGGACACTTAGAACACTATTTTTCTTCTCGCACATATACAGTTCTTGGAAGTTCTCTATAATATTCATAACCCCAATTGCAGATTGTGTGTCCCTAATCATGGACTAATGCTGTTTTTCAGCCCTCATCTGCCTTGGCCCTGGTTTCCATCTGCTCACCTGTATTTGCATAGGTATAACGCATACTGGCTCTTACAAATGATCCACTTGTGCCTTGGTTCAGTGTTTCTGCATGTCCTATTTGTATACAGGCGTGTTTGTGTATATTTTGTATTAACTGAGTCACTTGGTCAAAGTCAGTGCAGCAAGTCTCACACTGGTACTTGAACCGGCATCTTTTAACTTCAAAGTTCAAACAATTGTATATGTGGCACTAGCTTTATTTATTTATTGTTGGATAGTGAGCTCCTAGGATGGTGCTTGGCATGTGGAAGGAATTTAACAAATACTTAATAAATGAATAAGTGAGTTATTATTCTGATAATCCTGTGTTTTGATTCAGTCCAATGTTTGTTTCTTCACAGGGCAGCCTCCAAGAGCTAATTGCTGGCATGCAGTCTTAGCAGTGTTACTGTGCTGCTTATGGCAGAGATGACTCTGCCTTCTGATGTTTACTCATTTATCTTCTTGGTTGAATTACAATCTGTCGCCATTTTTTCTCTTATTACATTTTGACTTTTATTTGTCAAATATATTAGCTGATAGTGAAGGATGATGAGGTTTCTGTAATCCTTGCTTGTCTTATCTGTGTGATTAATCCCTGTGGTGGTGGTTTGAATATTTTACAGCTTTTGGATCTTTTCATCCAGTGGGATTGGTCAACCTACCTTGCCGACTATGGTCAGCCAACCTGCAAGTACCTCCGGGTAAACCCAGTGACAGCTCTGACTCTGCTTGAGAAGTGAGTACCTAGTCCGGTTGTCTGTGTTGGGTGTTGGGGAGATGGAGATTGGGGGTTGGTATAGAAGGTTAATTTTTCCACTGCCAATACCTTGAAAGACAGTCTTGTTCTTGAAGTTGTTGTAGGTGCTATCAGGTGTCTCAATCATTGCACTTGGAAGGCCAGTCTTTCTCTTGTAACCTCTTAATTCCTGAGCTAGGCCAAATATAAGTCAGAAGTGGATTCTGATATTATCTCATAGTTTAATGGGGCAAAGTGTCTTTAACTAGAGATGGCCAGAGAGTAAAGGAAGATGGATTAGTTTGGGACTTAGTTTGGGGTTTGGGTCAATATGGTTAACAGAGTAAGGCTGGCCCTAGTCATCTGGGATATGATGATGGATAGAGCAGCCCCACAGGACAGGTGGCTTCTCTGGTTCTTAGCAGGAAAGCTCTGGGAATTATTGAAACCTTCACCTATCCCCAACTCCTGCCCCTACCAGATTGAACTTTATTTTGATGACTATCCCAATAAAGCTATATTAGATAAGGTGTCTAATTCTTGCCTTAAGCAAACACTAGCCAACAAAAGTGCCCTGTTACAGAGCTAAGCCTCTATGAAACAGAGATGCTATCACTGAAATTGGGTTAGCCAGCTCTAGAATATCTCAGGGCTAACTAATATCACCTAGTAGCTGGAAACTGCTATGCATTTCAGCCTGGTGAGGACTTTTGCTAATTTAGTTGAGAGCTGGTGGGCCAAAGAATAGGACCTATGTAAAAAAGGAAGTTTTCTCTTGCAGTCAGAAAAAATAGTTAACCCCCAGCTGCATTTGGGCAGTGTAGAATGTCTACATTTATGGACAGTCATGCATGTCTCAACTCCTAGGAAGGCAAAGCCCAGAGTCTATGTCAGAGTAGAGCCTTAAGCAGAAAGAAAGGCCAAGATATATCCTTCTTTCTATATGATACGATAGTCAGAGAGAAGATGAAGAGATGGAGGGTAGGGGCAAGGACAGATGCAAGAGTTTGGAGCCAAGCAACTATAAAAACTCAGAGTACAGTTTTCTCCTGACCATTTCAGGGATTGATGTTTCCATTTTAACTTTGTTTCCCATGGTTCTCTCCCATTGACCTTCCTCCCTAGGATATCTAGAGAGTAAGTATGTTATTCACTTGGGCCTTTTCCATCACTTTGAGGCAAGTCCTTCTGGTTTCCTCATTGACACTAATGACTACACTAAAATCCCTAGCCTGTTGAGTTGTCTCCATCCTGACATACTAATCTACTAAACCAGCCTGGTGCCAACTGGCTGGCTGCCTTCTCTATCCTTGGTTCTTAGAGTGACCCTTGCCTTACCAATTCCTTTGGGGCTGGGAGTAGTGGCAAGGATTTTCCCCTATCAGTATTAGGTAGAAGATTGTTCCCACTCAACTTCTAGCACACTTTGTTAGTTCAGTGCCTGAAATTTAGCCCCAACAAAAGGGAGCTCTTTAGCAGTCTCTCTTCCCTTCCGGTGGCAGTGAGGCCCATGCTTTAAGATCTAGAACTCATATCTCCTGTAGAAGACCTTTTATTAGAGGCATAGCCTAATCCCAGAGTTCTCAGTACCCAGATGAAAAGGAGAAACATTTTGACCTTTGAATTGATGTTTAACTGGTCATGTGCATTATGTGACCAAATGGGCTCTCGGCTTCCCTTCAGCTAGTTAACTTCTTTCAGCAGTTCTTTAATCCTCTGTTCCTGAGAATCTCCAGCAGGAAGTACTGGTTCATCTATTTCCTGTGGGTCAACAGTAAACTGAACTAATCAGCCTCTCTCTACTATTTTGGAGACCTAGCCAGTAAAAAAGCTATGTGCATACCCCTAGCAGTCAAAAGGGCTTATAAGTCTCCTTCCAAACACAGGGCAAAGGCCACCCAGATAACTAAAATTTGCATCTCCCAGCCTCACAGGAATCAATTCCTTACCTGCCCCATTCCTGCTTTCCCCACAGCCAGCTGTACTGTCAGAGCTTAACAGTCTCTCCTTTTCGACCTGGCTCTTCTTTGCTGGGTAAGAGATAGAAACCTGCTGAAGACATTCAGGAAAAAGAAGCCACCTCTGTGTCATTGAGAGGTGGCCATCCCTAAAGTAGAACAAGCTCTTAGGCTTAGAGAATAGGATGAGAGGTGGGAGGACTCTCATAGTTTTGGAGCATTCCTAAATACAGACCAGCAAGCTGCCCTCAGCCAGGGAGGACTGAGCTTGTCTTTGCAGAGCCCGATTCCGAATCCAGGCCTTAAAGGCTGAGAAATCTTTGCCTGCAGAGTGCAGAGACTATCCTGTGTATTACAGAGACCTCCCTGTGGGAGCTGAAAGCCAGCTGGCTGCCTGGCCCTTGGGTGTTTTGAGGAGTCATGAAATTAATGATCACATAGGCCATTAAACCGAATGTCCTAAGGATATAGGAAGTGATTTTCTTAACTTTTTGTTTATTTTGTATCATTGTTGTTTAGATCTATAGTATACCTAGCAAAAGAAAGGGACTCCTCCTCTGGGACTGTCTGAAACCAGGCCAGGTCCACAAACATACTTGTGTAATTATAATATATTTTTTATATATATGTGTGTGTGTATATATATACATATATATATATCATATAATAATTCTTTAGTATGTAAGGGACCAAATACAGTAATTATCAGAGCTTTGAGGACCATTGTACTTTCTTTCCAACGAGCCCAATCCCCTCTCCTCCTTTCTGTCAAGCATAGGCCTCCACATGTGGGTGTTTGTACCTTATATTCAGCGTTATGAGTTTGCTAAATGAGTAATCCAGCCTCAAGTCCCTTGAGAACCTTCATTAATTTGTGGCTATCACTGTCAGCCAGAGCCATACAGCTATGGTGCTCATCAGAACATCCTTGCCACATATAATGCCTTTATGTTATTAGGCATTCCATATATATGTAATGAGTGTGTGTGTGTGTATGTATATGATGTGTGTATATAGAATGCCTAATACACACACACACACATATACACATCATGTATTTATGTCATATATACACATGTAAATGCCCATATGGGACCTCTGGCCTTTTAGCTCACTGGCCTCTAATCTGTCCCTCTGCAAAAAGCCATCCATAGGAACACGAAAAGCTCAGGCTTGGCTGAAGGCCCTGGGTAGGCTCCTTCCCTCCACTCTGCTAATCTATCTCTCTGCAGCACATGGAGCAATGAAGTCAACAGCTGGCCCAGCTCCTAGGGAATGGTAGTAAAGACTGGCCCACCCCTATTCTAGGGAGAGATTGATCTGGGCACTTTTCATTCTCTAATGCTAGAACTAGCTGTGGGCTGTGGGTCTGGTGTGCAAAGGCCAAGGCCAAAGTTAATGGTCCAACAAATGTCAGGGGTTGTGGGCCCTCTGCAGGGAATAACATATTCCTAGCTTAGTCCAACCTGGGAATTCTGTGACAATCTCACCCTAGTCTTGACTTTCTTTTGTCTATGCTTCCTGGTTAGAGCTCTCCATTTGACAGAACCAATGGCCAGAACTTCCCATGGTTTGTGCTCTAGGAATATGCCATCTGTACATGACCCAAAGGTCACACACACCATGAATTTATGTCATATAGACAGAAATAGACTTCCATTAAGAACTCAGGGGCTTCTCTTGGATGAAGCCCTGCTTATCAGGTGAGAGGATGGCCCAGCCATCTGCTTTCCTCAGCACCATACCCTCCTAGCCACCTCACTGGCTATCATCCCTTAATCTGAGACAAAGGAAGAAATCAGTCAAGCCCTTGCTTTGTTGGGGATGGGATAGAGTAAGTTGCTATAGTGAGATTTAGAAATTCACAGTGGCTTTCAGTTATTCATGTCTCTTGCAATTGGTGGTTAAGAGCATTTTTCCTGCTTTACCTTTCAAGTAACCATCTCTAGGATCCCTGTAGGATGTAGTAGGCTCATGAGGTGATGAAGGAATCCTAGACATTCTATAAGAGCCTGTTCACCAGGAGGGCTTAACACATGCCTGACAGCTGTAATGGGTACATACCTGTGAAGAGGAGGGAATGAGTTAGGTAGGTAAGCTATAAGAGCTAAGGAGGTTGGTCCCTCTAAAGCTGGCTCTTGACTATTTTCCAAAAGTAGCTGAAGTTGAGAAGGCTGTGGGTATGCGTATCAGTAGGTGAGTGTGCACCTGACGGTGGAGATAGTCTGGCCTCTCTCATCTGTCTGGGTAGTGGTTAATATGCACAGTGCCACCTTACCTCCTACAAGTTCTCCTTCCACCATTTTCTCCTCAAACATTTTGCCCTCTTTCTTTCCTTTTCTGTTTAGGATGAAGGATACTAGCCGCAAGAACAACATGTTTGCACAGTTTCGGAAAAATGAGCGAGATAAGCAGAAACTGATTGACACTGTGGCCAAGCAGCTCCGAGGACTCATCAGCAGCCACCACTCATGAAGGCTGGCCCTGGGCCCACAGAGGCTGCCTGCTACAGCCCCCTAGTCTGGGAGCCAGCCCTGGTTGACGCTGCATTTGTGCATTTTTCTTCAAAAGAGCATATGTATTTTTTTATTAACCCCTGTACAGTATTCACATAACATTTCCCTATAGTAAAGGAGGCATAGGAATAAGCAAGTACATGAGATACATGAGATGTTGCTAGGCTGGGACTCAGGGGAGGTTATTACTACACTACCCGTATTATCCTAGAGATGATAGAATCGTCAATCCCAGTGTGATGAACCACCTTTTATCCATGGCTCTAAAGCTTAGGTCCAGAGCTTAGGAACTACACAAAGTGGGTGCTTGGCACTGGGAGGTAAGGTAAGTAAGCAAAACGACAATAAAGTATGTCCTATTCACTCTTGGTGCCCCATTCACCATATAGATGAAACTTATTCTTCTTGATGAAAGGAAAGGGCCTGGCAAACATTAAGCAAGAAGAGCTTTAGTACACTAAAGACCAGCACACAGTTCTGGAGGTTCATTCAGACTGAATGACTCTTGTTGGCTGATGAACAAGCATGACATGTGTCAAGACAATGACTTCCCTCTAGTCTCCCAAGAATGGAAGTTTCTTTAGCCTAGATCTGACCCAAGGCTTTTACTGCTAATTTTTCTGGGGCAGGACAAATCAGTAGGCAGCAGTAATAATTGAACCCCATGATTCACTACAGGGTACCCTTACCTAGGAATGTTGAGTCTGAGCCCAAGGAATTTTTCTTGGTCTTGAAAGCCAGTTTGAGTGGAATCTCCGTTCATCTTATTTCCTTCTTTCACAGTCAGAGCACTTAATTCAGGGCATAGGCCAGCAGTT
>NW_003852463.1:3848631-3869879 GCF_000181295.1 Otolemur garnettii
GCCTTAGCCACTTGAGCCACAGGCGCCAAGCCCAGCAGTTCTTTTTATAGGTCCTCACAGAGAGTCTCAGACTTGACTGCCACCAGCAATGTCGTTAAGACAGGTCAGATTTCAGAAGCCTGAAAATGGCTCTTACTTTTACCCTTAGGTAAAGCCTAAGGATTACTTTGGATTTTTCCTTTGTATTTTAAACCCAGCTTTTTTGCCATCATTTTTACAGGAAACACTACCAGCTCTGCACTGTGGGGGTAGCCACAGCAGGACTGAATACCTCTAGGGATGGAGCCCCTTGTCACCATGAAGTTGACCCCCAAGACCCTGGCTGTGTCTTGTTGCCTCTGGCCCAACTAAGTTATATCCTAGATGTAAAGCTCTTCTTGCTCAAGCCCAAGGCTTCCATCCTCTTTTGAGTTCCCCAAAGCCATCTTTTGGCCTTGTCTAAGAAAGATTGCATATATTCCTATCCCCCAAACTCTGGAGCCCCCAAACTCTGGAGCCCAAACCCCCAAACCAGCTTAGTTTGGAGGCTGTCTCCGTTGTCCCAGATGGGCTCCAGACTCAATGCAAGGAATTTTTTATGAGGTCAGAGGACACTGCACTTTAAGACACTTCAGGGAGATGCAGCTTTGGCTACTGGCAAGAATATAATTGTGTATCATCAAACAATGACAAAGAAGCCACATAGGCATTTCCAGCTTGGATTAGTGAGAGGAGAGACTCATCAAACAGAATTCTTCACTGTCTTTGTCACCTCCTGAGTTGCTTCTGGGAAGGGAAGTCCTTCATTTTTTGTTCCCCACCCCTACCCTTACCATGTCCTATCACATCAGAAAAATCATGGGTAAGAGAAGGAGCACACAAACATGTAGCCCTCCTCAAAGCTAGAAAGAGCAGGCTGCAGGTGAGCTCTGCAGAACACCCCTGGGGCTCAACCTAAGAGGAGTTTTAGGATGAAGATCAGGGATGAGCACTACCTCACAGAGTTTGATAAGCCAAGGGAAGGCGGGGGCCAAGGTGGCGTCTCTAAGACCTGGTCTTTTTTGAAGAGTAATGGTTACTATAATCTGAAGAACCCAAAACACCCTCCTTCACTGCTACCCAGTTTGCAGCAAGATTTCTTCAGCTTTGAAGTAGAAATGGAGAGAAGTGTAAGCATAGTGTTTGTCTTTTTAGAAGGTCATCATTGCTGGTCTGGTCTCAGATCTCTACCCTGGAGGAACTACAGAAAGGAAAAGGTGAACAGGTTGGAGGAAAAGGGGTTACTCTTCACCTTCAACACAGAAGTCCCATGAAAGAAAAACTTATTCAAGCTCCAGGCTCATAAGAATGGCCCCTCTGGTGTACCTCCTCTTCTTTCTCAGTCTGTCTTCACTCTTTTTAACAAAAGCAACATGCAGCTACTGAGTTGTACATAGAGATGTACTCTTGGTGGGGCTGGGGAAGGTAAAAATAGGAAACAGCAATGTCAAAGTTTTTTGAATTGGAGAAGTGGAATGTTTTCAGTTTTGTCTGTAGGCCTGTAGCTGGGCCCTTGAGAGGACTTGTACAAACCATGAGTGCCCTCAGACTCCTCAGGTCTAGCCCCAAATGTCCACAGATGTAGAATTAAGTACCCTGGAGGGTCTCAATAACAGGGAAAGAACATGGGTGACTGGAAGCCTACCTGTCTTCGGTCAGTATGAACTTTTGGCCAAGTTCTTGGGGGAACCAGGTCTATGTTCCTGAAGGAAAAGTCTGATTTGGAATCCTAGTGAGTTTGGATAGTGATATAAGAAATTACCTTGTTTTAACATTCATAGGAAAACCTCTTTGAGCAGACTATAAGTGAAGCTATTGGAGCTAAAGAAGAACAGGACCTGAACATTGAAACCAGCAGAGTCCCTGTTGGCAAAGGGAACATACAGCTTCCAGGACACATTGTCCAGTGTTCTTATCACATACCGGGCCTAACAATCTCAAAGTCAGGCTAGCTTCACTGTACATTTGACAAGTGCTTACTTAGCAAGTCCCAGACCCAGGGTCCTTTATCCCCCAGGATTGACATTAGCCATCAGGCCTCTGAGCACACTCCCTTGGGCCTGCTACAGAAATCCCCACACATACCTTTGCCTCCCTGTTCCCAGGACTCTTCTACTGACTATTTCAATTGCTTCTTCCTCTTTTCTTTCCTTCCTTCTTTCTTTTTTTGCCTGCATTTGCAATTAGTTTTCACTCATTTGTTGGAAATGGCCTTTTTATTTTGCACAGATAGTTGCACATTTATAGAGAAAATTTAGTAAAGTCCATTTTTAACTCAAAAGGGAACTTTTTCTCTGAAACTTACTAGTAAAGCTACTGATGCAGATGATCCTGCATGGTTAGAGGAAAGTTCTTCTGTGGAAAGAGCATGTTTATTCCTCTTATACATTTTCCTCTTTTAACTGCTATTAAATAAGAGAGCATACATACTTGTTTGAAAAGCCACAGTGTTGTCTCATGGGTCTTTTATTCTTCTGTCCCTTTTGCATAATGCAGCTGTGGTTGGTGAACTGGATGGCAGACATGGCATCCCTATTCAGTGGGACTGAGGACTAGAGCAGGCCGGGGCCTGGTGGGGAGGAGAAATCTTGCCTACCACATAAGGCAAGGAACTGTATTATGGCCTTGGAAATGTCCTTAACCACAGGGTTTGGTTTTCCTATCTGTACAGCTAATGTTGGCATCATCATCATCATCATCATCATCATCATTGCCATCATCATCAAGAAGAATAACTTGAAATACCTGATTTATACAGGATACTGGGCTAGGTGACTTGGGGCCCCATGTGTTTGAACACCAGCCTGAACATGAAAAGACTCCCAGTCAAGATGGAGTGATGTAGGATTATCCGAATCAAAGCCAGACTACGGGAGAGAGAAAGATGATGCTATTTTAGCCTCTGTGCAGGAGAGGAACTGTCATCTTGGCCTGGTGTGGGAGAGGGTTAGGGAAGACAGCACAGAGAAAGAAGGATGTTGATTAACTGGGCCTTGAAGAAATTAAATTCAAACATTGTTAAGCCACGGGAATAATTTAGGTACAGATCCCATTAGAGTGCAAAGTTGGCATAAACCTGGAAGTGTAGGAAGGATAATGAAGAACTTCCTGAACATATGTGGAACCATAGTGTATAAGACCGGAAATGCCCATGTAGCAGTACCCAACCTGCTTTCCCCCTAGGCTGGCACAGATACTGTGGGAATGGGCTAGACAGAATTTCTTCAGTAATGGGTCTGACTACTGCAGCTGGACTCCGATGGTTGAGCAATCTGGGCTTTGATCCCTGCAGTGCCACTACTAGCTGGATCACCTTGAACAATTACTTAACTAACTCCCTAAGTTTTATGATCCTCATCCACTAAAGCAGAATGGTAGTCTCTAGCTTATAGAGTGGTTGTGAAGTGTAAATGAGCCATGAAAGGTCAGAATACTTAGGTAGTGCTGAGCCATAGCACACACACTATTCGGGACCTTTTACTCTCTTCCTTCACAACTGAGCATTGGACAAAAGTGTCCAGAGCTGCTGTGCCTCCTGGCATTCTGTCCCCAAACCCAGTACAGTGTTGGTGGTAAAGATGCCTCTCAAGTACCTGTGCTTAAAACAGACATGAGCCTTTCAGATCAGCCAGCTGGTTAGGTCAGAGAAGAGCCAGGCCTTAAGGTGTAGTCGGCCTCTCAACATGACCTGAAACCTTTTCTGCTCTCACTTTGGTGCTAAAAGTTATACTTTCTTCTAGAACTCAGGAGTTCTTACCTAAGAGTCTAAGAACACTTGAAATGTGTATATATGCACACATACATGCATGCACAGGCTTGCATCCACCTGCTTTTTCTGGAAAAAAGGTGTATGGCTTTCATCGTTGTCTAAGATTTCTGTATAAAATACTGGATAACAACCAAATCCTTTTGCAAATGTAGATCTCCCAATGAGGGAAAGCCAGAAGCACTGAGCATGTGCCTCCTCCCCCTGCAGATTTTCTGTAGCCCTAGCAGATTTTTTAAGACCTGCTGCTCTGCTATCCAGCTTTTCCAGATGTCCCACATGAACCCCTGGTGACACCTAAAGACCAATAAAGCCACTGCTCCTAGCTTTCTCCCCACACACCAGATTGGGGTACTGAGGAGGACAGGAAGACTCTACTCTTCAGAACAGAGAGGCTTCCATCTGGCTAGGGAGATGATAAATGACAGTCCAGGACAGAGGCTTGGGGTGTCACAGTGCTGAACCTGACTCACCTCAGAACACTTCTCCTAGCCTCTGAGCACTGACTATTCCAGAGTGAAACCAGCAGCCCTTGTGGGGTGCTCTGAGGCTGGAAAACAAAGCAAAACTAAAAAACTCAGAGAGAATGTGAAACAGTCACCAGCTTGTCCCTTCTCTCACAGCTGGGCTGCTTATCTGCACACCAGGCAGATGAGGGTGGGGAATAGCTGGTGGGAGATAAGAGGAGGCTGGGAGAGAAGTGCCAAACCCTTTCCCCAAAGGCCTCATTTTAAATTTAATGGGCAGCTTGTCGGAATGAGAGACTCCAGGCCCAAGGGACCAGAAGACAAAGGCTCTTGAGGAAGTGCAAGGAGGAGGAGGAGAGGGGTGAGGGCCAGGCATTGTGTGAGAGAGCTACCCCTCTATCTGTTTCAATCGATGGTGGGGTTAGGGTTACCCTGCATTTGGGGCCCCAGCTGCTTCCTGGGGTCTGTGACATCAGCCGTTGTGATGGTAATGGATGGGGCTATCTCACAGGGGGCACCCCTTCCTCAGCCAACCACCATAACTTTCAGAGAGGATGGAAGCTTCTGTTCTCTCAGGGTGGGGGCAGAGTCTGGGCTCAGAATTGAACCCAAGGTACCAGCCCTCCTCCCAGTCTGAACCCACTGCTAAGTGTATCTTGCAAGCCCAAGCTACGACCTTCCTCTCTCCAAAGCTCCAGAAAAGGAATGGAATCTGAACATTGAGACGCTTTTCTGGCTCTAAACAATCCTCCCATTCTCTAGGCTCAATGATGGGTCTATTTCCTCCTCTAAATGGGTCTCGTAATCTTCAACTTTTACCATTGCTTCTAAGGGTAATTAATTGGATCTCCCTCTTGTTCTCCTCACACACTCCCCTCTTCTGTTACAAGGCTCAGGTTATGCTGGGTAGATGGCTTTTCTTTCTTTCTATTCCACAGGGTGCTTATTTTTAAAGCTGATGGAGAAAGGCCCTGCCCTCTCCAGTGAGCCCCTTCTCTAGAGACACCTGCTGGGGAAACACCACCGCACCAGCCAGAGCCTTTTCAGACAGCCAGTTCTGATCAACCATTTCCCTTTTTTCCCCAGATACATTTCCATGGTTTTAAGGGATGAGTTTTCAGGCAACACTCTCAGGAGCAAAAAGTGGTGGTTAAATGGTGATGTGGACACTGGAGACAAACAGGGACGAAGACGAGCATAGGAGAAAGTAAGATGAGAAGACCAAACACCTCTCCCTTTCTCTCTTTTTTTCTTTCTTTCTTTTTTTTTTTTTCTTTTTTTGGCCAGTATGAAGAAAAGCAGTAAGGGCAGCATGAGGGCAACAAGGTAAGAGGCAGAAAACAGGGCCCATCCAGGGGCAGCTGGAAGAGAGGCTGAAGGAGGTGGGGCCTGCAGGCAGGAAGTTGAGTCCCCAGGGAGGCATAACTTATAGTTGACTGTGGACTTATCTGCCGTTTCTGCTGCTTCTCCTTCGAAGGCAGGAACAACATAATACTCCAGTCTGAATCTCAGGCAGCAGCTAGCCCAGCAAAGGGCACATGGGTACTCACAACCACATGAATCACACTTACGGCAGAGACAGTCATGTACCAAGGGAGGAGGTCAGGAGAGCAGTACTCCTGCTGGGAGGGACGTTTTGTCCTGGCATTGTTTAGAATCACCAACATATGGTGGATAATAAAAAACCAAGCCAACTTTTAGTCTGTTTTCTTGTGGTTTTAAAATTCTCTACAAACACCTACCACCTACCATAAGAGTAGGCTCTTATCACATCACAGAGTAGGGAATAGGTTGAAAACAAGAGTCAGGAGGAAACAGACTAGCAGTTACATTCCTGATGGACGGGATGTGCACCTGGTGGTAATGATAAATGTGTGTATATGTACCTGTGTATGTGTATATTGGTATCTAATAGAATTGGGGCTTTCCCCTCTGAGTCCTAGTCCCATTTCTCACACATAATTACTGTTAGCAGTGTGATGATATTCTTTCAGATGTTAATCTGCATATATTGATTCTCACAAAAAACTGTAGCCATAATATATTTACTGCATTACAGTTTTACTTTTTCACTTAATGTATCTCAAATATCCTTCACTGACAACCTACAGAATTTCTTCATCCTTTGCAAAGCCAATAAAGTATTTCCATGGATGTACCATGAGTTTATTTGCCCAGTTCTGAATTGATGAATATTTGGAATGTTTCCAGTATTCCACTATTTATAAATAATACTGAAAGATAGGGCAGTGCCTGTGGCTCATTGAGTAGGGTGCCAGCCCCATATACCAAGGTGAGCAGGTTCAAACTTGGCCCCGGCCAAATTGCAACAAAAAAATAGCTGGGCATTGTGGCGAGCACCTGTGGTCCCAGCTACTCAGGAGGCTGAGGCAAGAGAATCACCTAAGCCCAGGAATTGGAGGTTGCTGTGAGCTGTAACACCACGGCACTCTACTGAGGGTGATAAAATAACACTCTGTCTCTACAAAAATAATAATAATAATAATAATAAATAAAAATACTGAAAGATATTTGTATATATCTTTGCTTCCTTGCTTAGATATTTCTATAGTATAACATTTCAGGAGTAGAATTGATTGATTAAAACCTATAAATATAAATGTTAATAGAAATTATGTAATTACTTTTTTGAAAAATCACCAATTTATACCCTCTCCATTAGGCTATCAAACAGCTCATTCCTCCGTAGTTTTCTCTTTCAGAATGTTCCTGGATCGTTGGATATTTATTATTCCAGGGTAATTTTATAATTTCTTTCAAGTTTCCAAAGTTCAATGTGCTTTTGGTTGGAGTTGCATGGAATATATAGTAATTTACAGGTAAAGGACATCTTTGTAACACATGCCTACACAATGATGGTAATGTTTCCTTATTTATCCTCAGCCCTAAGTAATATTACTCTTTTTTCCATTCTTGCCAATCTTGTAAGCAAAAGATGATTTAGTTTTGTTCTAACTTATATGCCTTTAAGTTAAGCATGTATTTATATTGTCTGTTAGTCATTTATATTGTATTTATATTTATATTACATTTATATTAAGTTAGTAAGTTAAGCATGTATTTATATTGTCTGTTAGTCATTTGTATTCTCTCTAATGAACTAGCTATCTATATAGTCACCTTTTTTCATGTTCTCCTTTTCATATTGATTTGTAGCTCTTTGCTTAGTGATTTTAACTATTTGTCATTTGCATTGCAATTTTTTTTTTTTTTTTTTTTTTTTTGCAGTTTTTGGCCGGGGCTGGGTTTGAACCCACCACCTCCAGCATATGGGGCCAGCACCCTACTCCTTTGAGCCACAGGCACCACCCCGCATTGCAAATATTTTTCCAGTTTGTTCTGTGAGTTTGTTTATTGGTCCATGTCAGTTGGAGCTCTTTATTTTGCAGGTAACAAAAAATCCAACTCAGAAAAGATTTATTGACTGAAAATCTAAAGATAGTTCAGGGTTAATATGACTCAATAACTAAAAAATGTCAAGGTCCTGTTTTCTTTCTTTCCCGCTACTCTGCCATTTATGGTAAAAAGGCCATCCTAAATCTCACTTCCCTCATGGTGGGTAAATGGCTGCTGTTTGTCTAGATTTCACATCCTCACATTATACTGCGCAGAAACTGATTTCCAGTGGCCCCCTTAGAAGAGCAAGGAACTTTTTATAAACCTTCCATAAACCTTCAATATTTAAAGCCCCAAATTGGACTATTTGTCATTTTCTTTGATCAAGAGCATGCCATGAGTTTACTCCTTTGACCAAGGTTACCTGAACCGATCACTGGGGCAGGAGCAACAAGATTAGGTTGCTGTAATCTTACAGATTAGAACAATCAAGTCTTCCCCTTGAAATTTAGAGGGAGGAGGTATGAATACCAACCCCCAAACAAACTGCATGCGGCTACACAACGGGGAAGATAGTGGTAAGAATAATGAGAAGACGGTCACAATATTCACACTATGGTGCTTTTTGAAAAGTCAGCTGTTTTTTCATCCTGGAAATGTCAGTTTATCAGACTTTTCCTTTATGATGTTGAGATTTCCCCACTTCAAAAAGATCAGACCATGTTTTCTTCTGATATTTCATTTTTAATATATGAGTCATTTATCAGTTTGAAATGTAAGGTGAAGAATGTGAAAGGGATCCTGCCTTTTATTTCCAAATGGCTAACCAGTCACCTCCTCTTACAACATCATTAATTTACTTTTATATGTCATCTTTATCACATATTTATTTTATTTGTTTTTTTTTGAGACAAAGTCTCACTATGTCATCCTTGGTAGAGTGCTGTGGCATCACAGCTCACAGCAACCTCAAACTCTTGGGCTTAAATGATTTTCTTGCCTCAGCCTCCCAAGTATTTGGAACTACAGGTGCCTACCACAATACCAGCCCTGGTGTATGTGGCCGGCGCCCTAGCCACTGAGCATAGGTGCTGAGCCTTTATCATATATTTAATTTCTATTTATCCTTGGGTCTATTTATGGACTTTATTGTTCTATAATCATTCTGTTACTAATCCATTATCACATTTTTTGATAACCATATCTTTATAATCTGTTTTATTATCTAGTAGCCCATTCCTCTAGTTTTCTCTTTCAGAATGTTCCTAGATAGTTGGATATTTATTATTCCAGTGTAATTTTATAATTTCTTTCAAATTGCATGGTTCTATTGTGCTTTTGGTTGGCGTTGCATTGAATTTATATAATAATTTACAGATAAAAGACATCTTTGTAGGGCAGTGCCTGTAGCTTAAAGGAGTAGGGCGCCGGCCCCATATGCTGGAGGTGGCAGATTCAAACCCAGCCCCAGCCAAAAACTGCAGAAACAACAACAACAAAAACACATCTTTGTAACACATGCCTATGCAATGATGAAAAATATCCATTTGTTCATCACATTTGCATGTTTTCATTGCTGTTAAAAATAATATCTCTTTTCGTGTTCTATGATTTTTTGTTTTAATTACAGAAGTAATATAGTATACATCTATCAGATTTGCAAAATTCTTAAAGTTTGGTATTACCAATTATTAGTGAAAGATATGGAGAAATAAAATCTCATAATGATGGGAACATAAATTCATATAACTGCTTTAGACAGCAGTTTGGTGGTGCAGATCCAAATCCCTCTCAGCAATTCAGAAATCCAAAAAACCCTGAAAACCACAAATTTTTTCTTCACTTATTTGATGGGCAAACCCAACGACTGATGGGAAGTTCTTATTCTTCATTGATCCTACTCAATGTGGATAATTATATTTTTCATTGCAGTAAAAGCAACGTATTTGACTATGGTCTACTTCCCAAACCCTACTGATGGTGTTATGTATGGCGCATACACCATGTTGCCATTCTAAAATTCAAAAAAGTCTTATTCTGAAACATGTCTGGCCTCAAGGGTTTTGAACATGGTGGACCTGTATATAGTCAAATTAAACATATACATACTATCAACACTCAGCATTTCCACTCCTAAAGATAGGAGACATGTATAAGAATGTTCATCATAGCATTGTCTATAATGATGAATAATTAGAAATAACCTAAATGTTCATCAATGGGAGAATCATTAAATTGTGATGTATTCCTCTAATAGAATACCATGTAGCAGTTAAAATGGACAGTAACTACATGTGTCAAATAAATCTTTTAAAAAGTTCTTGATTTAAAAAAACAAAATTTTAAAAAACCACAAAATTTAAAACACGTTTTAAACTTTGAAAACATGCATAAGGATGATAAATACCAGATTTAGTATAATAGCTATCTATTCAGAGGGAGGGGGAAAAATTAGGTTCCTGGGAGTACAAAGTAAATTTTTTAACTTTACCTATAAATTCTAATATATCTTTTTAAAACTATGAGTATAACAAAATATTGGAATGTTTTTGCAAACAGATTTGTATTCTACATGAAGTTCTCGATCTTTTCAGTGGCCTTAGAGTATCTTACAGCCATTTCCTCATTATGTAACTTGATTACACTTGCTAATTATCACAAAAACTACTGAAGCAAACATCTTTAATATCTTTTTGCACATGTACAAATATTTCTGTAGATAGATAATGTCAGTTGTCTTTCAAAAAGGCTGTGCCAGATTATACACTTCACTTTCCAACAACATGGGAGAAAGCCCACTTCCCCATACTTTCAATAAGACTGTTGAACTGGAGTGGGAAGAATTGGCATATTAATTTGAAGTTGCCAATTTCTGTTAAACTGAATCATCTTATTTCACTAGCCAATTTTAGTTATTCTCAATAAAGTGCCAATTGATACTTAGTCAGAAGTATGTTCAGTTACAAGTAATTCAAAATTGACTGTGAGTGCAATAAAGAGTAGGATAGAGTTTTTTTCTAGTTGGGGAGTTTGGGATTTTTTTTGTTTTTGTCTTGTGTTTGCTTTTTGATGGATGTAAGAATTCTAGAGGTTTAAGCATAAGCAACACAGGACTGAAACAGCTGAGCAACAGAGAGAGGCCTAGGTACTTTCTGTCTTTCCGCCCATCATCCTTAGCATACTTGCCAATTCATAGGCGCAGCACCTCTAGACATCACATTCACTTTCCAGGCAGGAGGAAGAAAGAAAAGCAAAGCAATAAAGAGCTGCACATGCTGAATCTATCCCTTTCTTAGAAGCCCATGATTTCTTTCTTTAGGTTTACAGATTTGTTTCTCTACAACTGTATAAACCAGTGGTTCTCCACCTTCCTAATGCTGCCGCCCTTTAATATAGTTCCTGTGGGTCACAACCCCCAAGTTGAGAACCGCTGATATAAACTATTCTCAAAATTATTTAAACATAAATTACTGTGTGAAGTTATCTCTCCATATTACCTTCTGTTACATACTTTTGGCCAGAATTGGACTGCATGGCCACTCCTAAACCAATCATGACCAATGGGAGTAAGGTCATCATGTGTAGTTAATACTAAGCATGGTTCATACACATAAGTTCCCGTGGCTGTAAACAAAATGTTTTGTTCACAGTTGTATTCTCAGTGTGTAGGAGAGTCTCTGCCACATAGAATATGCTCAATAAATTTTGTTGAATGAGCTAAATGAATGCATGAATGAAAAGATAAATGGGCTGGGAGGGGCCAGGAGAACATGATATCTGCACAACTATTTGAGCCAATCCGAGTGCTAAAGTCAGGAAGAAATCAATGTTGTCAAGAGGTGGGGGTCTGTCACAATATCCTTGACCCATCGATCCTATTGATGTGAATTATGTATTTGTTTTGTTACAATATAAGCAAATATTTTCTCCCAGTCTTTCACTTACTTTTAAATAAAATTTTATTTTGGAATAATTCTTACGCCTATAAAAAAGTTGTAAAATGGTACATAATTCCCCAAAACGCGTCAGTAGCTTCTGTTGTTAACTTCTTACATTACCATGTATATTCATGAAAATTTTATGAATTCTAACATTGGCACATTAGAATTAACTAAACTCAGATTTCACTAGTTTTCCCATTAATGTTCTCTTTCTGTCCCAAGGTCCAATCTAGGATGCCATGTTGCATTTAGTTGTCATATCTCCTTGGTCCCCTCTGGTCTGTGGCAGTTTCTCAGTCTTTCTTTGATTCTCATGACCTCAATCACTTTAAGGAGTAATATGTATTTTGTAGAATGTTTCCCAATTTGTGTTTGTCTGAAGTTTTTCTCCTGATTAGGTTGGGGTTATGGGTTTTTTGAAAGAATAACCCAAAGGCAAAATGCCTTCCTCATAAACCCCAGCAGAAGTTCTGCGATATCTATGTGACATCACTACTGACATTAACCATCATCACTTGGTTAAGGCAATGTTTGCCAGATTTCTCTGCAGGGAAGTTACTGCTTTTGCCTTTGATACTCTGTTAGAAGCAAGTCACTAATTGCAGCACACATAAAATGGTGGCAAGGAGGGCTAGGAAGATTAAGCTTTACCTCCTACAAAGACTATCTCTATAAATTATGTGGAATTCTTTGGTAAGAAAGACTTGTCACTTCATCTCTATTTATTTATTACCAATTATTTACCTCATTTATTTATATCAATATGAAGTTATATGTCCATTTTTGCACTAATTTCAGGCTTTCTTTTTATAATTTTAAATTGAGATTTAACTCACATAACATACAATTACAAAATGTACAATTCAGCAGTTTGTAGCATATTCACAATGTTGTGCAACCATCACTATCTAACTTCAGAACACGTCCATCATCCTGAAAAGAAACTCTATGTTAGCCATCACTCTGAATTCTCCTCTTTCCCATCCCCCTTATCTACTTTCTCTCCTTAGGAATTTGCCTCTAAGCATTTCATATAATCATATAATATGTACATTTTTTGTCTGGCTTTTGTCACTTACCAGAGTGTTTTCAAAGGTCTGATCGTGTTGTTGGTGCTTTAGTACGTCTTACCTTTTGTGGCTGAATCATACTGCATTGGGTTTTTTTGGGTTTTTTGTAGTTTTGGCCAGGGCTGGGTTTGAACCCACCACCTCCGGCATATGGGGCCGGCGCCCTACTCCTTTGAGCCACAGGCACCACCCAATCATACTGAATTGTATGAATATACTACATTTTGTCTATCCGCTGATGGACCTGTGAGTTGTTTACACTTTTTTGGCTATTATGAATATTGTTGCTATGAACATTGATGTACAAGTTTTTGTCTGAACATGCATTTTCAGTTCTCTTAGATGTATATCAGTACCTAGACGTGGGATTGCTAGGTCATATGGTAACTATGGTTAACTTTTTGATAAACTGCCAACCTGTTTTCTAAAGTGGTTGCAGTATTTTATATTCCCACCAGCAATATATGAGAGTTTCAATTTCTCCATATCCTGCCTAACACATATTGTTTTCTTTTTCTAAATGTTTTTAAAATAATAGTCATCCTAATGCTGTGAAGTGGTATCTCACAGCATTAGGATGACTATTGTTTTGAATTACATTTTCCTAATGACTAATTATGTTGAGAATCTTTCCATGTGGTTATTGGCCATTTATATATCATCTTTGGTAAAATGTCAATTCACATTCTTCATTTCTTTTTTAATTGCCTTTTTATTGTTGAGTTGTAAACATTCTTTTTATCTGGATACTAGACTCTTGTCAGACATATTTGCAAATATTTTCTCCCATTCTGTGGATCTTTTCACTTTTTAACAACGTCCTTGATGTTTCAACAAATGTGCTGGATTTTAAACTTAGATAAGGTCCAGATTTATCAATTTTTTCTTGCTTGTGCTTTTGGCATGATAGCTAACATCTAAGAAACTGTTGCTTAATCCAAGGTCATGAAGATTTATGCCTTTGGTTCCTGCTAAGAGTTTTATAGTTCTAGCTGTTAGTTTAGGTCTTAGGTTCATTTTGATTTTTGTATGTGGTGTAAAGTAAGGGTCCAAATTCATTCTTTACAGGTGGATATTGAGTTATCCCTGTATGAAAGACTATTCTTTCCCCATTGAATGGCCTTGACATTCGTATTGAAACTTAATTAATTATAGACACGTGGCTGTATTTCTGGATTCTCAGTTCTCTTCCATTGATCTATATATCTATCCTTTGGACTTATGTGTTTATCTTTTGAATTATAATCCAATTCTATGTTATTTATCTATTTTATTGCTTACATTATTCCAAGTTTGGCTCCTGTGTTCCTATGACACACTCCCATTCTTTTGTATTTTGAACATTTCCTTGCATTTTGTAACTGTAAGATGCTGCAAGCTTACTTATACTTTCCCTGTTCCAGCCAATTCATTAACCAATTCTTCATGGAGCACTGGTTCCTTTTACTGAAAAATAGTGTCTAAAAATCAAGATCTGGGTGCTGACTGTGCTCATTGCTTCTAGGGTGTCATCACTACCAGGCTCTCAGCAGACAGAGCTAAATGCTAACTATCATGTGTGGTAACCCAGGTATACACATCTAATTGTTTCTGTATCTATACATATCGACACATGTGTTTGTATTATGAGGCATATCAAATATGTATAAAACATGAGTTCATACTGATGCCTCCAACTATAATCTAGTATCACAGAGATCATTCTAATCTCTCCTTATTGCTTATCTCTCTCCAAGCCTAAGATCCAATCTCCCACTGTCTGCCAGGCATTTACTTATTTATTCAACCATATACAGTTTTGTAATCATTAACCCATAACTTGAACTTCCACTTATTTTTAATATTTGTTTATGGCAGCTTTCATCATACAGAATCTTGATATTTAATGTAATTTAATTATCAGTCTTCACCTTTAATCTCTTCAGTTTTACATCTTGCCTAGAGGCTTTCCTACCCACCAGCACCGCCAGAATATAAAATTATTTTAGTTTAATATTTAGATATCCAATCTATTTGGATTTTGTTTTAGGTTATATATAATGCAGATATAACCTTTTTTTCCCTTTTAGTGGCTAGTTGAAGGTCCTAAACACCTGTTATTACTAAATTGGCCCTTTCCTTACTCATTTGCAATGCCTGGGTCTGTTTCATATTCTATTGGCCTATTTGTCTATTACTGTGCCAATATGAGACCATTTTCATTTATGTAACTTTTAAATACGTTCAGGTATCTAGCAGGGGAAGTCTCCCACCATTGATATTTTTCATAAAAATCTGGGCTCTCCCTGTGTGTTTAGTCTCACAAATGAGCTTTAGAATTAATTTGTGAATTTTCACTTTAAAAATGCCTTGGAGATTTTGATTGGATTACATTGAATTTATTCAATTTTGGAGAAATTGACATTCCAACACGGTTAATCTCTATTGAGGTGTTTTAAATGTCATCACAAAGTTTTATGTTTTCTTCTTGTAAGTCTTGCATTATTCATGAATTCACATTATTCACATGAATTCACATGAATATTCACATTATTTGTTATTATTTTGAGTTCCGTTTCAAATTTATTATTGCTAACATATAAAAAAGCTATTGATTATGGGGAGGCACCTATGGCTCAAAGGAGTAGGGCGCTGGCCCCATATACTGCAGGTGGTGGGTTCAAATCTGACCCCAGCCAAAAACTGCAAAAAAAAAAAAAAGCTATTGATAATGTTTGTCATGCATTTGGGTAAATTACTGCATACTTTTGATAAGATCTAATAGATTTTTAGTTGATTCCCTGGAAAATTCTGTCGTAGACATTCCTAATATTAATATAAATAATGTTGAGAGTACTTTAAATAATTTTGTGGAAATAAATCTATAAACCTAAATAAAAACAGATAATACTTCTAGAAAAATATATTATCAAAACTGAACCAAGGAAGGTAGAGAAATCCCCAAAGGACCAATAATAATGAAAAAAGTTGGCAAAGGTGTCCAAGAACTAACTATCTCTAATACTTATATATTTATTCTTTAGATTTTTTCTTTGCATTTCTGAATTTTTCTGATTTAATTGGCTAAGACAACCAGCAGTGTTATTTAATATTGATAACGGTAAGAATTTGTCTCTTTCCTTGCTTTAATCAAAGTGCTTCTAATGGTAGCTGTTAATTATGAGGCTTGCTGTGGGCTTATCAAGTTAAAGGAGTTTTCTTCTATTCTTAGGTTATTGTGAGTTTTTATAAGACATTAGTGTTAAATTTTATCCCATGCTTCTTTAGTATCAATTAGAATGTTGAAGTTTTTTCCTTTACCTATTAATACAGTAAAGTTGTAATGTGGAGACATCTTTTGGTTCATTTATGATTTAAATCCCACTTGGTCACGATATCTTATTTTGGTAAATAACTGGATTTTATTCGGTAACATTTGACCTAGGACTTTTGTGTAAATATTCATAAATAAGATTTGTCTATACTTAACTGTTTCTATGCTACCTTTAAGAGGTTTTATTTTGGTGTGTAAGAATAATATTTTGAGAAATCTCATCCTCTTCTCTTTGCTTTGATTAATTAAAAGTTTTCTGTTTCTTGACATAATTTATAAAACTAACTTCATCAGGAGCAGGGGAAGGTAGCTAAGCGAGACTGCTGGTCATTGATGGTTTGTGCTTCCTGTAAAGCAGTGGTTCTCAACCTTCCTAATGCCGCAGCCTTTAATACAGTTCCTGTGGGTTGTAACCCACAGATTGAGAACCACTGCAAAGCATCAAATTAGTGTACATGGGGAAGATGTAGTTAGGGTGGGATGTAGCCTAAGAAAATGGGTTACCAGAAGTCTTAATTTGTATGTATTGTCTCCAAGCAACCTCATACTGTGAGGAATCTGAAGATTTATCCACTTTGAGGACAGTGGTAATGAGGATGGAGATGAGGGGTATATTTAAGTATCAACATGAAAAGTGAATTAATGGACTTTTGGTTAACTAAACAGCAAGGGAGGTGGGAAAGTGGCAGGGTTGCTAGAAGCAAAGTGTTCTAGAGGAGGATTGGTTTGAAAGAATGTGGAGAATTAAATTTTGGACAGGTGTGGAAGACATCTATTAGAAGCTTGATGAAGTAAAGAGAATGGACATAAATGCTATCACATGGTTAATGTAATCTTCACAGCTAACCTATTTCCATCCAGCATATCAGTAACCCCAGAGGCCTACAAAGGTTAAGTGAGTTCCCCAAGGTATTTTAATTCTAATTACCATGCTCTTTCCATTGAATCCCATCCTTTGTGATGTTCCCTACATCAGCCTAGACTTCATTGGCATTGAGAAAATCATTCTAGGCTTGATTATAGGCAGAAGGGAAGAAACATTTAGAAATAGCTACAGTAAAGCTGCTTGAGATAGAAGTAAATGAGGTCCTGAATGTAAGAGGGAATCTTGAGAGCATAGACACTCAAACCATGAAGAATAAGAATGCTGCAGTCTCTGAAATCCTTTTAATCCTTCAAGAGAAAGGAGTGTGTGATTAATTGCCTGACTTCCCAGCTCCATACAATACCTTCCTCACTCCTTCCCCACCTCCTCTATCCCCCTGGCCATCCCCCATTTCCAAGGTAGGGGGTGGTATATAAGAGAGAGAGAGAAAGAGAGAGAAAGAAAGAAGAAAGAAATGAGGGATTTCAATGATGTAAGTGCTAGGATGGTATGTACAGAATGGTCTGGAGCACCAAGGAAGAGATGACAAACTGGAAAACATCACAAAGAATATGGCATTAGAATGGGTTTTGAAAGATAAGTAGATCACTAAGCAGTGAGGATAGGAGGATATTTAAAGCAAAAGGCTATTAAAGGGAATATTGAGGGAAGGATATTCAAAGCAATGGTAAAAAGTAGAAATAAAAGCTTAGGTTGCTTTAAACTTCTCACACTGGCAAAATAAGAGAGAGAAATATGCAAGTTGAGGATAAGGGGAACTGGCCCCTGTGTGCACTGCTGATGAGTTGGACTAGTGCAGCCTTTTTTGGAGTTATCCAGCAGAACTTTGTTTACACACCGCCCCTAAGACTCAGGATGTTCACTCCTGGTTAAACACCCAGAGAAAATGCATTCACTGCACACTGCAGTAACGATGTTGGAGCCAATCTAAGTGTCTGTTACTAGGGTAAAATGTGATAGATATTTTGGACAATTTTTGCAGCAATCAGAAGTTAACAAACTAGAAGTACATAAAGCATCATGAATACATCTCAAAACCAGTGTTAAGTTGAAAAAATACAAAATAAATGAGCTCTATAGTGCAACAACATTTGTAAAAGTTAAAAACACATAAATACATGGGATGACACTTTTTTCTTTTATTTAAAAATATTAACTGTACAAATGGTTTTGGTTATATGGATCACTTTCATGATACTTGAGTTGTGGCTACACTTGTGTCCATCACCCAAAATAGTGTTTATTGTACCCATTAGGTAGGTTTCTGCCCCTGTCTTCCTACCCTAATCCCCCTGCTTGATTTCCTCTGAGTTTTACTTCCCTCTGTGCACATCACAGAGGATGTGATTTCCAATTTAATAATTAGTACATATGGTGTTTATTTTTCCATTCTTGAGATACTTCATTCAGGAGAATCATCTACAGTTCCAACCAAATTGTTGCACAAGGTATTAATTCATCCCCTTTTATGGCTGCGTAGTACTCCATGGTATACACATACCACATTTTATTAATCCAGTCATGACTTGATGGGCATTTAGGTTGATTCCATACCTTTACAGTTGTGAATTGTGCTGCAATAAATATTTGAGTGCAGGTGTCTTTTACATAGAAAGACTTCTTTTTCTTTGGGTAGATACCCAGTAGTGGGATTGCTGGATGGATCAAATGGTAGGTCTACTTTTAGTTCTTTGAGGAATCTCTATACTATTTCCTATAAAGGTTGTACTAATTTGAAATCCCACAGTGTATAAGCATTCCTTTCTCTGCATTCATGCCAGCATTTATCATTTGTGGACTTTTTTTTTTCATTTGTGGACTTTTTAATAAAAGCCATTCCAACAGGGGTAAGGTGATACATTACTGTGGTTTTAATTTGCATTTCCCTGATGATTAGTGATGTAGAGCATTTTTTCCATATGTTTATTGACTATTAATCAATTTTTGAAAAGCTTCTATTCATATCTTTTGCCCACTTTTTATTTTTTTCCTGCTTATTTTCTTGAGCTCTTTGTAGATTCTTTTTTTGGGAGGGGAGCTGGGGTTGGGTTTGAACCCGCCACCTCTGGGATATGGGGCTGGTGCCCTACCCTTTTGAGCCATAGGTGCCGCCCTCTTTGTAGATTCTTGTTATTAGCCCTTTATTGCATGCATAGCTTGTGAATATTTTCTCCCATTCCATAGGTTGTTCGATTGTTTCCTTAGCTGTGCAGATGCTTTTTAGTTTAATCAAATCCCATTTATTTATGTTTGTTGTTGCTGTGATTGCCATTGAGGTCTTAGTCATAAAGCCTTTGCCTAGGCCAATATTTAGGAGAGTTTTTCCTCCCTTTTCTTCCAGAATTTTTATGGTGTCATGCCTTACATTTAAGTCTTTTATCCATCTTGAATTAATTTTTGTGAGTGGTGAGAGCGTGGGGTCCTAGTAATTCTTCTGCATGTGGTTATCCAATTTCCCCAGCACCATATATTGAATAGGGCTTCTTTTTCCCTAGCATATGTTGTCATCTGCTTAGTCAAAAATCAGCTAGTTATAGACAGGTGATTTTATATCTGTTCTCTACTTTGTTTCATTGGTCTATGTCTCTGTTTTTATACTGATACCATACTTTTTTGGTTACTATAACCTTATAGTATTGTTTAAAGTCTGGTAAAGTGATTTCTCTAGATTTGTTCTTTTTGTGTAAGATTGATTTGGCTACTCAGGCTCTTTTTGGGTTCCAAATGAAGCACAGAATTATTTATTCTAGGTCTATGAAGTATGGCATCAGTATTTTGATGGGCATTGCATTGAATCAGCAAATTGCTTTGGGTAGCATGGACATTTTAATAATATTGATTTTACCAATCCATGAGCATATGTTTCTCCATTTGTTTGTGTCCACTGTGATTTCTTTCCTCAGTACTTTGTAGTTTTCCTTGTAGACTTTCTTTTTTTCCCAGAGACAGAGTCTCTGTTGCCCTGGATAGAGGAGTGTGGCATCATCATAGCTCACAGTGACCTCAATTTCTTGGGCTCAAGTGATCTCCCTGCCTCAGCCTTCTGAGGAGCTGTGACTACAGACACCTGCCCTGACATCCAACTAACTTTTCTATTTTTACTAGAGACCAGGTCTCACTCTTGCTCAGGCTGGTCTCAAACTCCTGAGCTCAACCCACCCACCCACTTTGGCCTCCCAGGGTGCTAGGATTACACATGTGAGCGGCTGCACCTGGCCTTCCTTGTAGAGCTCTTTCACCTCCTTGGTTAAATATATTCCTAGTATTTTCTTTGTAGCTATTATGAATATGGAGTCTTTAATTTGACTCTCAGTTTGTATATATTAAAATGCTACTGAGTTATGTACATTGATTTTGTATCCTGACACTTTGCTGAATTTATTTATCAATTCCAGGAGTCTCTTGGTGGAGTCCTTGGGGTTTTCTAGGTACAAGATCATGTTGTCTGCAAAGAATGATAATTTGGCCTTCTCTTTCCCTATTTGTATATTAGCCTGGTTCCTTTATTCCTTTCTCTTTCCTAATTTCTCCAGCACTATGTTGAATAGAAGTGGTAATAGTGGGTACCCTTGTCTTGTTCCAGTTTTAAGGGGAAATGTTCTCAACTTTTCCCATTTAGCATGATGCTATCTGTGGGTTTGTCATATATGGCTTTAATAATTTTGAGATCTATTCCTTCTATGCATAGTTTGTGGAAAGTTATTTATCACAAAAGGATGCTGGGTTTTTATTAAATGCTTTTTCTGAATCTATTGAGATGATCATGTGGCCTTTGTTTTTGCTTCTGTTTGTGTGCTAAATCACATTTATTGATTTGTGTATGTCACACCATCCTTGTATCCTTCGGATGAAGCCCACTTGGTCATGATGGATTATATATTTTTTTGATATGCCACTAAATTTGGTTTGCTAGTATTTTATTGAAGGCTTTTTCATCTATATTTATGAGGCATATTGGTCTGGTTTTGTTGTTGTTGTTTTGCCCTTTCCTAACTTTGGTAGCAAGGTGATACTAGTTTCCTAGAATGAGTTAGGAAGAATTCCCACTTTTTCTATATTATGAATAATTTCTGTAGTATGAGTACCAGCTCTTCTTTGTAGATCTGGTAGAATTTGACTGTAAATCTATCTGGTCTGGGACTTTTTTTTGTTGGAAGTTTTTTTTACTACTGCTTGGATTTTGTAGTTCTTTATTAGTTACTATTTCTTCCTGATTGAGTCTTAGAGGTTGTGTGTTTTCAGAGGTTTGGCTATTTCTTTTTTATTATTATTATTAAATCATAGCTGTGTACATTAATAGTCATGGGGGTACAGTGTGCTTTTTTTATATGCAATTTGAAAAATTTTCATCAAACTGGTTAACATAGCCTTCATGTCATTTTCTTAGTTATTGTGTTAAGACATTTATATTCTACATTTAGAAAGATTCA
>NW_003852463.1:3870555-3883368 GCF_000181295.1 Otolemur garnettii
ATTTTTTGGTTGCAGCCATCATTGTTGTTTGGCGGGCCCGGGCTGGGGATTCGAACCCGCCACCTTAGGTGTATGTGGCTGGCGCCTTAGCCGCTTGAACCACAGGCGCCAAGCCTGCTGTTCCTTTTATAGTTCCTGGAGATGTGATGTTAGGATGTTAATTTTAAGATATTTCTGTCTTTTTGATGTCAACATTAAAGGGTATCTAGTAGAATTTAACTGTAAATCTATCTGCAAGAATTTGGCTTAGGGGCCCAGGAATTGCCAGAGCTTCCAATTAGCCAAGGTTCTCCCCACCACACCGAAAGCCTGCTAAGACCCTCACCCAGGTCTTTCCAGGTGGTGCCTATGGCATCAGTGGGTCCTCTGCTCATGTCCTATGCAGAGGAAGAGATATGCTCAGCCCTCATCAGAGGTCATAACACAAGGGAGGTTCTGTTTCATTTGGTCCCTCCTCAGCCTGGCAGGGGTGATATAGAGCCTACTGCTAGAAGGCTGAGTTCCTAGTAGATCTATCTCCATGGACGAGAGTGATTAGGATGGCATTGGTTGCAGAAACCTGGAATTGGCAGCTACCAGATCTCTGCTACACCTACTCTCCAGTGCAATGTCTCTGTACAGACTCTGAGCAGCTCTCCAATCAGCCCAGAGGTGTGCAGTGGCTGAGGGAGACCCCTTGCAGTTCAAGCTTCCTGCAACTTTTATTCCTCTCCAAAGAAGCAGTCCTCTCTTGGGTTGTTTTTATTTTGCTAAGACAGCATTTTTTTCAATGGACATAGATCCATTACCAGGGGCATATCCAATACAATGGAGTGTGTCTGGGGGCCCAACTAGGGGTGGGTAGAGAATAAGGTTGGTGATTGAAGGGAAAAAGAAATCAGAGTGAAGTCAGAACTTACTAAAACATCCAGAAACTGAAGAATATGATGATCACTTCCTGCCCCTGAGGTAAAGGACCTAGTAATATAAAGTAATATAAAGTACAGGTAAGCTTTTACCACAGGAGAAGCTGAATTGAAGGCAGATGAGACTGGGTGAGAAGCTAGGGTCTGAGTGCCAGCCTGGGCATTGTTCCATATCCCTATCCTGAGGACAAGGAGCCGCTAACAGCTTTTAAGCAAAAGAAAAAACATTTTGTTTTAAAAAGATCCCCTCTGGTGACCTAGAGGGTAAGGAAAGACTGGGTCTGGTGCTGTTCTTAGGTGTCTACTATAAATTACAGAAGAAAGATACAGCAATTAGAACTAGTGTGGGGAGAGGGATAGCAAAGCTGTAGGTGGTCTGGAGTGGTGCCATCTGAGGTAAATGTAGGAATCTACAGTTGACCTGTGGATAGAAGCAGCCATTAGATTCATCCATCAGCTTTACTCATCTCAGCAGATCTCTTGAGGGGTGTGAAGACTCCAGCAACATGGAAGCTATAGTGAAGTTGTCTCTCCTTTCTTAATCCCATTCCTTCCTCCATTCTTGGTTACCTTAGCACAGAATCCAGGAGACTCAAGTTCTAAGTCCAGCTCTTCCCTCTGGTTCCAGAAGTAGCCTTACACAGGTCACACCTTCTCTCTGGGCCTCACTTCCTCTATTTTCCCTTTCCAGCTTGCACTTTCTTGGCCTCCATATTATTTCCCTAGTAATATCCCCCAACAGGGAAATCTTGCCCTTTCCCAAAATCCCCCCAGGTGACTCCAAAGTCCTGACATCCTCCTTAATCTTCCAGCTCCACTGCCCCACCTTGGTGAGGAGGAGCAACAAATTGGTATTATAATGGCCCTGCTGATTGCATTATGGGTGTCTAATGCAATATGCCCTCATGAGGACCATCCATCAAAGCAAAGCCCCTCACCAAATCCCTGCCACCCCAGTCACATTAATAAGACAGCCCATTCATCACTACCCTACACCTCCATGGGGACTGGCCTAGACAGATGAGGGGCCAAATCAGATTTATGGGGAAGAATCGTGGAAAAAATCAGCCCCATCCATCTCCCAGACACTGAGGAGGGAGCCCCGTGTCCCTACTCCTTTCAAGGCTCCTTAGGGAAACGGGTGCTAATTGAGAAACCAACCAAGTTGCCTTTGTTTTCCTGATGGGCCATTCCTGAGCCCCTGTGTGGCCTAGCATAGCCTTAGAACTGGATCCTCTAAGAGTTAATAATTTTTGGAGCAAAGCTCCTGCCAGGACTGTGACATAGTGCCCAGATTCAGCCACAAGTTCTGAGAATACTAGGGCATGCATTTAACTGGGTTCCTATGTTGGATTAGCCACTGCAAGCAGAGAGTGGGGAGGAGTAGGACCTAAACTCAGATCAGGAATGAGATCAGTCCTAGGGCAACATTCACATAGAAAGTGATTTCACCCCTCTCAGCTGAGGCCTTGCTGAGAGCTCATTTTAATTCTCCCTTGTCACCATGAGTAATTCTCACCTGTGCATAAAGAAGACTTTTAAGGAATTAAGAATGGGGTAGGATGAGAGGAGAAAAAACTACCTTTTGGGGTCCCATGATTTGTATAACCTGAAGCTTGTATGTTTATAATTTGAGGGACCTTCTTTAAAAAAATAACACAAAATTATGTATTGCTAGGACCCTTTCTAAGACTTTGGAAGGAGCCTGGACAAATGAAGGTCCCTAAAGCTTCCACTTGTTCAGCTTTACCATGAATCTATCCATGCTGTGTGACCAACACTGTGTGCCTGACACTGTGCCTGACACTGTGCCAGGTGCTTTATATGCATTATGTTTTTTGAAAAATACCTCCCCAACTGCCAATTTCCCAAGAAGGCAAGACTTACTCTCTCCATTTTTATAAGAAAATTGGGCCTCAGAAAGATGAAGTGACTTGGCTAAGACTATCTAGCTGGTAAGTGACAGAACCATTCCACTTAATGCCCTGGCTTAAGCTCATTCCACCACCCCTTGGCCTGAGCTGAATTGCCTAGTTATATGTTGGGCTGGGAGCAGCCTCTGGTGCAAACATCTCCTTTCTCCATAATTGTTCCAAAACCAGTGCTACAGCTGCCCTGGGGGCCTGAGACGGGTACAGAGACAGAAACAGCAATAGGAAAGGTGGGAGAAATCCTTGTGACACAGAGCCATGGGATCAGTGATGGGTATTCTAAGTTTGGGGCTGCCTTTGCCCTATGATAGTTAATCTTACCTCCTCGAGTCTGACCATGGCCCCGTGTTAGCTGGGTCCTAGTGAAGGGAGCTTAGGTCTGAGAAGAACTGGAAGGCCATATGTGGGGTCCAGGTAGAGGACCATGCAGAGCCTTTTTATGTTAGTGTAGAGTTCTCTGAGAAGCCTATACCACCATTATCCCCACCTCATCCCCAGCAGACCTTCTGTCTCCAACCATGCTCTTGTGAGGTGTCCTTTACACTGTGGCCAAACCAATCACTGCTTATCTGAATATTAAGGTACTAAGAATGGGGTGGCCCTCCTTCTACCAGGCAACAGTCTCAGGGCCATGAAACTCAGTCACTGAACCAGTTGGTAGAGAATGGGGGAGGGGAGACTGGGCATGTGTGGCAAAGACCATGTGAATCCGTGGGCAGTGGTAGGAGCATCAGCGAGAATAACAATGTGCGCATCCACTCAGTAGAGGGAACTCTGTGAGCTTGTCCTCTGCTCATTTGGTCTCCATTTGATGGCTTTACCATGTATCTTCCCCACAGTTATCACTTGATCCTGGATGTAATAATTTATCTCCCCTTCGAGGGTATATCTAGCCCAGGGATGTCTGAGCTGGGACTTTAATAGCCAGAGTTATCATGTAGAGACCCCCTGCCTCACCCTCCCTTCTCTCCTGCCCTTTTCTCTCCTGTAGGCTCTATCTGCAAATAACTCCTCCCCACCCCTGCATCCTCCCTTGACACATGGGCTCCCACACAGCAGCTGAGAAGGGAAGGCATGCCATTTCTCTCTATTCATTGCCTGGTTTTCTTCCCATGCTTTCTCCATTTTCCATTTCCACACTGGGTCAATGTGTGACCAGTCTTTCTAGGTCCTTCTTTTGGCCCTACTGGATGCTTACTCTCTCTGGTCCCCTGCGGAGGGGGGGGCTCTTTCCTGTCTCAGCCCTGAGCATGGAGCAGAAGGCTGAGTCAGGTTGTGTTCTTCAGAGTCTTCCTCACAGGCTGATGAAGGACACACTGGGATGGGGGATGGGAGAAGACTGCACCTGGTGGCAAACAATTCTATTATGCTAACGGGACTCCTTAGGTCAGGAGGGTGTGTGCACACATGTATGTATGTATGTGTAGAGGTCCTTTGGTCACGTAGGGGCTGAAACTGCTGACCTCTACGTTCCTTTATAACTCTGAGATTCTAAATGCTAAGGGGATTCAAAGACAATGGATAATTCCAATGAGGTTAACTAGGATGTGTGTTTTGGGTAAAGAAAAGAGGTCAGACCCATTTTCCTGTACTTGTGTCTTGAATGTTGGTGTTCCTTGGAGCTCCATCCTAGGTCCACTTTGCTTTCTGTGCAGGCTCCTCTACTCCTGTGTCTTCCATTAGCATCTAAAAGCAGATGATGCCCAAATCTCTCCTCAGCCCAGATCTGTCTTCTATACTACAGACCTCTATATCCAACAGCCAAAAGACAGCCCCAGTGCAAGACCCTTAACCACCTGGAACTTCCCATGGCCCAAACCTAACTCATTATCTTGTCTCCTAAGGCTCACTTTCTCTAGAATTCCCTATCTGACTATATTCCATCACCACACACTCAGTTCCCCTGGCCCTCCTTCAGGCCCCTGCCACACCTAATCAGTTGCCAAATCTGTCCATTTTTTAAATTCTAACTGACTGCTTCTAAAATCTGTATACCTCTCTCCATCATCACTGTTACTAGCTTTAATCTAGTAACTAAAGTTTGGTCTTTAGTATGCTGCTTAACAGCTCAGATTCTAATCAAGATTTCCTGGGTTTGAATTCTAGAGGAGATTAAGTTTAACCCTAAACATGCAGCTGGATTCACTTGGACAAGTTGTTGAACTGCTTAGTGGCTCTGATTCTCCCTCTGTGAAGTGAGGATGATAGTATTTACCTCCTAGGGTTGCTGTGAAGGTTACTTGAAATAATACATGTGAAATGCTTTATAAAGTGCCTGGAACATAGGATGGTGCTAAGTAAGTGTTAGCTATTATGATATTATTGTTATTATCATTATCATTATTATTACACAAGTTGTTACCATAGTCTTCTTATAGGTCTCCCTGCATAAACTCTCACCCTGTTCTAATCCATTCTCCACAACGGAGAAGCACCGCCTAGGTCTGATTGGCTCCAGAGGCTTTGAGTTAGCTAATAAGGCACATGGCCTAGTTGCAAGAATTAATGGAACTGGAACAGCAAGACAATGAGGAAGAAATAAAAACAATGAAGGGAAAATTAGAAGAAAGTCAGAAGTGCTCCAGGTTTTCCTATAGAAAGGATTTTGGGGTGGAGATCTGACTACAGAAAGTAGGGACCAGAGAACTTGCATTGAAGCTAGGTTTGGAGAGGAAGCAGAGTTTTGGTAGGCATGCTGATGAAGAGAATGCGTTAGAGAGGGAGAAGTTCTACCAAGAATTCAAGGACACTCTTGGGGCCTCAGGGCAGTCAGGCCCAGGCAGTGGGAATCAGGTGAAATCCTGGAGGGATCACGGGCATGTGCCAGAATAGCCTTGGCCATCAGGATGTGGAGTGGAGAGTCTTATTGAGAAATGTTTCTCTTATCCTTGGCCATCACATCAGTATCTGGGGGTGGAAATTAGCTAAAGTTGCAGCAGGGATCCAGGAGAGCTTGGAGCTGGGGTTGTAGGTGTGAGAAGGAAGATGGGTGATATTCAGGAGGGTACCCTATCTCTCCATCTCCTTTTTCTGAGAGGGAATTAGCAGGAGTCATGGCCTTAACCAAGAGGACAGGATTTGGTAGCATTTTGGACTTGTGGGTGGGGAGCTCTGTCAACTAGATTCTCAGTTTGGCTCTCTATCTGAGATCTCTAGGCAAGGCTGCTGGTTGGCTGCTGGCTGGCCTGCCTCCTGGGGTGGAGGGTGGTTCTGAACAAAGCCAGCCGAGAATGGTAAGGGACAGGGACTTGTTTCAGGCATTGTCTCCAAACTCTGAGTAAGAGATTTTCCTTCCCAGACTTGTTCTTGTGCAACTGTTGCTGGTGACTTAGGTTGCTGTCTTCCCTTCTGCCCCCAAAGAATGAGAACCTTTGAGACAAGCAGCCCAGTGCCCCCATGTACTCTTCTTCCAGCCCAAACCTGCCCTGCCAGTCCTTCCTTCTCCATCTAGCAATCCTCAGAGTTCAGGTGCAGGACAGAACTTTGATTGGCAGGGGGAAGCCCACTCCATTTCTGTCCCAACAGTACCCCTAAGGAGAAGCTGGCTGGACAGGCCAAGGAGGAGGGTATAGAGAGCACTGTATCTCTGTGAGTGACCCCTGAGGAGGCTTCCCTGGTGTGCGGAGCTGGGAAAGGAACCTGAAAACCCCAGAAATCCTGCAGGAAGAAGGCTGTGCTTCAGCTTGTCTGATTTAGCCCATGTAAAAATGAACAGTTTTTCTTTTAAAAATCAACAATCTTACAATTTCTGGGATCCATGGGATTTTTACAGCTTAGGTTGAGGGTGGGGGAAGCAGTTTTTAACATCAAGCAGCATGAAGAGAAATTCCCTTAGAGCCACCCAACCACAGCCCCCACCTTTCATATCGGTGTTTTACCTTCGACAAAAGCTCAGGGTTCTCTGTCATGCCTCTTTTTTCTTCCTGGATCCCAATTGTCAAGCCTTCAAGAAAATGCACTTCAGTCCTTTGTCACTGAATGTAATTTGATAAACTGAGCAGAAACACACTGCTCTCCCCATCCTTTCAAAAACTGTTACTGCCAGAGAAAGAGGATGAGGGAAAGAGATCTGAGGTCTTTGAATGGACGTTTAAGCACGAGCGCATGCACACACACACACACACACACACACACACACACAGAGTCTCATACACATGCCAGAACATAGAGTTGCCTTGGTGGAGGATGTTGAATCCCAGATTCTTGTGTGTGGGGGCCTGGCCCTGGGGTCCTGGGACGGATGCCCTCCCAGCTCCTAGCGACTCCCCTAGTTGCAGGCCCTTGTTGCAACCGCCCAGTGGGCGGTGCCAGGGCAGGTTTCGGCTATAAAGGGCTCTTGGCTCCCTGGGCCTGAGAGAACGCCATCGCTGCGGCAGTGTCCCTGCCAGCCACAGCCAGCTTGGGGCACTGCCGGTGTCCCATCACCACCAGGCAGTGCCGATTTGGCCACAGCTGTTAGCTGCGTTCCTCGTACCTACCCGTCTTCTTTATCGGCAAGTCCCTTTTTGGATTGCTTTCGTTGGGGTTGGGTGTGGGGTGGGAGAAGGACTGAGCTTGGGGAGGGGAGGTATGGGGGTATTTTTAAAAAATTGCCTGTAGAGGATGTCTCTGAAGCTGAGATTTCTGAGATGATATATGGGATGAGGATTGTTCCTATTCAGGGAAAGGAGAAAGCAGCAAAGTTTTTTCCTAAAAGGCCACCTCTATCCCAGAGGGCTGCAGAGGAGTGAGTGAGGGGCTTCTCCTAGCTGGTCTCCTTCGAGGGGCTGGGAGTGAGGGGCCAGATTGTGCCTGGCAGGTAGAAATGCCTGGACAAGAGTTGCTATCTATAAAACAAAACTAAAATATATTAGAAGATACCTAGGGGTGGGGTAATAGAAAGTCACACTAAGGAACAAAAGGGGAAAAGAAGTAAGGCTTTAAGATCTAAGACCATAGTATCCAGAATCCAGCTCTGCTTCAGCAGCATTGCAAACAGCAGGATGGCATCTGCGAGGAGGCAGGTGGGCTGGGGTTTCTGAAAGCGGTGGTTTAGAAGGGGTCAGTAAATTCTCTAAACAGCTTTAGAGTCCTTGAAGCTGCAAGGGCAGGGGGAGAATTTAGCCCCTGCAGGCTCTAGTAAGGCAGAATTTCTGGATCTGTAGTTATTTGTAAGACCAGTGTGCTGGCTGGTTAAGTGTGCTGCCATACACCCCTACCCCAACCAGCCTGGAGAGCAGAGATCCCAGCCCCTTGTCTGAGTAGCCAAGGCACAGCCAGAGAGCGTCCTCTAAACTGTCCTTGAGGGTGGGTCACTTTTGTGGCGCCTGTTCTGGAGGGAGTGTACAGAGTGGGAGAAGGGTAGGCAAACAGGCCACCTTGGGATGAATATCTGGGGCCACAGCTGGGTTCTAGGGCCAAAGGGACACCCTGGAACTGCGGGAGCAGCAATGCCTGCTCTGGCTTTGCTGTCCCAGGTCACTCTCTTCCTCAGCTCCTCAGCATAATACTTCCCCACTGGACTCGGGACTTAGCAGGCAAAGGGCCCTACCAATGTCAGATGGTATACCAAGAGGACTTAGAAGGGAATGGGACCAGCCAGAGGCCCTAGAGAGGATAAGGAGTTTTTCAAGGGCTCCTACATCCCATCACGACAGGATAGGACTAAGAGCAGAGAGAAGTCCCTGAGGTGGAATCCCAAACTTTGTCCCTCAGGCTAGACTTCTCTTGGTGTAGACATGAGACCAGGAAGACCTTATGCAAACGCTGTGGGTCCTGAATACACACCTATGCTTCCAGCCTTCTACCCCTGATCTCTCTGGACACTCTGGCCAGTAGGCTGAAATGGCCAGCCCCACCATTAGCCTGGGCTTCCCTGTCTCCCCTTTCTGTTTAGCTCTGGTTGGAGGAATCAGAGGTGGTTTTAGGGAAAAGCAAGTAAATAAGCATCAATTGAAAAAAATCAGAGACAAAATTATACAAAATTGACTGTAGAACTGACGCTCCCTCTGTTGTCAGCTTCTTTAGTTTTTAGAAGCATAGACTATTAAACAAAAGGGGAGCTGCCATGTGGGACAGGATCTCATGGCTCCCGGGGGCAGGTGATGTTTTGGTGGGAGAAGAAACAGGATAATACAATGGGAAAATGGAGTAGAGATTCTGAGCTTCAGTTCTCTTATTGATACAAAAAATAATATGTAAAAATCTAAAAATAGTGTTATCTCACAGAACTGTTGTGAAGATGAAATGTAATTATATAAGTAGAAAAGATGTGCTGGCAATACAGGACTGCACATGTGTTAGGGACTTGGAAGGTACCATGTCTTCTTTCCTGTGGGTGTAGCAAGCATAGGGCAGATAGCACTCCTGGAAAGCTTTGTGCCTTGGTGAGGAGCAGGACCTTAGGCAGACCTGCCCCTGTGCATGGGTGTTTTCTGAGCCTCAGAAGAGGGTGCAGAGGCTGTGCCTTGCTCACTATCTAAGTATTCCAAGAGTTTCTGAGGCTTGTCTCCCAACCCCTTCTGCAAGGACTGCAGATGCCATCCAGGCACAACTCCACTTGAACCAACATCCCCTGACTGAGCTCCCGGTCTGCTCTGACTGGTTTCAAAGTGCCTGAGGAGCTACAAGAATGTGCTTGGCGAGCCCTGAAACGAGGCTTTCCAGCACTACCAGCAATAGCTGAAGCCCACGGGTGTGCCCTGTACCCAGGGAAGGGTTGTGTGTGTGCATGTGTAGGGGTGTCCAGAAGTTCCTATGGTATTAGCTACAGCCATCCTGGAGGGACAGAGATGCTCACTGGGGAATAGGATGATCATCCTGTAGCCAGAATGAGAAAAATATTCTGTCCTATAGCACAATTCTACTCCCAGAGCTTCAATGGTTGAGCTGTGCTCTAGCTCTGGTGCAATCCCCAGGGGGCCAGTCTCACTCCTTATGGCCAAAGGTGGGATTGGGTGATGCTAGGTATTATAGTCTGGGGTCCGGGGCAGGGTTAGTCTGTAACAAGGATTAAGGATCAGTCTGGGATTTGACCAAGGGGTATCTTTTAGGTCAGAGTTATGGGTCAGACTGAAGTCTGAGTTAGGGCCCATCTGGAGCCCAGCCAGGTCCATCTGAGGCTGATAGAAGGATATCTTCTAGTGGGATCTGATTGGCAAAGCTGGCTGCTGACCTCTTCTGTCCTAGCACCCTCTTAGCAATCCTTAGCACAGGATTGCTCCAGCCTGTGCTCCAGCCCCAGCATTCCTCCTCTCCACAGTAGCTCCAGGGAGTCGTATAGAATGCCATGGCTTTCCTTTGTTTTCCTAAGTAACATTTGGGACTTGAGCAGAGAGATGATTCCATTGAGAAAATCCAGCAAATTTTGCTGAGGGACTGACTGACTGTTCTGTCCCTGTGGACATTCCCCAGGAGCTCACTTGGTAGCCAGGCAGTAAAGACTCAGAGTTTCTCCCTCATTTCCTCTCTGAGTTCCCATTCTACACCTGAACAGGAAGAGAGGCAATGGAGGACAAAAGAGAGCAAAAACAACCCCCTAGGAGTAAGAGGGTGATAGAAAGCAATTGGAGTGGGGGGACTTCTAGGGATGTGACCTCCACAAGATACTTCTGTGGACTCTTGGGTTGGTGGCTGGGAGGTGGGAGTTTTGTGACTCTGACAACGATGCCCCATTACATGTACTTGCCTTTGTGTGTGTGTGCTCAGGATCAGCCTACACATCTATTTGCATCTCCATCACGCTGTATTCACGTCCATCCTTTCAGAGACAGATCTCCCATGGGTGGATGTCCCTAGGTCCATCATCTTGCTCATTTCACCACCTTGTGGCCAATCCTGTGTGCCAGGGTGAGGCTAAATTCTTAGGCGTCTTAATTCTCAAGACAGCAGTGCCTCAACAATCTCCCCTAGCCCCATTTTACCCCAACTTCATTCTCAGATAGGGAGTAAAGTGGGCCTAGCCTCCCCAGCTCTGGGTGCCTGGTTCACATTTGACTGTCCTGTGAAACCTCTCTGCTTGGGGGGCTGCTCCCCATCTATTTCTGGGACCAAAGTGGTCCTGACAGGGACTTTGTGAGTGTCCAGTCCCCAAGCAATCTGGATGGAAGTCTGATGGAACTGAGGTAGGAGTGGAATCCTTTGGGAGCCTCCAAGCTGGCCCCTGGGAGCTGATCTCTCACTAAGAAAAGCGAATGAGGGAAGGGGGAGAAGGAAATGCTTCCCCCGAATTTGTAGTACTACAACTTTCCACCAGGTGGGGTTCCAGGGCAGAGAGTGAGAGCCGCGATGACCCAGAGCTAGGAGCAAGAGACCAGCCTTGCAAGATCTCTGGCCACATCAACCTCGGCAGGGCTTACTCAGGGAGGGACACTACATTTGCGCGCGCCTTAGACGCTCACACACGTTCTCTTCTAGTAAACTCTAAAGCAGAACTCGTATTGGGAGCTGGGCAGGTGTTCAAAGGGGACTCTCATTTCGTTTACACACACACCACCCTCAACTAAAGGTGGGATATCAAATCTCTGGCTCTGGGAGTGGAAGAGAAAACGACAGAGCGAAGGGAGCTCGGACAACAGGATGCACGCGAGAGGGAGATCCAGGCATTAGGTAGACAATTGTCAGAGCTGGTATGCAGAGCTCCATGTTAACACGGGTTAGCAGGAGAGGCCAGATGACAGACATATGCATAGAAACACAGACACACAGCTCTTGAGAAAACACACAAACACGCAGACACATCTTCTCGTTCCCCCAGAATCCAGGCCAACGCAAAGACGCACACGAGCACGCGCACACACACAGATGTGGCCCCGGGCCACACGTACACCTCACCTAAGCACGCGCTCTGGGCCCTCTGTAACTAACCCTGAGATGGTGGCCACAGTCTCTTGGTGTGTTTATTTACTCAATTGTATCAATGAATGTTTGTGCCCTTCTTTCCTGCCTCTGGTACCCAGGCTGCCGCAGCATTTGTCCTGGCGTGGGACACTCGCTGGGACCAACATCGGGGTACCACGGTCGCTGCCGGCGTTGGACAGGGACTACAAAGCGGCGGAGGTCTTGAGGTGTCAGAAACGAGGGGCTGCTGAGTTTGCCGCCCAGGACGTGGACAGGGACAGGGCAACCTCAGGGTCTTTCAGGAAAGATAAATGTGGGGGGAAGCGAGGTTTGAGGATGCAGGGATCATGATGGGAGATCTAGGATAGAATCGGACTGGGAACGGCAAAGGAGGGGTCCCGGGAGGTAAGAGCCAGTGGGTTTGGAGTTCGGGACCCTAAGCACAGGTTCAGGGGCTTTGGGCTCACCCCAGTCAAGGAAGTAGTCCAGCCAGGACCCCTGCTGCCTAGAGTACAGCCTACGCGGGACTGCCTGAGCCGGAGAAAGGGGCTAGTGACCCAAGCGAGGGAAGTAGCCTAGCAGCTGAGCGGGCACTAAGCGAGTGCGCACTGTGCGTGTGCGTGTGTGTGTGTGTGTTCGTGCGCGCGCGTGTGTCTCATCTCGTCCGTCTGTAGGTGCTGGGCTCAGCGAGACGCCGGCGAGAAAGAAAAGGAGGCGAGAGGTGAACTGAGTTTGATCCTGCGGCGGCTACAAGTGGGTCCCGGCGGGCGGCGGGCGGCGGGCGGCCTGGGCGGGGCGGGAGGCCGGCCTGCGCTCACACGCTCCGGCCGCGGGCCGGCCTCTCACCACGCCTCCCGCTTTTGTGAGCGCCGAGGGTGGGGGGATGCTATATAAACACACGCATTGGCTCGCTTAGGACGCAAATTCACATTGAGAGAAGCTTTTAAAACCATCAGCCCTGAAATCTTGCCTCCTGCTTTTCTCCCTCTTTCATTCCTTTTGCCTCCTTTCTTTTCCCCCCTTTTTTTCCCCCAGCAGCAACTCCAGAGCCGAGAGACTGCGTCCTGGGACGGACTGCCTTTCTTAATTGATACAATAGCCCAGCTCGGGTTTTCCACCTCCTCCTCCAACCCCACCCCGCCTCACCCCTCCCGCCCGCC
>NW_003852463.1:3883659-3924627 GCF_000181295.1 Otolemur garnettii
TTTTTTTTTTTCCCACCTAGGATTTTTTAGGGAATACTTTTGACAAATCGATCGCACTCTTTCTCCGCTAGCTCTCTGCGCCCCCCCCTTCTTTTTTCCAAGCAGGGGAAGGGGTTTACGAGAGCGAGGCTCCTGCTGGACAAAGTTTTCCAAAGTTTTCCTAGTGTGATGGTTGCGATGAGAGCAAATCCACCAGCTTGATTCACGGCTTCATCTTAACCAACCCTTGAGCAGCCCCTAAGCCCCGCTATAAAGGAACAAACAAACAAACAAACAAAGTTACACCCCAGTTGCCTCGTGTCTCCTTTCTCTCTTCTTTCAGGCAATTTTTTTTCTCCGTCTCTCCGCTCCCCTTGCAGGCTCCACTCCCCTTCCCTCGGCCCCTTCCTCCTTCTCTGTTTCGGCTGAAGGTGCCAGGACCCCCGGCCGCAGCCTCCCCTCCCCCGCCGCTCGGGTCCCCTCCCGTCTGGCCCTCCCCTCCCCCGCCGCGGCCAGCACAGCCAATCCCCCAAGCGGCCGCCAACATGCTCTTTGAGGGCTTGGAGCTGGTGTCCGCGCTGGCCACCCTTGCCGCGTGCCTGGTGTCCGTGACGCTGCTACTGGCCGTGTCGCAGCAGCTGTGGCAGCTGCGCTGGGCTGCCACTCGCGACAAGAGCTGCAAGCTGCCCATCCCCAAGGGTTCCATGGGCTTCCCGCTCATCGGAGAGACCGGCCACTGGCTGCTGCAGGTAAGGCGCGTTCACTCCGCTACTCTCTGGGGTCCGCTAGCTGCAAGCGCCGGGCGGACGGAGCTTCGGGCCGGCCAGGGGGCGCCGGGAGCCTGAAGGCGCTGGTCCCCGCCCCGCCCCTTCCCTCCTCTCAGCCTCAACTGCCCGCCCGGGCTTACTCTGGTCGTCTGCAGCGAGGTTCCGAGACCACTGGCGCCCAGAAAGCAGGTTCAGGGGTAAGAGGGGTTCCCGGACCAGAGGGAGGCCCTAAGACTGACTCTCCCTGGTCCCGGGCAGCCTGGCAGGGGTGCTTGGAGAGCCCTGAGGGCTCCCAGCGAGTCGGAGGGAGCATCTGCCCCATTGCGCTCCAAGCCCAGGCGCGGTCGGCTTCCTGGACTTTGGCTGAGTCTCTGGGAGGCTAAAACTGAGTCGGGAGAGGAGGAGGGGGCCGGTGGCAGCTTGAACTGCCCCTTTAAAACTGTGTTCCTGCAGCGTAGTCTCCAGCTCCAGGTACTACCGTCCTGGTCCGCGGTCTCCGCAAGTGTGTGTGTTTTGTGGTGGAAGAGGAAGAAGGTAACCCAGGGAAAATGAGAAGCCAGAGACGTGAAGGCACTCGGCTTTCGGGGAAAAGGGTCTATTTACTTATTGGGTGGGGACAGTTTAGCAGGAGAGAAACTTGGGAGAGGTGTGTTAGACGCCGCACAACTTCACGCTGCAGAAAATGGGGGTGGGGTGCGTTAGGGACCAGACCCAGGTAGGTACTGGGAAGGTTAACCCAGAGTTAACCTCATCAGGGGCTAGACAATCGCTTTGCGATTTAATACACACTAGGTTTTTTCGGGGGGGGGGCGGGCTCTGGGATTACCTCCTGGGGAAGTGTGTTCGTGTGTACATGTGTGACTGTGTCTGTCCGGTGGGTTCTGAGGGGAATTAGCGAGAGCATGGGTGTCCAGAGACAGACAACTCTGGCACCGGCGAGGGGAAGCGAAAAGTGAGCGCTGGAGCGTGTGAGTTGAGAGGTGCGAAAGCTTGGCTTGAAATTAACAGACGCGTGCAACCAGGGCGCGCGCGCATCCTCATACGTACACCCCCAGCCCTAGGCTAAACGGCAGGGAATGGGGGCTGAGAGGACCACTCCAGGTTCCTCTGCGCTGTGGTCTTTTCAAGTCCTGGAGTTTGCCCATCTCTTTGGGGGGGGGGTTGTTCGTATAGAGGGGTGGGGTTCACGTGAACCAATCTGACTACTCCCAGGTAAGGAAATCCCTAGAGCCCGTAAAGGGTTAACTGTGGAGGTGGTCTAGGCTTTTGGCCGCCAATTTAGGAAATAAAATAACTAGCTTGGGCAAAGGCTACCGCCTAGTTGGAACCAGTCTTCGGAATCCACAGTTTGTCACCGCCCCCACCCCGTTTCCTGACCTTTCTCTGCCTCCCCTATGTCCCCCTGACCTTTTTTCCTAATCCCACCAAGGCCCCTGGGGGCCCACGTCCAAACAGCATAGAAGTTGGGGACGAGGAAACCTGCTTCTCTCACCCATCTAACTGGGGACCCTAGGTCTCCAGGGTGGAGGAAAATGGGGGGGGGGCAGTGGTGTGCGCGAGTGGAGGAGTACGGAAGGGGTTAATGAGAGCCCTCTGAATCCTAGCGTTATTTCTTCGGAGTCATTTATCAGATTTTACGGGGGGACCTCCAAGGGCTCTCCGTTTCCACCGAGCGCCATCTAAACAGAGCCCAGGGCTAAAAATACAACATTTTTGTATAAATTGGACTCGTGGCCCAAGCGGCCGCCCCTATGAAAGTCCTCTTTGTGAAGACCATGGAAACGGCGGACAAATAACTCTTTATTAATGCCACAAAAAACGCACTTTAATTATAGTTAGGCAGATCAGAGGCAGGGGGTGGGGGCGAGGCGGCGGCGACCTCGGAAAATTCACAGCCCAACTTTTGTGTTGAAAGAAAAGAAAAACAGAGGAAAAGAAGGACCGGTCAGACCCAGCGCGGGAGACGGGCATAGCAGACGTAGGGAAGGAACCCCGCTCCTTACCGTCCCCCCCTCCGTCGCACCCCACCTCTGCCTTGATTTTTCTTAAAGGGGTAGACGTCGTCACGAACTGCTCCACGGGGGTGGGAGGGAGCTCTCCCGGAGCCTCAAGCCTGGGAATGAGGCAGCGTCTCCCCGCGGCTCAGCCCCCTCCCGGCGGCGCAGGCGCTCCCGGTTTGTTCCCTGTCGCGCGCCGGGGCCTGAGGCGCATGTGGAAAAGTGATTAGAGAATCCAGGTTCTGCAGAGTCACTTTTCGGCTGTGCTGGGGTGTGTACACATCTAGCTGGCGAATAGTTTTCCGTAGAAGAAAGGAAAATGAGGAGGGAGACCAGTCCAAGAAGGGGAGCAGATATGTCCCCTCGGGGGTGCGTGACTGGGTAGACCTGGAGCCGGAGTCCTTACTTATGTTGGAGGGGCGGCGGGGCGCTGGACAGGTGACACAACCCCCATTTCACTCGGTGCTGTCTTGGCAGAAGAAGGGTTAACGTGGGGTGGGGTAGCCAGCGCGGCGACGTCAAAGGTGAGCCGGGACGCCCCTGCCCCCGCCTCTCTAGGTCCCCTCGGCTTCCGGTACTCGCGCCGGGCGGGCTGCGCCTGCTGTTTAGAGAGCTGGACCGGGCCAGGGCCCCAGCCATTCTCGGCTTGCGCCGCCGCCTCCACCGCCAGGGATCCGGTTACCTGCGCGGGTAGCTGCGCCGGTCCTACCCAGCCCCGCCCCGAGAGAAGAGTCTTCCGCGGTGCTCCTATACCAACCACCAGGGAGGCCACGAAAGTCCGCCTCAGTTATTTCCAGGACAAAATGCGTTAGGAAAACTGCGGCTTCGGGCCGGTGACCCCACCTCGCAGAGTTCTCGGAGGGCCTCCGGGTGCCTGCGCAGGCTCCGCCAGAGAACGAAGGAAACCCCAACCCCTCCCCCATCTGTAGTGACTGCCTCCGGGCACAGACCGCTTACCTCTATAAATAATCTTTGGCCTGCGGCCACCCCGCGGGGTCTCGCCAGCCCATGGCCTGGAGCCTGGAAATATTTATTCCGAGAGACTCCGAGCGCGGGGTGGGGGTTGAAGACTTCAGCTTCAGGTCCAGCTGTCCGGGATACCTTTTCCCTCCCGAAAGTCATTACTGAAAAACAGCCTTCTGGGGGATGCCCCGGGGCCTCCGGCCTCCTTGCGTTATTTATTATCCTCTCTAGGCCCTACTTTCCAGTTCTTGTGCACGCTGTGAAAAATAAAACCTGCGTTCGTGCGTGCCTATGTGTATTTGTGGGGGTGGGGCAGGTGACTGGTGCCAAGGGTTGGAGGTCTCTGCCCCTCCCTCGCCCTGTGGGCCCTCTGGGGACAGGCACCTGAGGGAAGTTACTCTTGCGGCTCCCGCAGGGTTCTGGCTTCCAGTCGTCCCGGAGGGAGAAGTATGGCAACGTGTTCAAGACGCATTTGCTGGGGCGACCGCTGATACGCGTGACGGGCGCAGAGAACGTGCGCAAGATTCTCATGGGCGAGCACCACCTCGTGAGCACCGAGTGGCCTCGAAGTACGCGCATGCTTCTAGGGCCCAACACGGTGGCAAACTCCATCGGTGACATCCACCGCAACAAGCGCAAGGTAAGAACTCTGGCCCCTTTCTTCCGTGCACCCCGTCCTCTCGGGGTAAGGAGTTCATGGACACCCACAGAACATCCCCCACCCAAATCAGCACCCTTGCATGTTATGCCTGAGGACCCGGCAGGTCCCTGTCTAGATAGCTTTGAGCCTGGATCCAGGGCCTGCACAGGCCTCCTTCGGGTCCACCCTCCTGTAGTCTACTGCACCTTGGACACCACCAGCTAGGTTGCTTTGGATAGAACTTAAATGTGCGGGGTCTGGGGTATCCAACACCTGTCCTTGGTGTGCTCCACAGAACTGGAAAAAGAAGAGGACCGGACATTTGGCCGGCGCTTTCCTTTTCACCAGTTTTCCCCGAGAACTCATTCTAAAATCAAATTTGACCTTCCCACCATAGCTTGTTTTAAGGGAGACACCGATAGGCGCGGGAGTGAGGGCGCCTTGTGGGGCAGCCGTTGCGGGGCCCTGTCTCTTCTCAGGAAGAGATGCGGAGAACTTGGCCACTGCACGCACCGGCCTGGACGGAGGGCGGGGAAGCGGAGGGGTGGGAGAGCAGCTGAGGCCCGGGCAGGGATCAAAACACACCCACCTCCTCTAAAGAGGAAGAGAAAGTGGGTGTTTATCCCGTGGATTTCCCGAGCGGCTGGAAGAGGCGCGGAGGAGGCGAGCTAGCGCGCACGGAGCAGGCCTCCCCGCCCCCTTTCTGGGCTGAGCCGCAGCAGCAGCTCGGAGCTCCGGCGGCACGTGCTGTTTGAACTGCAGTAACCCGAAAGCTGAGCCGGCGGGCGGGGCGCCGGCCTCGGGCTTGAAGCCGCCAGGAGGGAGGCTGCACTACCTCCTCCACTCCATTTTTTTCCTTTGGGTCAGAGGACTCACCCCAGTTTAAAACCTAAAGGAAAGAGAGAGGTAGCCTCTCTTTTCCCGGGGCAGTGGCTGGGCTTGGGAGCCCTGAGGAGACGGGGGCAGCTTCCTGGGCCAGAAGTCGCGTGTGTGAGGTTGTCATGGAGCATTGTATGCTCCCTGGCCCATCTTACAGTATATGGTGTTATCTGAACAGCCTATGAAGGGTAATTCTCTATAGCAGACAAAAGAAGGAATATCAAAGGGAGGAGAAGGGTCTTCATTCCCCCACTTCCCTAAAAATTTGACTATTTGAAGATTGGTCTTGGTCCTACCCCCTAGTTCCCTAATACATCGACTCTTTCAGGAACTGAAAAGGGGCTCCCAAAGTCATCTTGTCCATCTGCCTCACTCAGAGCTGGAAGCAGTTAACACAGCTTGGGGACAAAGGGGGTAGGAGGTGTTGCTGAGAGGGGGCTGTAGGCTTAGGAAGGAGGGCTTTTCAAATGTGTTGGATAGTTATTTTTCCCTTAGTTTGGTGACTCCACCAAAGGCCCATTCCCAAGAGTAAGGAGAGAGCTGAGACTCAGGAATCCATCTCCAAAGCAGATGGCTGCTTGCTTCCTCATTTCATCTTTATAGAAGCTTTGACAAGAAAGGAATTGTCCCCTTTTCACAGAAGGCTTGGAGAGGTTGGTTGAGACTTGAACCCATCAAGAAACAAAGAAAAGGCTGGGCAGAGCCTACAACACAGGCCTTTGGCTTCCATGGGTATAGTTGTTTCCAGGACACTGTGTTGAGTCCTACTCAGTCCTGCTGGCTTTGGGCTGCCAGAACTGGGATAGGTTGGGAGTGCTGGAAGAAAAAAGTCTTGGTCAAAACTAGAGTGAGAGACCCTGGGGCTTTGTGATGAGGCTCTTGCCTTGGAGTTCCACCTATACTCTAACTGACTTAGCATTGGGTCTCCAGGTGCCCACTGGGGAGGCCTGTCTGGAAAGCCCCAAGGTTTTGGCCTATGTTGTCCATTTAGGGGGAGGAAAGAGAAGAGGGACAGCACAGAGAAACAGTCCCAAGAGGAGTGTGTAGGGCAGGAAGAGAGTGAGATGGGGATAAGGCTGGGATGCGGGCAGAGGCTGAGGACCCTGGATGAGCTATAGGTGATGTCCTTGTTCAAAGCACCTGGCCCTCCAGCTCCTTGGAGAGGAGTGGAGAATTGCCAGAAGCCAGTTCATCCTGGCAAAGGGGCTTGAGACCAAATACAGGGGCTTTTCTTTTGGTGTATTAGTTGTGTCCTTGCTATGAGGGGGCATGTGTATGTGTCCCATGGTAAATGAGTAGTCAACTACACAAAAGGATTCTTCCCCCCAGATCTCCCTAATTGATGATCTATAAACCTAAGTTTACTGAATTCATAGAGGCCTGGGGTTAGGTACATAGAAGTAGGATATTGATCCTTTGCCCTCACAAAGTAGTCTAGCTGAAGGAATGAGAACGCCCAGGGGCACTGTTTCTAAATATATATCCACGTTAGTCCTGGAGAGAATGGCCAGACTCCTGGATTTAGTGCCTGGTGGACTCAATGCAGCCTGGGTAGGTGTCGTTGTGTGCCATTCCCACTGCCTTATGAGTCCCACTCTGCAGTCAGGGACCTGGCTGAGAGTGGACTGCTGGGCCAGGCCCAGCCTGGTTAGAAGGTATGTGCAGGAAGTGGGGCCCAGGTGTGCTGGGGCCCGGCTGGTAGAGAACTAGAAGCGTCACTGTTTCCATTGGTGTTGGTGGCCCACCCCTTCTCTGGGAGGTCTGACCAGATGTGCTGGGAAGAGGCTCCTCACTGCCATCACTGCACGCCAGGTGTTTGCCCTGGCTTCCCTGGTGGTCTAGGTCCAACAGAGTGGGGTTGCCAGGGAAAAAGTCCAGAAAATCTTGCTCAGTCTAACAGAATCATCTCTGGAAGCCAGGCCTGTTTCCCTACAGCCAGGGCCTCAGACTCCCTCCTCCTGGGTTTCCCTTCCCCCTGCTGAGGGCCTAGGGTATCTCTGGTATGTAGGGAAGGGACCCCATCTCTCTCTCTCTCTCTCTCTTTTTCTGAGACAGAGTCTCATTTTATTGCCCTCGGTAGAGTGCTGTGGCGTCACAGCTCACAGCAACCTCTAACTCCTGGGCTTAGGCGATTCTCTTGCCTCCGCCTTTCGAGTAGCTGGAACTACAGGCACCCGCCACAACACCCAGCTATTTTGTTGTTGTTGCAGTTTGGCTGGGGTCAGGTTTGAACCCGCCACCCTTGGGATATGCGCCTGGTGCCCTACCCACTCAGCCACAGGCGCCGCCTGACCCCATCTCTCTTCATGTGTAAAGAGGCTGGGTATTGGCCTAGAAGGATGGATGGAATCTGGTTAGGAAGGTATAGTGAAAGAGTCGGAGACACGGAAAATTTGGGGGATAGTTCTATAGGATTGCATATTTCCTCTTTCCCTTTAGAGGAAGGGCCAGGCCTCTTTGAATCAAGAGGCCACCTGCTTCAGGGCATTCTGGATAGTGGCCCTGAGATACCCCCAGGGTACTTGGAGAATATCTCAGGGGTGGTACTTAGCTTGGAGCCCCTGGACTGGTGAGACCCCAAGAGCAATCCTCTTGCTGTGTCTACCCAGACCCCTGCCTGCAGGGCTCTGTGCCTGAGGGTGAAGTATAGGAACAGCCTTTGGAGGTGGGGATCAAGAAGCCCTGCCTGCACACCTGCTGTCCCTCAGTGACCTGGCCTTTGGGCCCCATCCTGGACTGAGGGTAAAGGTCAGGCTCAGGGTCACCACACTCCTCTCAGAAACCCTATGCCTCCTGGAGTAGAGTGGCCAGGAAGGCAGAGCCAGGGCACCCATGAGTGTGAGGTTCTGCGGAAGACTAGCTCATACCTGACTCTAGGAGGGCCCAGAAGCTCCATCCTGCATTGGATGGGAAGGCTGGTAGCATGACCAGGCAGCCCTGTTGCTGAGTGCTCTGCCCCAGCCCCTGGCATAGGCACAGGGCTTTTATTCTGCTAACCCAAGTCCTTCACCCAAAAGTTACTGTAGCACCAGCGGTGGGCGCAGGGGCTGCTGAGGAGGTGGTGGCAGGAGCGGATCTCTCTGAAGGTCAGCGGGGGAGGTAGCCCACAGTCAGCTGCCAGGGCGTCTGGGAGTGGGTGCCTCCCTCTGCATGCCCTTGTGCCGGGCAGCAGGCTGGTGGGCGGGCTGGGCGTGGGGGCTACTGCCTGTCTTTGTCCCTCTTTTCAGTGTCCTTCTCCCAGGGTGGAGAGGGGTCCAAGGCTGTGATGCTGATGTGTTTGTTTATTCTCCCAGCCTTGGAAGACAAATGTGGCCTTGGTGGGAGTGGAGAGGCTTGGCTGGGGTCTACTCTGGCCCTGTTTGCTACCCTCTGTGTCCATCCTGGGTTCCCTCGGCCTAAACGGAAGGGGCTTCAGTGGCCTGAGAAATGCTGTGAACAGATCAGAGTAACCTTATCCTTAGAATAAACTTAGGCCATAGAGGAGGATCCTTTTTGGGACTTTTAGATAAATTCAGAAACCACCAAGGCTGGTAGAGGGCAACTTGGTGAGATCTGGGGTTGTGGGAGGCACAAGTATCAGGGACTTTGGTGGGTATGGCCAGTTATGCCCTGCACTGTGACCTTGGAGGGCCCTTCCCCCTCTGGGCCTCAGCTTTCCAAGGAAGAGGAAGAGTTGAAAGCATCCAGGCAAACCCTTCCAAATTCTGTGATTTGGTGGGTATTTGCCAAGTGCTAACCTCCTCTCACCACCTTGTGCATTTGTTGCCTGTGTGGAAGAGTTAGGACCATGTTAGGAAGGTGGGAAAGAGGTCTTGAAGTAAGATGATTACAGCTAGAGTCAGATGGGGGACAATCACTCTGTTCCCACTGATGCTGGGAAGGGGCATGTGCAGGCTGTTGGAGGGATTCTGGGCTAGTCCAGTGGGACCAGAGAGGCTGAGTGTGCCCAGCCCCACACACTGGGATGGTGCATTTCCAACCTTGGGGGAAACTGCCTGGCATTTCCACTGGGCCAGGGCAAAGCTCAGGCCCAGTGGAAATGCCAGGCAGCTGGGAAGATGACGTCCTCTCTTGTTCTCCCCCCACCCCCTTGCTTTAGTGTAAAGTACACACCTTGGCGTCACCCCTATGTGGATGGCTGCCGCAGTGGCTGCCCGCGCTGTTATTCTTTCCACTCCGCAGGCCTCGGCTCCGGTGGCTTGGCCGGGTGGCCTGCCTGGGCCCCCACCTCTTTTGGGCAGCCGCTTCCATTCCTCCCAGTCTGAGTCACTGGCCTGGGCAGTGGGTTCCCTCTCTGACTCTTCTCACTCCCACAGCTGCCCATCCATTTGTCTATCCGTCCATAGTGGCCAGCAGAGAAGGGGGGTTGTTACCTGGCTGAGCAGCTGCAGCATGAAGCAATCCCCCTCTCAGGGGCACTGAATGAAAGGTGGGGTAAGGGGGGCCTGGCTGGTGGGGAGAAAGCATTTGTAGGAACAATTATAGGGAATTTGAGCCTTGACAAGCTCCAGTGGTGCCCCCAGACCCTTTTTGTGAGATTGATCCTCATTCTGGAAGGAGAAAGAGAACCAGCCATGTGGTGTCCATTGTGGGTTTAGAGGGGAGGTGTCCAAGGACATCCCCCATGGATGGAAGCCATCCTCCCTCCCGCCCTTGCCCTAAGGCTCTGGCCTTGGTGGGAAGTCCATACCTGTGGCTCCCTCTGCAGGGCTTGGCCTGGGCCTGGCCTAGTTCCCAGTGACCTTTGTTTGGCATTCTTGGCTCACTTTTGGGAATTCCCAGGGAAGCCCCAGAGGGAAACAAAGCAGCCCTGGCTTCTGTGACAACTGTGGTCAGAGAAGTCTCTTCTGGGGGCCAGGAACCTTTCCTTTCTTCACACTGAGCAGCTCCCCAAGCACCTTCCCAGTGTGCCCAAGTCCTGACCCTGGCAGGTGGCTCCTCAGACACAGCCCACCAGACACTGCCCAGGCTTCCTGTGCCCTAGCCGGCACCTCTGCCTCCGCTTGTCCTATGTGGTAGGTGGTGATTTCTGAGCTTCCCTGGCTTTGGGAAGTGCCTGAGTTGTTAACCTGGGCAGAGACTCAGGGATGAGGCCCTGGAGTCTTCCTGGTACTCAGAGACCCTAATGTCTTTGGAACAGCTGGGTGGGTGGTAGGGACATGGACTTGGTAACCTCTGAGCAAAGCCCTGGGGCCTGGAGTGCCACTACTTCCCTTTGCTCGGCTTTTTATTTGAGTAGTTTCTCCTCCTAGGGTGCTCTGAGGAGAATGGTGGGACAAGCTGGGTGAAAGGACCTCAGAACATCCAGGTGGACTGTCCTTGAACCAGTAGGGAAGCTGAGCTCTGGAGGGGCAGCCACCTGCTGGCTGTTAGCCAGCAAGTTAGTGGCTGCTCGAAACAAGGGCCTTGGTCCAGCTTCAGTTCTCTTTCCAGAGGCCCTGGCCCCAGGGGCCTTCATGGTATAAGGTGGCAGTGGTTTTCTTGGGACATTCCAGCTCCTAGCCTTGCTCAGCACCTCTTTCCACCCCGGGCCTGGTGTGGGCGCCCTGCTCTAGACGTCCCTCCACTCATTTCCAGGTTCTCCATCCCTCTTGTCTGTCTTGACCCCCAAAGGCCCGAACAGGAGCGATTCAGCCTGTTGTCGCTAGAGGGCGCAGGGAATGCAACCTACGGGGCAGGGCAGAGCTAGTTGGCGGGTGCGGAAGGCGCCCTCGGCGCTTACTTTGGGAAAACGTGGGATGGCCCTTCTAGAGCCCCTGTGGCCCCTGTGGGCTGTGTGGTGGCGCCTGGCAGGCCCTCTCTAGGTGACATGAGCATGGCCAAGTTCTGGGCTTCCTTGAGTGGGTAACGTCTACTTTAAGGGCAAGTGGATAGACCGAGCGTTCATGTGCTTGGTGAAGTGAAAGGAGCCCCAGCCATCACCTGTTTCAGAGTCAGCATTTTACAGATGAGGAAACTGAGGCTTGGGGGAGGGGGTGGTAATTTGTCAGTGATCATACAAGAATTTGGTGGATGATTCGTAGCTAGAATTCAGGTCTCTGGGTGCCCGGCCTCTATTTTTCCATCACCCTACTGCACATAACTGGCTTTGACTTTGGTTGGACCTGGGAGGCATGGCTTCTGCCCTCTTCCCCTCCACAGACCCATCTTTGGGCCCCAGTCTCCCATGTGATGGGGGCCCTGATCAGTCCCTACCCTGTTCCTTTCATGACAGAGCTCCTAGTTTGGCCTGGGCCAGCCAGCTCTGGGCCCATTATGGCCCTTCCTGAGTCCTCTTTTCCACCTCTAGCCTCCCCACAGAGGCCTGGTAGCTGTAGAGTAATTTTTTGCCTCTCGTTTCCTGATGAGCCTGCTCAGCAACCAGGTACTGCTTTCTGCTCACTCCATGGCCTCTTTGCTGTTTTGTAAGAGCCCTTACCTGACTGGTGCTGGGCTTTGGGGGCTCCCCTCTCACTCCAAGGCCCACTGTGTAAGGGCTGAGCCTAGAATCCTAAGGACAGCAGGGTGAGGGGCTGAGGCAGACAAGCACTACCTTTATCTATAACTCTTTGAAGTAGAATGGCCACTGAAGTCCCCCCTGGAAATTCACTAGGACCCCCTAAACTGGGCAAGGTGTGCATGACCCATTCAGGCCTGCACTGTTCTAGGTGACCTCCTATCGTCCTTCTGCCTCTTGGCTTTCCTTTTGTAGCAGGAGCAGCCCCAAACAGTGTGGGCCTCTCTGCCCCTCACCAGCCTCCTGCCCTCCCTCCCTCTGTCCACTGGGAATTTCGGAATGAAAGTGCTATTGTGAATGCCTGGCTGGGCCACTGAAGGGCCAGCACTGTTATTTCTGCAAACCAGCCTTCCCATTAGCCATGCAGGGCTCAGGCCAGGAAAATGTTACCTTTCCTCCTTGAGCTGACTGCAGGGGAAATTCTCACATTTACAGTTTGTGCAGTGGTTGTGTTTGGGGGGCAGAGGGAAGGGCAGTCCTGTGTGTGTGGTTTGCATGAGGCAGGGTGAGGGGCTCCTTCTGCGTGGCCTCTCCCGTCTCACCCTTTGCAATGACCTTCCCTGGTGCTTCTGAGGGGCACTCCTTTCTGCTCTGGACTCTGGGGGAGATGGAAGTTGTTGGTTATGAGTGAGACCCACAGGCTGTCAGTAAATAAACTAACATCCCTACCTCTTCTACACATGAAAACCATGTGCTGGGGCTTCTTAGTGAGAAGGGGCCATAAGGGGAGTTTTTGAGCCAATCAGGAAGAAAGAAGGCAGGGGAGGTGGAAACAGGGGCTCATTGGCCACTTAAAATTGTCCTGGAAGATGCAGGGAATTAAAAAGGCTTCTGTTTGTCTTTATGATCTTTTGGATTTGAAAGCCATTGGTCCCATATCCCTCCCTCTAGACCTGGCCACACTGAAAAAATTTTAATGTCATAGCTGTTAGTAAATACCCTGGAATCTTCACCCAGTGGATGTTTCTCAGGGAATGAGAATAATTATGGATTCCAGGAATCCTCCTTGTGATCTAGCTTCAGACTCTCCTGCTTTCCCATCAGTAGAGGAGAAGAACCACCTGATTTCCTACCTCTTCCCCATCCAGTCCACTGACCTGTGTTTCACTTCTTTTGGGCAATTCTGTTTGTGTCTTGGGATTTAGGAATGGGCCCCTGCAGTGGGAGGGCAGCCTCCATGCTCCAAGGTTCTGTTCAGCCTCATCAGGAGCCCCTACAGAATTGTTGGCGGCTGGACTGCCCAGTCCCTAACCCTTTGCCATTATGTGGAACTTGGAATTTTCCCTGGTTGTAGTCATGGGATAGGTGCCTTGTCCAGGTAGAGTGTGGTTCAAGCCAACTTCAAGGAGTCAGCCCAGGGAACACCTGCCAACTCACCCACCTGCCTTTCTACCCCCCAGGTCTTTTCCAAGATATTCAGCCATGAGGCCCTGGAGAGCTACCTGCCCAAGATCCAGCTGGTGATCCAGGACACCCTGCGTGCCTGGAGCAGCCACCCTGAGGCCATCAATGTGTACCAGGAGGCTCAGAAGCTTACCTTCCGCATGGCCATCCGGGTGCTGCTGGGCTTCAGCATTCCCGAGGAGGACCTTGGGCACCTTTTTGAGGTCTACCAGCAGTTTGTGGAGAATGTCTTTTCCCTGCCTGTCGACTTGCCCTTCAGTGGCTACCGGAGGGTGAGGATCCCAGGCCTGGGAGAGGAGCTAGGGCATCCGGGGCTTATTTACCCTTAGGGAGGGCAGCTTTCTGCTAGGCACAGGGCACATGGATGGGAGAGAGGGGTTGGCAAGAGGGCACCTGGAGCTTTGGCTTGGCTGTCTGTGTGGATGACAGCTCTTTCTCCCTTCAGGGCATTCAGGCACGGCAGACCCTGCAGAAGGGGCTGGAGAAGGCCATCCGGGAGAAGCTGCAGTGCACCCAGGGCAAAGACTACTCAGATGCGCTGGACATCCTCATTGAAAGCAGCAAGGAGCATGGGAAGGAGATGACCATGCAAGAGCTGAAGGTGGGGGTGGCGGCTCCCCCAGTGAGCAACAGTGCACCCATGCTCTACTATGGAGCTTTCTCTTTGGAAAGACTTCTCTCACACAGAACATGATTTCTGAGTGGGGCTGGAGAGGGCTGTCTGTGCCCCTGCTGTACAGGATGGCCTGACATCCTTAAGCAGGCAGCTCAGGGCTGGGAAGGATAGGGCCTGCAGGGGAAGCCACTTGCTTGAGGCCAGAATCAACCCTTGGGGAATTGCAGGGAAGATTTGTGTACACAAGGAGGTCTCTTCTTCCACCCCAGAGTCTTTTCAAGCTGGTGGCTCTTTGCTGGCTCTCCCATCCTTCCTGGCACCTGCTGAGGCCAGCTGGGCTCCATGGAAGGCTTCCCACCTGCCCTGTTGTGGGGAAGTGCTCCTCCTGAGGGGGGTCCATTAGTCCCTCCCCACTAAGCTCTGCTTGCCCCCTCGATGCCAGGTACCCACAGATACTCCCTGCAGACTCCCCATCCCCACTGTCTTTGCTTCTTCATATTCTAGCTCCAGCTTTTTTCCTGGGGAGCCAGGAAGAACCTGGAATGACTCTCCTATTGTACAAGTTTTGTAAATTTTAGGAGTCGTGGCAAGTAGGGACCCAGGGTGCTTCATTCCCCTCTCTGGGTCCAGAACCCATATTTGTAAAATGTGAAACTTGGAGTGAGAAAACCCATTGGGACCATGTCCTATGGTACCTATACCCAGTATCCAGCTCCCCAGAAAGCCCTTTAAGTTCTCGGGGGGTCGTCTGCCCTCAGCCTTCTCACTGCAGCCCCACCCCAGGCCCTTAAGGTTGTGGCCACAGGCTGCTTCCCAGAATCCCTAAGCTCCCCTTTCGCCCACCAGCCATCCTCCTGGGGATGGAGGAGAGTGCTGGGGCTGGGAGTAGGAAGGCCGGGTATAGACCCCCATCCCTTACACATGTGTACACACAGTCTGCCCAGGGTTTGGCTCCTTGGATTTGCTCCTTTTCTTCTGTGGGTTCACTGAATTGATCAGACTTCAGGGGCTGGCAAGAATCCAGCAGTGAGAAGTGGCCCTAATCTCAAGGGACTAACAGGCTAGTGCCCCTGCCTGGTCACAGCAGTTGTGTCTCCTACTCAGCCAAGGACTGGCTGTGACCCTTATGCCATTGTGGCCCTGAGGCCCAGGCATGTGAGGCTCAGAGGAAGCAGAATTTGCAACAAGAAGTAGGCAGGGCCCAGCACAGATGGCCCTATGCACAGGGCATGCTGGCAGAATGGGGCTATCGCCAGGATGGACCAGCCTGGCTGAACCTGGATGGTCAATGGTGCCTTTCTTCTGTGCCACTATAGGATGGGACCCTGGAGCTGATCTTCGCGGCCTACGCCACCACGGCCAGCGCCAGCACCTCACTGATCATGCAGCTGCTGAAGCACCCTGCTGTGCTGGAGAAGCTGCGGGAAGAGCTGCGGGCCCAGGGCATCCTGCACAGTGGGGGCTGCCCCTGCGAGGGCACCCTACGCCTTGACACGCTCAGCGGGCTACGCTACCTGGACTGTGTCATCAAGGAAGTCATGCGCCTCTTCACACCCATTTCCGGCGGCTACCGCACTGTGCTGCAGACCTTTGAGCTCGATGTGAGGCTGGGCCCTTTGGGCTAGGTGCTGGGGGTCCCCAGGGACTCTGCTTTGGGGGCCTGGGGCTGACTGAGGGGGATGACCAGCTTCCTGCTTGGGTACCTCAATCTGATAGGGGGGGGATAGTGCTTGCTTTTAGGGAGCTTTCAGTCTGATGGGAGAGATGCAGCTCCAAGTCCAGAGTGAGAGGAAGCCAGACCAAGTGTCACCTGTGAAGGTGTATGTGGATGTCTGTTAATGTACATAAGACTGGACTAACATGAGCAGGGGAGGCTGGCCAGGCCTGGAGGACCACCATGTCTCTAGGAGCTAGGGACAGGCAGGCAGTTCTAAGCCCTACCCTGGCCACCTCTGGCTCTCACCACTGGCCCCCTGACCCTCATCTTGCCTCCAGGGTTTCCAGATTCCCAAAGGCTGGAGTGTCATGTACAGCATCCGGGATACCCACGACACAGCACCTGTGTTCAAAGATGTGAACGTGTTTGACCCTGACCGCTTCAGTCAGGCACGGAGCGAGGACAAGGATGGCCGCTTCCATTACCTCCCGTTCGGCGGTGGCGTCCGGACCTGCCTGGGCAAGCATCTGGCCAAGCTCTTCCTAAAAGTGCTGGCAGTGGAGCTAGCCAGCACAAGCCGTTTCGAGCTGGCCACCCGGACCTTCCCCCGCATCACCCTGGTCCCTGTCCTGCACCCTGTGGATGGCCTCAGTGTCAAGTTCTTTGGCCTGGACTCCAATCAGAACAAGATCCTGCCAGAGACGGAGGCCATGCTGAGTGCCACAGTGTAGCCCCACTCCAGCCACACCCACCTCAGCCCCATCATGGGGTGGGGGTGGTGGGAGGTAGAAACCTGTGTGTGGAAGGGGGCCAAACCTGGGGAGGGTGAGTGGCCCCCATACTTGCCCTTCCTGGCTCCCACTCCCTGGCAAACCCTATTCAAAGCCAAAAGGGCCTCATCCTTCTTGGGGATGGACTCCCCTCCTGGCTCCTGCTTCCCCCCCAGGTGCCTCCCAGTTCCCACCAGCTCAGCCTCTGGGAAATGGCGAGACTGGAGCTCTGCATGCCCATGACAGTGTTAGATGTTGCTTGTGCTACAGTGTTCGCTTGTGATGCTCCGAACTGCTCCCTTCCCTCTGTTCCTTCCCAGTCCTTTTAGATGGAGGTCAGGCCACTGAAGTGGGAGTGGCAGGAAGAGGGGTGCCCCCTATGGTGCACTCTTCAGCACCCTCTCCCTGCTGCTCCTCCCCCTTTGGTTGCCAGAGAATAGCATCCTGAGTAATAGAACAGGAGTCAGCCCTGGCAGAGGCAGGGGCACCACCAACATGGAGACCCCGACCCCCACTTCCCTCTCACCAGTTTGGACATTTGAAATTAACTATTGCTGCTACTTGTTCTGTCCTCTGACCTTGGGGCAAAGGAGCCCCAGGCCTGTCCACCAGCATCCTCCCTGCTGGCCCTGGGCAGGCGCACTGACATCCCACTTCCCAGCCTCTGCTGAGCTAGGCTGCTCTCTGCTACACACACATACCCAGCCAGGCCTTGGCTCATGGGCTCCCCACCCCGATATTTATTCCCTGATAGAGAATCCTGGCAATGTGGAGGCCTGGAGCAAACATTTTCTCTACCCCTAGCCTCTGTTCTACCTGCCCCAGGTGAGACATCTGTGAGTGAAGAGGACGGGGTCTCTGTCAAACCCAGCCCCCTAGCTTAGGGTGGAGAAACTCCCCAGGCTCTAGAAGTTATTTGAGTTCAACCTCAGAGCCTTGCTCCTGGGCTGAAATCCAGCCCCTCTGTCTGTTGTGCCCTGGGGGGGATGGGGCCATGGCCCATTGCTTCCTGCCTGTTCCCCATCATAACCCCAATTATGTAGATTTGGAGGCTGCCATGGTTCCCTACTTGGCCACTGTGCACCCCAGTGCCCCTCACTCCAGCTAGTGAGTATGGGGCAGGATACGGGTTCTTTCTGCTGGTGAGGAGCCCCTTACCTTGTGCCCTTAGCCCTTGGAAAGGTGCCGTTGACGTCCCTTCTGCTCTATGCCACTGTCTGCTTAGTCCAGCTCAGGGGAGTGGGGACGAGATGAAGGCAAGGAGGAGGTGAGCACAGAGGCAGTCCTTCCTTCAGTGACTGGAGGCTGTGTAGCCTTGAGAAGCTGCAGGGTGGGCTGCAGGGAGAGCCGAGGACCAGGGTATGTGCCATTTGTCAGAAGGGATTGGGATGAGAACTGGAGGGTCTGGATGACTGGGTAGAAGAAGAGTAGCTCCTGCCACTGGCATTTTGAGTGTTGGCAATTTGGAATGTCTCCCGGGGATGGTCTGGGGGCGTTTTGTGAGTCTCTAAGCAATTTTGTCTGTTTTCATAATTTTTTTTGCTTTCCACCTTTCTCTGTTGGTTTCTGATGTTATAAAAGCAGTGACTCCTTCTCTTTACAAGAAAGTCAAAGCATAGATGAAGAAAGAAAGATATGATGATCCCCTAGTGGCTGCTGCGAGTAGCTTAGTGCCCCCCCCCACAGTGTCAGTGGGCAGACCCATGGTGGACCCCCTGGGCCTTGCCGGTAGACTTTACAGGAATGGGCTCATACTTCACAGACCATTCTGTAACCACTGATTCTCACATGTTTCCTTTCATAGTACTTTTCACAACTAAAATACAGTGTAACAGAAATTTTTGGCAAAAATACAGTAGAACCTCCATAGTTGACCACCTCCCTACACTGACCACCTCCTTTAGTTGACCTAATTTTCACAGACATCCACCCCATGTACATATCAGTACAGCAGACTTAGTTCCTTACGTTGACCACCTCCGTATGTTGACCAGTTTGTTAAAGTCTCTTGGGTGGTCAACTTACAGAGGTTCTACTGTAGTCTGAATTTTTTAAACAATTAGTAAAATCCCTCCAAATCTCTACTGTCCCCCCATCCTGAAGAACAGGCCAAAATGTGTAAAGACTCGTCAAAGCTTGCAAAATAGCTGCATGGTACACCAGAATCTATTACTCACAAAAAAGCCCAGGTTTGTTTTCTTTGAAGGTGATCAGCCGTGCCCTGAACCAGTTGTTTTTGACTGAATAACTTGGAGTGCCGTTAAGTGTGACTTCATACAGGAAGCATGCTGGGTCTGGCCCTGGAGAGGGACTAGGGTCTGGAGGGTTTGGGGAGGCCTCAGGGGCCTTCCCTTGGGGTGGCCAGCCTGGGAGAGGAACAGAGGGAGAAGCTGAAGGGATCCCTGTGAGAGAGGAAAGAAGGATCATTTGCCCCACTGGGTCTCAAAGATGACAAGAGAGAGCTACAGAAAGCTCTAGCTGGCTGACAGCATCCCACCGTCAGAATTCACCCATCTCTCCTCTGTAGATCTGTATTGAGATATCTGTGTCCATGTGTTTGCGTGTGTGTTTTATAGAGCTAGCGTTAGATGAGTGATATTTTCTCACTTACCATTCCTAACTATTGTAACTTGACATTAAAAAGACAAAACCCTGCAAAACTCTTCCTGCCCTGGGCTTGCAGACTGAAGCACTTTTGATGTTGGGCGCTGGCGTTTGTGTTCTGGGCACCACCTTGCCCCCCTGCCCAGATTGCTATAATATTATTTTATACACAAGACTTTTTTTTTCATAAATGTTATAATTTTGTGTCTGTCTTATAAACTATTATAAGTACTATTTTTGTTATAATTCAAAATAGATATTTAGTATAAAGTTTTTTGCTGTTAAATATTTGTTTTATTTAGTAAAATATGAATTTTTTTCTCTATTGTAAACATGGTTCAAAATATTAATATGTTTTTATCACAGTTGTTTTAATATTGAAAAAGCACTTGTGTGTTTTGTTTTGATATGAAACTGGTGCCGTATGAGTGTTTTTTTGCTGTCATGTGGTTTTAATCTGTATATAATATTCCATGTTGCATATTAAAAAATGAATGTTGTGCATTTTGTGATCTTGGAAATACTCAATACGGCTCTTTTATAGGCTTCCATAATAAACTGTGGGGACTCACACTTGCCTTCTTTGCCTCTCTGCCTTCTCATCCTTACAGAAAGGGTCCTCCCGAGCTACCAACATTCACATCAGCAACACCCAGCCCAATTTCTCAGGAAGTTCTTCCCAATAATAACATCTGACCTGTGAGGCCAGTTGACCGGTCTGTGTGTCCAGGCACAGAGAAGTCTGTGCAGTATCCTGGGAGGAGTGGATTCCCCTGCGGAGGGAGAGACATAACTGGTCTACCTGTTGGGACAGCTGGGAGGCCACTCACCCTGGAAAAGTATGGCTTTCACTGGCTGTACTAGTTGTCTCAGGGCTGGGCATGGGGATGTGGCGATCTAAGAACCTGTCTTCAGAAACCACCTGGTCAGATTGAATGAGGACACATGTCAGTGTCCACAGCCATGTGGCAAACTACAGAGCAGGATTCAATGCCTCAGAATTCCTGCCTCATGTCTCATGTCAGGACCACTGAAAGCCTGTGTTATGGTTGTTGCAGGATCAAACAGATTCTGTGATCAAATAAGTTTGCAGGCCTTATCAGAACCTTGAGCATAAGGAGTATAGTACAGTGTAGGGTGGATACAGGCTGCAGCACTCTCCAGGCCTGAGGACTGAAACCTTGTCCTCTTTTGTTGATTACCACATTTTTACAGAAAGCTCCACAGCCTGATTGTCACTGAGGTCTGAGGTGAGACCCAGCAAAGCGAATGACATTCAGTGCAGAGGGAAGCAAGACCCAAGGTGGTTCCAAGGACCAAGAGGCAGTGGGTGGGGAGGAAGGGCAATGAGAGACAGAGCCTTGACTCCTAAGCTGCACACTGGGAACCAGAAAGCCCACAGAGTGTCCAGACGGTCCCAGCCTCTTCCGTGCATGCCCTGGTCCTCTCCCCACAGTCTGGGAGAGAAAGTCCACCCCTGAGCTGGCAAAAGGAGAAAAGTCTCTTTGTGGCTGTAGTGTTTCTTTTTGGTACAGTCTATTGGACCCAACCTCAGCCCAGAGCACCTGGCCCAAGTACACCCTGGGGCATAGGGTCTTGCCCTGCCTGGGTCATAGAGCCAGAAACCCAGAAGAGAAATACCCAACATGTGATCAATGTTCAGCCACCCTGGTCACCAGCTCATCTGTACTGTGTGGCCTTTCTGATTCACCAACCTGCACATCCTGCACCCCATCTATACTCCCTGGTGCCCTGGATGGTTCTGGCAAGCCTGACCCCAAACCTAGCTCTCTGTTCTCAGGGTCGGGAGGGGCAGGGTGATTTCCCTATTTTCCATATGGTAAAGTAGAGTCTCACAGTGGCAGCAACTTCCCCAAGGCCACATAGAAGTGAAGGGTAGTATCGGCTGCCTGCCCTGCCCTGCGCATCCCTAGCACCAAGGAGCTGCCTCAGACAGAAGCCCCCACTATCATCAGCAGGAGCAGCAAAAAGCCTCTGCTTCTGCGGGGAAGCGTGCCAGGAAAAGGTAGCAGTTTTTCAGAGTGTAAATTCCACCTCTCTTGGTGGACTGTCCTGTGTGGCAGTAGAGGTGAAGGGAGCATGGTCCCTGTGCTGCCCTTGTCCTGACCACCCTGCTGTGGGGCGGCAGGACGGGCGGGTGGCTGGCCCATTGCCCAGCATGTCCTTGCCTCTCTTCCGTGGTCCCCATGGGTCAATGACGTCTGCCTGCCTGCCGGTTTCCCTTACAGCTGCCTGCCCTGGGATCTCCTGGCCTGGAAGGAGAACACAGGCTGCTGTGGACAGGCAAACACGGGCTCTGTTTGTCCAGGGATTGGGGCGCCAGTTTGGAGGGAACGCGCAGACCGCACATTTTGCCACCTTCCTGCAGTTTTCCAAAACAAGCCTGGCTGTGGCTGTGCCTGGCAGCCCAGGGTGGCCCATGGCTGGGAGCCAGGAACAGGGCAGGGGAGAGCAGGGCCTTGGAGCCAGCAGGGTGAGGTGATCAGGTGAGGACAGAGACACTGCTCCACCAGCTCTGCTTAGCTTTGTGACATCAAGGAGAAGGAAAAAAGGGAGAGAGAGGCAGGGAAAGAGAGGCAGGGAAGTATGGAGAGACAGGGAAGAGAGAGAGGGAGGAGAGAGAGAGAATATAGCTGGCCTCCTAGGAGACCCTTCTTTATAGCCCCTCGGGCCTTGGCCTCCTCCTTGCAAAGGGAACTCCCTCACCCCCTCTTCCAGCCCTGGTGCTCTGAGTCTCTGGCTTCCTCTAACTGCTTCTCATCCTGCACAACAGGTGAGAGACCTGGAAGCCCAGAAAGGGGGTGCTGTAACTACTTTGCCCCTGCCCCTCCCCCAGGGAGCTGGTTCTGCCCTGGAGGCTGTTTGAAGCACAGTGGGGTTCCTTGGCTGGCAGTAGCTATGCAGCCAGGGTGCTAGCCCATGTGAGGGCATCAGGCTCCCTGGGAGGCAATGTGGGTGGCCTGGGAGGCAGGTGTGCCTAGGCAGTGCCCACCTACTTGGCTATGTGTCCTCCATGCTGGCTGGTCTGCAGAAGTCCTTCTTGCTTTGCCTGTTGCAGACACGACATTTTGACATGTCCTTCCTCTGGGACTGAGAAAGTGGTGCCCCTGCAGGTGTGTGCTGAATGTCTTGTCTGTGGACTCTGAGCTCATAACCACACAGGCCACATAGCAACCCCTTGCATGGACTATGATTGGCCTCTCTGGCCAAGAGGATGGTTTCCTTTGATTGATTGTCTTGGGGTAGGGTCAGGGCGCTGATGCATGATTGGCAACCCAAGGCAGAGAAGGAAGGAGGTGAGGGAGGGGGCAGGTGGAATCCAAAGGCAGAAAGGCACTGGGGAGGTGAGAGGTGGAAGGAGCTAGCAAGAGAGTGGGGAAGGGTAGGGAACAGGAAAGACCAGGGCTGCTGAATTCGTATGTGCCAGGAATGGAGGAGAGTGGCCCATGAGTGATATTTAAAAAGTAGAGATGCTAGAAAGGCCCTGCCACTTTATCTGAGTATAATATTGGGTCGTTCTTCATCAAAACAAAGCCTGCCATGCTCCCAAGGGCTCTGTGTGATTCACACCCATGTATGCATGTATGTGTGTATATCGATGTGTGTGCATTTTTTATTTTGAAGGAATTATAGATCCATAGAAAGTTGCAGATATAGCACAAGAGAGGTCCCACGTACCCTTTGCCCAGTTTCCCCCAGGGACTTCTTATATAATTATAGCACATTTCAGTCAATAGTGGACTACATATACTATGGTGGGATAATTGCAGTGGGGTGGAAAAATTCCTATCACTTGGTGACATCCTAGCCATCATAATAAGTTATATGATACATTACATAACATGTTACTTTTTCTGTTTTTAGATACACAAGTACTTACCATTTTGTTCCAGTTGCCTCCTGTATTCAGTACTATAACCTGAGGTAGGGTTGTAGCCTAGGAGCTACACCAGACAACCCAGATTGCAGTGCAGTGGCTGTGCCATCTGGGTCTGTGTGAGCACACTCTGTGATGTTCCACAGCCATGAAGTCGCCCAACAGAACGTATGCCCCTCATTAAGCAGTGTGTGACTGTACAAGGATAGTTGGATTCCATTTTATTACACCTGTAAATGGTGGAACCGTCACTGTAATCAGATGTAGAACCGCTGCACCATCACAAAGAACTCCTAGTGCTACCCTTGCCTGGCCACACCCAGCCCTGCCTGGCCACACCCAACCCCTGCCTAGCCACACCTGACCCCCACCCTCTACTCTCCTGCAACCACGTATCTGATCTTGATCTCTACTTTTGTTATTTCAAGAAAGCTACATAAATGGAAAAATACAATATATAATGATTTGAAATTTGCTTTTTTCACATGTCACCATCTTTTCATGTACTTATGTGCTACCTGTAAATCCTCTTGGGTAGTAAGAATGACAAAGTTCATACATGATATTGCATGCAAATGCATTTTCTTCTTTGTTAAGTCAGAATAATATTCCATATATATATAAACCATTAAGTCAGAATAATATTCCATATATATAAACCATTAAGTCAGAATAATATTCCATTTATATACATATATATATATATATATACACACCACTCATCCATTGATGACCACTTGAGTTGTGCCCACCTTTTGGCTATTGTGAATAATGTTGCTATGAATGTTTGTTAGATCCTTGCTTTCTATTCTTGGAGTGTATACTCAAAAAGGGAATTTCTGAACCATATACTAATTATACGGTAAATTTTTTGAGGAACCATCCTTGGTTTCCACAGTAGCTATACCATTTTAGTTTCTAGTGTACCAGCAATGTACGAACGTTCCAATTTCTCTATACCCTTGCCAACACTTGTTATTTTCTGTTTTCTGCTTTTTTTCTTTTGCAGTTTTTTTTTTTGGCTAGGGTTGGGTTTGAACCTACCACCTCCAGTATATGGGGCCAGGGCCCTACTCCTTTGAGCCACAGGCACTGCCCTCTGTTTTCTGCTTTTTAAAAAAATGATAGCCATCCTAGTGGGTGAGAAGTGGAATATCATTTTGGTTTTCATTTATATTACTCTAATGGTTATTGATTTTGATCATTTTTTCAAGTGATCATTGGCCATTTGTATATTTTCTTTGAAGAAATTTCTATTTCAGTCCTTTGACCATTTTTAATTGAGTTGTTGTTGTTTTGAGCTGTAGGAGGTCTTATCAGATATCAACCACTTATTTGATATGTAATTTGAAAATATTTTCTCCTGTTCTGGGTGTTGCCTTTTCACTCTGTTGATCGTGTCCTTTGGTACACCAAAGTTTTCTTTTCTTTTTTTTTTTAGCTGGGGCTGGGTTTGAACCCGCCACCTCCGGCATATGGGGCCAGCACCCTACCCTTTTGAGCCACAGGCGGCTCCCATACACCAAAGTTTTTAATTTTTATATAGTCCAACTTATCTCTATTTTTGTTGCTTATGCCTTTGGTGTCATAACCAAGAAATCATTGGCAAATACATTCAGTGTCATGAAGCTTTTCCTTCATGTTTTTTCCTAAGATTTATATAGTTTTAGTGCTATACATTTTGTGTATGGGTCCAGCTTCATTATTTTGTGTATGAATATCCAATTTTCCCAAAATCATTTGTTGAAAAGATTGTCTTTTCCCTATTGAATGTTCTTGGCACCCCTGTCAAAAATAATTTGACCATATATATGAGGGTTTATTTCTGGGCTCTCTATTTTATTACACTGGTGTATATATCTCTCTTTATGTATCACACTGTTTTGATTACTGTAGTTTTATGGTGAGTTTTAAAATCAGAAAATGTGAATTGTGTCTGGTGGCTCATACCTGTAATCCTAGTACTTTGGAAGCTAAAGTGGGAGGATCACTTAAAACCATGAGTTTGAGACCAGCCTGGGCAACATAGTGCGTGAGACTCCAATGCGCCTAGAGAGAGAAAGAGAAGAGAGGAGAGGAGAGAAGGAGAGGAGAGAAAATGCGTGTGTGTGTGAGAGAGAGAGAGAGAGAGAGAAAATTTGAGATCTTCAACTTTGCTCTTCTTTTTCAAGATTATTTTGGCTATTTGGGGTTCCCTGGCATTCCATATGAATTTTAGGATAGATTTTTCTATTTTTGTGAAAAATGTTGTTGAGATTTTGTTAGGAATTACATTGAAATTGTAAATAGCTTCAGGTGATAGTGCCATCTTAACAATATTAAGTCTTTCAACTCATGAACACAGAATGTCTTTCCATTTATTTGTATCTTCTATGATTTCTTCCAGCGATATATCATAGTTTTCAGTGGACAAGTCTTTTGCTTCCTTGGTGAAGTTTATTCCTAAATATTTTATACTTTTTGATGTTACTATAAATGAAATTACTTTCTTAATTTCCTTTTCAAATTATTTATTGTTACTGTATAGAAATGCAAATGATTTTTATCTGTCAATATATGTATCTTGCAACTTTGTTCAATTTGTTTATTTATTTGTTTTTGAGACAGAGTCTCAAGCTGTCACCCTGGGTAGAGTGCTGCGGCAGCACCGCTCAAAGCAACCTCCAAGTCTTAGGCTTAAGTGATTCTCTTGCCTCAGCCTCCCAAGTAGCTGGCATTGCAGGCGCCTGCCACAATGCCCACCCAGCAGGCACCCGCCAAAATGCCCAGCTATTTTTTTTTTTTTTGGTTGCAGTTGTCGTTGTTGCTTAGCAGACCAGAGCTGGGTTCGAACCCGCCACCCTAGGTGTATGTGACCAGGGCCCTTGCCAACTGAGCTACGGGTGCTGCCCTCAATTTGTTTATTAATTTAACCATTTATTTGTATGTGAAATCTTTAAGGTTTTCTATGTAGAAGATCATGTTATTTGTGAAGTAAAATACTTTTACTACTTTCTTTCCAATTCTAATATTTCTTTTTCTTGACTAATTGCCCTGGATAGGATTTCCAGTACTATGTTGAGTAGAGGTGGCCAAAGCAGGCGTTCTTTTTTTTTTTTTTTGAGGCAGAGCCTCAAGCTGTTGCCCTGGGTAGAGTGCTATGGCATCACAGCTCACAGCAACCTCCAACTCCTGGGCTCAGGCAATTCTCCTGCCTCTGTCTCCCAAGTAGCCGGGACTACAGGCGCCTGGCTATTTTTTGGTTGCAGCTGTCGTGGGCCCAGGTTGGATTCGAACCTGCCAGCTCAGGTGTATGTGGCCAGCACCTTAGCCGCTTGAGCCACAGGTGCGAGCCCAAAGCAGGCATTCTTATCTTGTTCCTGATCTCAGAGGAAAAGCACTCAGTCTTGTACTATTGAGTATGACGTTAGCTATAGGCTTTTCAGAATGGCCTTCACCATGTTGAGGCAATTTTCTTCTATTTCGGTTATAGCTTTTGAATGCTTTTATCATGAACAGGTGTTGAATTTCGTCAAATGCTTTTCTGCATCAAGTGATTATGTTGTTTTCCTTCTTTCTGGTAATGTGGTATATTGCATTGATTGATTTAATCTTTTAAAATTTTTATTATTAAAAAATATTTATACATTGATTTTTTATGTTAAACTGTCCTTGAATAAATTACACTTGGTTGTGGTGTATAATCCTTTCAATGTTCTGTGTGGTATAAATGTGTAGTATGCCTTATGTGCTGTGTTTCCCCGAAAATAAGACCTACCCCCAAATTAAGCCCTAGTAGGATTTCTATGCATTTGTTAAATGTAAGCCCTACCCTGATAATAAGACCTAGTGATAGGTGTATGCAGTGTATCTGCATAGCCACACCATGCATTTCCAAGTGGAGAGGAAGACATCCCCTTTGCCTGTGGCTCAAAGGAGTAGGGCGCCAGCCCCAAATGCCAGAGCTGGTGGGTTCAAACCCAGCCCCAGCCAAAAACTGCAAAAGAAAAAAAATAAATAAGTAAAAAATAAATAAATATAAGTCAGTGTCTTATTTTCGAGGAAACACGGTATGTGTAAGGCAGGTCCTTGAATAACATCATTTTACTCAATGTTATATTGTTACAACATTGATGAGAAGAAAATTGATTCCTGGCCAGGGCCACTGTTTATGTGGAGTCTGTGCATTTTCCTCGTATCTATGTGGGTTTTTTCTGGGTACTATGGTTTCCCCCTACATTGCAAAGATGAGCCCGTTAGGTGAATTGGCGTGTCTAGGAGGTTACAGTGTGAGGAAGAGGGAGCGTGCATGAGCGCGCCCTCGGAGGACAAGGCATCCTGTCCACAGCAGATTCTTCCCTGGGCTCCCTGAGCTGCTGGGAAATGAGCTGGCTGGAGTTCAGTGGGTAAAGAATGATCTTCTTGTTTATAGTAATATTTCTTCAATATTATGTATAACTCACATTTATTTCAACGTGTTATATTAAAAACATTTGCTCTTTATTTAGATGTTTGCTAGTGTTTTTGTGACTAGAAATGTGCTATAGGAACTTACCTGTTTTTTATGTCAATTAGCCTATAGTGTCATTATATGTTGTTTTACTTGAAGTTACAGTTGCCCAGCACCTATCAAGGACACCGAGCGAGGACACTGTGTATTGCTATGTGGTTAGGGACACATGCTTAGGTATATGAGGTGTGATGAACAGCAAGGCGGGGCTGTGGGGCAGGAGTGCTCTCTGCTGTGTCCTGAAGCTACTGGGTGGTGGTTACACTAGTGCTTGTTTTACAAATGTTTTTTATATGATACATTTATCTTTGTATGTATTTTTTCATAAGTCTGTTGTATTTCACACACATGAAGTTTAAAAATAAAGAGAAGATGGGATTTACCCTGGGCAAGAGACGCAAAGGAGGTGAGGTGCGTGGCACTGGCCTAGTCCCATGCTGCCTTGAGGTACTTGTGTGCAATGTTGTTGGGTGGCAGGCCTGGGGAAGACCCCAACCCTCAGGGAGTGGTAAGGGGGGTGGCACACCCCAGAGGCTCCCCCACCACCCCGGCTCTGCAGGAGAGCTGCTTCCATCTCCAGGCCCTGGTTAAACATCAAAGCTGCGCAAACTGAGAGCACCAGTCCTCCATAGGCAAACGGTAGAGCAGAAACATGGTTTTGCAGCAGGCACAGAGTGTACATGAATGCTGGCCTTGGGCTGGACCGTCCGTGGCCTGACCCCAGACTGCACTCGCAGAACCGAGATTTTAACCTGGGATTCATGGATGGCTTTAGGAGGCCTTTACAGTCCCAGTAGTATATTTATAATTTTTATTTTTGTGCCTTCTTGGAGGTGAGAATTCACAGCTTCCATAGCTTTTAAAAGAAATCCAGAGATCTATAGAAGTTAGAATCAGTGTTCTGTATTTAGGTCAGAAAAAGTAATAACAGAGAATTTTATACGTCATTCTGCTATGCCCCCAGGCCCAATTATTCCTTCTTACAAATGAGGAACTGAGGCTCCAAGACTAACAAAGGTCTGATGGGTAGCAAGTCAGATGCTTCCATCACAGGCTGTCTCTTGGGACGTTCTCCTAGAATGGAGAGGAACTTTTGAGGGGTCCAGCCTGAAGCTTGCGGGAAGGCCTGGACTGCTCCAGGCTCAGTGGGAAGACAGAGAGGCTAGGGGTGGGTGGCTGCCTGCTAGGCTTGAGGTGCTGGTGCAGAAACTCCAGGTAGGGAGGTAAGCTGTCAGGCGTGGCCTCCTCTTTTCCTGCCTGGAGGGCTGAATGGGAAAATGGGGGTCCTTCTAGGGCTCTGAGATAGCTGGAGCAAGGACAACTTCAGGCAGCTCCTGCTCTGGGCTGTAGGTAGCTCTGGGGCAGGGGGTGATCCTGGGGGCTCCCTCACAGTGGCAGGTCGGGAGTTCTGCCTGGGAGGCTGGGAGGAGTGATGTGAGCAGGGAAGAGTCAGGGCATGTGTGGGCTCAAACTGGAGGATTGAGCGGAAGGTGTATCCTGAGGGGCCAAACTGACAGCAATAATACTAGGTGGGGGAAGCCTATGAGGCACTCATGCTTAAGAAAACGACCTGGGGGTCAGGGTTGGTCCCAAGCCGGCAGAAAGCAGCACTTGGAGAGAACTGGTCGTGGGGTGGGGCTGTGACAGGGTGTGGATGGGTGGAAGGCCAGGAAGTGATCTTTCCTCAGCCCTCAGCATCAACCCCACCCTCCCTGGAGGGCCTCATCCTTTGAAGGGCAGGATGGTGTCTGCCCTGGAGGAGGGGGGTGGCAGGGCTGTTCACTTGCCCGGGGCTGGGAAGAGCCCTTCTCTGTCCCTCAAGTTGGAGGGGGGTGTAAGGAGGAGAGAGCTGAGGCAGGCCAGAGGAACCACGTGGAGGTGCCCCAGGGCAGGGCCGAGGAGGGAACCTGATACAGGATCTCTGGGGAGGCTGGGAGCCTAGTCTGCCCCCAGTGCCTCCCTTCCCGGCACTTTCACTGCCTCCTGTTTGTGGGTCCCTGGTCTGTCAGTCACCAAGCTGAGTCAGAGAAGCCCTGGGGCTGGGGGCCGCCTGCCAAAGGCCTGACTCACAGAGTGGCTGACTGGTTTCTCCAGCCTCTGCCCCTCCCTGCCACAGCACACCGCGGGGTTGAGGGCTGGGGAAGCATGTGGCATCTCCCTCCTGGTGGATCCTCCCACAGCCAGGGGCACCCTGGGCCTCAACACCCACCCCACCCTGCCCTGGCTAAGACTTCTCCCATGGATTCTCCTGCACCCCTGCACCTGCTAAGTATCTATGTGGTGACTGAATGAATGGGTTCCCCCTCTCTGCTAGCTCTGAATTACACTGGGTCCTCCCACCCATGCAGGACCTGCTGGCCCCTGGCGTCCTCAATGCCACAAGAAGATTGGAAATGCTATGTTAATTTTTGTACCATGGTTCAGAGAGACATCTTCCTAATACCGCACTTAGCCCCATCATTAGCTCTGATTTGACATTTTATTTGAGTGAGAAGTACCCCCCAAACCTTCACACTAAGAAGACCCAATGCTGAAGAACAGTGCTTGGCAATCCCACCAAATGAAGGGTTTGGGCAGAGACTGAGGCCTTCGAGTTTGTGCTAGAGAGCAGAGCAGCTCTACAGAGAAATCTGCACCCTGAGGCAGGGCCCAGGGGCTCCAGTGCCAATGGCTCCCCCAGGGAAAGGAGGTGCTCTGGCCATTGCTCAGCGCCTCTACCTCTGAGCTGTCTAGCACTAGCCTGAGACCAAGTCCTCAGGGCTGCTGGCTGGTGGGCCAAGGTGGGCAAGGCTGAGGGGCTATGGTGACAGCTGTGGGGAGCAAAGGCCCAGGCGTTGACAGTGGTAAAGATAAGCAACAAGAGATAAGCCCCACTGGCTCACAGCATGGCCAGGTGGAGAAGGGGCTCTGGCCTCAGGCGCTGCTTGCTCCTGGGGTCAGATGATGCTCTCTCTCTGGCTTTATCTCATGCTCCTCCATTGTCTCTGTCTGGCTTTGTTCTGGGTAGGCAGGAGGCTGACTGGCCATGGGCTGTGTCTATCCACGCAAACCCAGTGGAAGGAGAATGTCTCTCTCCCATCCTTCATGCAATGACCCCTGGGATGATGCTAGTCTGCTGTGGCAAGTTGCGGTGTGGCAAGTGGCATCAGGCAGGGACGGACTACTTGACTGGCCAGTAGGGCCATGGCCCAATCTATAGGTGGTGGTGGGATGGGGCTTTCAGCCTCTTCCCAGAGGGGGGGGAGCATTCTCCACCTGCCCCTCCTGGGGAGCCCAGCCAACTGCTCTTGTGGGCATTCACAGCTCTGGGCCCGTCTGGCTGTGACAGAGAAAGGTGTGACCTGCAGTGAGCCTGAGCAAAGCTGGACCCCCACCTGTCTTCCTCCTGGGAGGTGAGGGAGTTCAGGGACATAACAGACCTGAGAGCGCTTAGATGGGCAATGGTAGAAGCACTGATGTCTCAGTAACAAAAGTTTCAGGTCCTATTCGGGACAGACAACTCTCTCAGGGAAACATCTTTTCCCCTCTCACACTGAGGAAACAGAAAGTGTGAGTAGGCCACACAGACTCATTGGGCCTTCAGGGACATTTGATTACAGGGACCTTTTTTGAGGCCAACACACAGAGACCCAGCAGGCCAGATGCCAGAGTCTGGGAGAAGGACCAAGGGATGTGGGGCTTTTAGGCTGCAAGATCAAGAAAGCCCCTGTCCCTCCCCTTTTGGGGGTCAGGCTGTTGCAGCATGGTAGCCCTGCCCCAACCCCTCCAGCAGGACTGGCTGCCCTGGGCACTGGCTGAGCCTAGTTTTGGGGGAACCCTGTAGGAAGCCAGCCCCAAGGGATCAGTTTCAGGCAAGTTAGCCCATACCTCCCACCTCACTCCCTTGGCCTGGCCACAAACCACCCAATCTTGCACCAACCATCTTACAAACTCCCCACTGATTAGAAGGTTGCAGTGTGGCAAGTGGCACAGGGCAGTGGGTGTCCCCTGCATTGGGCTCTATCAGCCCACCCTCTGGGGTCAAACCTAGCACAGCTGCTGCGAGGTGTAGGCCTGATGTGAGAACATTCCTGAGCTTTGCCAACAGACTGGACATTCTGCCACTGGGGAGTGTCTGTTGGTGACACTCCTACATCCGGCAAGAGGGCCTCACTCTATGGAATGGACACAGAGCCCTTTCCAGAAAGCTGGCACCCTTTACAAACTCCTCCATTCAAGTCCCACAGATCTCCCCATTCCCTGCCTCCTGCCTGTGGTCTTCCCTGTCTGAAATGAATTTCACTTCTCCCCTGTCTAAAATGAGTTACATTTCTACCCTTGGTTCCAGCTGGGCCTTCTAGGTCCCTGCCAGAAACAAGCAGGGAGAGCCTTCTGTGATCTTGGAGGACCACGGGAATCCAGGGGACCCCTCCTGCTCCCCTTTCAATCCACACACGCACCCAAGCCCAACCTTGGTAGGCAACTGACCTTGGTGGGTAACTGTCTTTAGTGCCTGTGGTTGGTGCATCTGTGCTGGGGAATTTGACCCTTGAGTTGAGCCCCTCACATTGCTCTCTAACTATGTGCTGTGTGTCACCTGTCTTCCCAACAACCTCTTTGTAGTCTCAGGGACCCTCACATTCTATGAATGCACAGCAACAGGGGGCTGTGAAGTTAACGTGAATGTGAACTTTGTTAGTTTCAAATTTCCCACCAAACAGATGAAGCAACTGGTGCAGGGGGTAAGAGTGCCTTTCTCATGGCCAGCAGCTTGCTGAGGCCAGAGTTAGGTGCAGAACTAGGCTCTCTTGGCTCCCAGGTCAGTGTCTGTCCACTTGCTGTGTACCCTGAGTGCTGGGTCAGTGGATAATAAGTTTCCTGCTCTGAACCAAGCCACTTGCAGGATGTAAATAACATTTTCCACCTTCTCATGCATGTCAGGATGGGGCCTGTACCTTTGGGGAAATGCTCAGCAAACAAACCTTTACATGTTGTTCAGAATTCTTTTAGGTGCAAGTGACAGACAATCCCTACTCAAACCAGCTTAGGAACAAGGAGGAATTTATTACTTCATGTTCAAGGTGGTCCAGGGAGGAGCTGACCTCAGGACCAAGAGGTGCCAATCTGGTGCCAATCTGGTGGGGGGCTTCTTGAGACTGAGGGGCCTGGGAAGACCAGCTCCTCCTGGGGAAGGATAGTGTTTTCCGGCACAGGGAGGGAGGAGGGGCTACTGCCCTGAGACTCAAAGTGGGGTGTGGGGGGGGGGCAAGGTCTCATTGTAAAGACCTGAGTCATGAAGCTGTTAGGATCTTTTTTCAAACTGTTACATTGTGAAATATTTCTCACATATTGAAGAGCCTGAAAAGTATGTGTGTGGGTCAAAGAGTAACAACAAAGCAAATACCTCTCAGGATAAGAAAATTAACTCCGCCAGGCGTAGAGCCGTCCCTAGGAAACCCCATTTTAGTTGCATCCTTCTCCCTTCCCATTCCCTCAACTCCACCCCCTCCCACACCCCCCAGATGGTCTCAGGCTCATGCTGGGCTGCGCGGTGTGATCATAGCTCACTGTAACCTTGACCTCCTGGGCTTAAGCCATCTTCCCACCTCAGTCTCCCAAGTAGCTAGGACTACAGTGGGGCACAACCATGGCTGGCTAATTTTCATCCCCTCAATTTTGAATTTATTACTCCACTACCCACTTTGGGATGTAGCCCTAAGCTTGTTAATATTCCCTGCTGGCTGGCATTTTATACATGGAGTCATTTATCTTCCACTTCTTTTTGCTCCCCAGGACGAAGTTTGAGATTCCTCCATGTTGGTGGGCTTCATTTTCCCACCCTGTATGGGACACATGGCATGTCGTAATAAATAGATTTCAGTCTGTCCACTCTGTGACTGATGAACATTCGGTGTTTCCAGTTTCTTTCTACCATAAACACTGCTGCTATGAACATTCTTGTCTACTGATGAACAAATTCCAAAGTTTCTTTAGAAGTAGGTCCTAGGTTATGGCGTGCGTGTGTTCAACCACATCCAACGATGCCCAGTTGTTTCCCGAGGTTTGCCCTTCCTGCGTGGCTGTTGCTCATGATGTTGTCCTAATGCTTCAGTCTAGAACGAAATCTAAACTCAGTGCTCTGGAGAGTTAACTGGATGAGATTGAGGGGTTTCAGTGAAGGAAAGGGGGGCATTTGGTTCCTGAATACCCTACAATATGAGATATCTGGAGCCTGCAGCAGTCCCTGGTTAATGCAATGTAGGAGACCTATGCAGGCAAGAAAGGAGGTCAGCACTGTGGCTCCACCTCTGTGGCAGAGGAAGAGAGAGGTGGGGAGATGGAGCCTGTTGGCCTGACTTCTGGTTGGAGCAGGCAGGGAACACTGCTGCTGCTGGCACTGAAATACACCCCTGTAGAAAATCCTCCCGCGAAGTCATACTGAAAGGTGTAAGTCAAATCCAAATTCTGGGTAAATATAGAAAAAAGAACATCTATTGAAATGGCCAATGAGTCTGAAAGGAGACTGCATTAGTTATCTATTGCTGCTGTAAGTGGTGGTGGCAGAGATGAGGCCACAGAGAAGATGGTCAGGCCAGGTTTATTGAAAGGAAAGTGTGACCAGTTTGGGCAGTGCAAAGGTGGTGTCTGCACCCAGGTGGCAGTTAGAGACCACTTTTATATGGGGATGAGGGGGCTGGGCACATTCCATAGGCTGCTGTCAGCTGAGGGTCTTTTGGTGCAAACTTCTGGAAGGTGGGACTAACCAGATCCTTTGTCTTAGGAGGAGAGGTGAGCAGAGAGGAAAAGGGTTTATATGGGGCTACATTAGGTCCCCCAATACATAGCCACCTGTCACCAGGCTTTCTAAGCCTCTGCATACCATGAACACGTAGATCTCTGGACAGGAGGCATAAGACTACAGTATAGTTCAACCCTTCTCTTCTCCTCCCCCTGGGAATGCAAGATTTGAATATAAAATCCACACGAGCTCTGACACAAACTGTGTCAAATCCAAATTCTGGGTAAAGAGAGGAAAAACAATATCTATTGAAATGGCCAATGAGTTTGAAAGGAGGCGATTGTACTAAATATCTATTGCTACTTAACAAATTATCTGAAAACTCGGTGACTCAAAATGACAATAAACACTATGATCGCTCCCAAATCAGTGGGTCAGGGACTACTTGGGAGAGGTGTGGTGGGGCAGTTGTGGCCCAGGGACTCTCGTTAGGGTGCTGTCCTCCCGCGTGTCAGCTGAGGCTGCAGGCATCCGATAGCTTGAGGGGTCGAGCAGGTCACTCATGTAGCTGGACAGCTGGAGTTGGCAGGAGACGGTTTCCTCCCCAGGTACGTCCCTCTGCAGGGCTGCTTGAGTGTCCTCATGACATGATGATGGGCTTCCCTGGGGGTAAGAGATCCAAGGGCACAGGAAGGAAGCTGCAACATCTTCTGTGACCTCCTAGCTTTCAAGATTACACACTATTATTTGTATAATACAAAATGATGAAACTCCATTGGTCTCATAGGCCAGCCCTGGTTCATCGTGGGAGGGCAACACCGGACAGAAATAGCAGGAGGCAGGGATCTTAACCTTAACGTTAGACTACTGCGGGGACTGATGCAGGGAAACCGAACAGATGTGCTCCTCTGTGGAGAAGAGTTACTGCAAGAAACAAGAGAAAATAAAACAATAGAAGATGAAATATAATACTTCTTTCCATGGTTCCTACAAGATTCATTGCACTTAAAGAAAAAACTATCTCAATGATGAAAATTCCTTTTTTAGTAAAGAAAAAAGTTGAAATATCAAGAATAACCAAAATTTAAAAAGTATGAGCCACAAATAACATAAAACCAAATAAAATGAGAAAACTAGCTTGAAGACCGGGCATGGTAGCTCTTGCCCATAATCCTAGCACTCTGTGAGGCCAAGGTGGGAGGATTACTTGAGCTCAGGAGTTTGAGACCAGCCTGAGCAAAAGTGTGCCCCCCAACCTCTATAAAAAAAAAATGAAAACTAGCTTGAAAATTTCTACTAGATAATAGAAGAGGCTGAAAAGATGAGGGAAACATAAAAGGTATAGAGAACCCAGGGGCTACAGCATTTATGTAATGAGACAATAAAGAGAGAGAGAAAGAAAAGAAAAAAAGTAATGCATCCCCATTCATCCATTTACTTGTTTATTCATTCATTCAGCATGTATTTATAGAGGCTATAATGAGCCAACCATTAATGGAGCTCTTAGATCAGGGGTCCTCAAACTTTTTAAACAGGGAGTCAGTTTACTGTCCCTTAGACGGTTGGAGGGCCTGACTGTTGCCCTGTTGGCTGCTAAGCAGGACGGGCAGCGGCGGCAAAAACACCGGCGGCCCAATAAATGTCCTCGGCGTGCCGTATGTGGCCCACAGGCCGTAGTTTGCAGATGCCTGTCTTAGATGCTGGTTTATAATCTCTACATGAAATATTTAATTAGTTTTCATAATCTACTGTTTCTAAAATCAAATAATAGAAGAAAATCCTCTGATATGAAGGAAGATGTGAGATTCAAGGGGCAAAATGAACATAAAGGGACACATGCCTATCTTTATGAAAATCTCCAGTTTCAAAGAGAAAGGAAACATATTTTCAGTATGTAAGCAAGAAAAAACAGGTTCCCCACAAGGAGAGGAAATATAAGCTTGACCCAGACTTCACTTATGCAACTCCAAACTTCAGAAGACAATGAAGCAATGTCTGCCGAATTTTAAGGGACAACAATTACGAAGAATTCTGTCCATAGTTATGATGTCATTCCTATATAGGTCAAGAGAGAGACATTCTCAGACATGTAAGAACTCATGTAATCTGCCTAGAAAACAATAATCCCAAAAGGTCTATCAGTCAACTGAGAAATGAGTCAAAACCAAGAACCCAAGAATGGACGAAGAGGTACAAAAGAAACAACCATGAGTAATGAAGCCAGGAAAGAACAGTTAATTTCCAAGTCATTGTTTGGAACATGGTAATGAAACCAGATACAAACATCAGAAATAATTCTTGAAGGAAAAGAAATGTCAGTGCCAAGTATATAATTATTGTGACACAAGTTCAAGGGGAGGGAAAGGCAAGGAAAACTATAAAAGTGCCCTAAATTTCTCATCTTACTCCAGGATGGTAATGGACGGTAATTCTCAAAATGGGTAGGATTTTTCGGGCTTTACGAGTTTTGTTTCACTGCGTAAGTCCCTAACTTTCAACTTATTACAGAAAAAGGAGCCAAGAAAAATTGACCAATTAAGAAAATTAAGAAAAAGAAACAACACGGAACTTAGAAACAAAGCACAAAATAGCGCCGCCGACACGATGGCAGACGTACAAGTTTCACAGCAAATAAGAGTGCAGGAAATTCTGCTGTGAACGGATGAAAACTTTTAGTTTGTGTAAAAAAGATCAAAACGCATACCGCTTTTCAGAAATGTACAATAACATGAAAATATGAAAAATAAAGAAATGGGAAAATACGATACTCAGAGAATGCAAACAGAAAGAAAGCAGAATGATGTAGCCAAGTAGTAATCAAAATGGAATTCAAGGGAAAATGCAAATAAAAGAGGAGAGGGCATGTTATATTGATCAAAACGACAATCCATGATAAAGACACATCATAAACTTTTATGAACCAAATAATATCTCATTAAAAAACAGCCAAAGCTGTTATAAACAAACAACGAAATCCAAGAATTCATAGTCTTAGTGGGGGTTTTAAAATTATGGGTCCTTGTATTTGACAGATGAAGGTGAGGAAAAGGTGAAATAGAGAAATGGAATCACACGGATGTAACAGTGAGGGGGAAAGGGGAGACTCTGAGGTCCGGGGGAAACAGGGCAGAGCCCTCTTCTAAGCCTGCCTTGCTCCCAGCGCACACTCCCTTCACCTCGGCCCAGCCTGCTATTTTGTCCTGGGATTAGAGTGCACTCTCGCCTCAGGGCCTCTGTACCAGCTTTCCCTCCGCTTCAAACAATCTGCCCTCTGCCTTCACCCCATATTCGCCTGCCTTCATTTTCCTGCTTGAAAGTTGCCTCCTCCAAGAGGCCATGCCCACCTCTCCTCGTGGGATTTTCCCTGCTGGCTCACCCTGCTCCAGGCTGTCACTATTCCGCTACGCTGCTTTATTCATTAATTTTTGTACATAATTATCACGACTTTATATTATTATATAAGCATGTGGTTCATTCACCTGTGTGTCCCCGGTACTGGAACTCTGCGTGGCACACAAGAGGTGCTCGATGGTGTGATTCATAAATGAATGAAATTTTAAATATGTAAAACTTCTGTAAGTTCTTCCTGTTGCTATTAGATTGATAGCTGCTGACGGGGGTGGGGGGTGGGAATGATTCTGGCTGCACGGGACATTTGGCAATATCTGGAGACATTTTTGGTCAGGGAGGGGGAATTGCTACCAGCAGCCGGGATGGGGAACCCAGGATGCTGCTGAGCGGCGAGAAAGCGCTACCGCCTCAGCGCATGCCCAGTAGGGGAAACTCTGCTTTGGCGGCATCTTTGCCTACTTTGTTTAAGACAATAACTTCTTCAGACTTTAAAAATTATAAATAAGTAACATGTTAAAAACCAAAGTTTCAAGTGGCTGCAGCGGCTGGGAGAAGGGAAGGATGAATAGGCAGCACGAGGAGGATTTCTAGGGCACTGCAACTGCTAGGTATGATCCCATGAGGGTGGAGACCTGTCATCATGCGCTGGTCAAACACACGGAGTGTGCAACATCAAGAGGGACCCCTACGGTAAGCTATGTGAGCTATGGCCTTTAGGTGACAGTGATGTTTCAATGTAGGTTCAGTTGATTGTGTACCACTGTGGTGGGGAATGTTGATAATGGGGGAGGGGCTCCATGGGAAATCTGTACTTCCCACTTACTTTTCCTGTGAACCTAAAACTACTCTCAAAAATAAAGCCTTTTTAAGCGAAATGAAAATCAGAGTTTTATCAAGCCACATAGATATTCTAGTTCTTTGATGCTCAAAATGTGGTGTTCAAATCAGAAGCATCAGCATCCCTAGGGGCTTCTTAGAAATGTAGACTCTTGACCCTATGCCAGACCTGCTGGAAAGAACACTTCATAAACACAGCTAAGCCTGAGGACACTGGTTCTTATACCTGGCTGCTTATCAGAATCACCTGGAGAGTGTCTTAAAATCCTGTCCAAGTCAAATGAAATAAGTAGAGGTGAATCCCTATATTTAACGTTCTATTTAGGAAGAAAGAATCACAATTTGGGGTATGCACACAAACTGTGTGGCCTTCAGTATGTCTGATGAACAAAGAGCAAGTTGAAAGGTTTAAAAAGGAGAAATGTTACCTGTCATTCTTTGAGGAAGTTAATCGGCACTAGTGAAGTTCTAGGGAGCTGGCAAACTCTGATTGGTGAGTGGGGATGGTGAGTTAAACAAGTTATTTCAGTAGCCTATTTCAGTAGATCTTCAGTGTGAGATCAGATTGGTTTCAGGTTTCAGCAGCCAGGCTTGCAGAGAATTAGATTCTTAAAGCAATGTCACTGAGTGCTTTTCTGGACTGGTCTCTCACTGTGTTAGTCTGATGTGATAAGAACGACCCAATGCATATGATCAACTTTCAAAACCTCAGGCCCAGGCTGCACCCCAGACCAATTAAATGAGAATCTAGGTGCTGGGGCCCAGACATCACTATTTCCTAACACAGTCCAGGCGATTTCAGTGTTCACCCCAAGTTGCCAACCATGTGCCAAAGTTAGGAGAGAGTTAGTAGGAAAATTAGTTTCCTGCCTCCTGGACCCTTCACCACCAGCTAGGATATAAGTAACTATGAGAAGCTCCAGTTGTTGGGGTCACACTGACTCAGGGAGGGGGAATGTCTTCTCAGAGCCTCACTGTAAATTGGTCTCAGACTCCTGCTTGCCCCTGGCTACTGACCTTGCCTGGGGTCAGGGACACAGCTGACACAGCTGGGGTCACTGCTGGCAGGGAAGCTGGGTGATGAGGGTGAGGGAAGTGGCCCACCATGAACTGCTTCCACTAAGGGCCAGGGTGGATGTGCCTGCTTTTCATGGACCAGGGAGAGCCATGTGGAAAGAAAACTCAGAGCTGTGGGAACCTGCCAGCAACAGACAAGCAGCGAGAAAATGGGCAAGGGCCATGGAACTAATTGCAGCTCCTTCTCCATGGTAAGTGCAATCAGATGTTCCCTTCAAGGCTTTGAAGAGCTCAGGGGGATGCACCATAAGAGAGTCATCTTTCCGTGGCAGAGCATAAAGCTGCTTAACACAGCCCCGTGGGGTGAAATCGCACTTTTCTCCTTGCTGCTTCTTCCCCACTGGCCCTGGCAGGGGCAGATGCCACAGGTAGTGAGCGGGGAGGGGCAGAGACGGGCCACACAGTGAAAGAGGGGAAAGATGGTGTCATTGTCTGACCCCAGGGGCCCGACAAAGTGCCCCCGTGTAAGTGGCCACCCCTAACCAGCTCTTGCTTAGAGAAGGGAGAAAATCAAAATAAGGTTTGAGGATTTTGTTAGGGTGTTGGCCACATGCACTGGGGCTGGTTGGTTTTAGTTATTGAACTGAGTTAGCATCTGAGACTTCAACGTTTATTATCTAGAGGTGAGAAAAAGTTTCAGCACTCCAATTTTTCTTTTTTTCTTTTCTCTTTCTTTCATTAATTTTTTTTTTTTTTGAGACAGAATTTCACTTTTGTAGCCCTTGGTAGAGTGCTGTGGTGTCACAGCTCTCAGCAACCTCAAACTCTTGGGCTTAAAGTGATTCTCTTGCCAAAGCCTCCCAAATAGCTGGGACTACAGGTGCTATTTTTGTTTGTTTGTTTTGTTTGTTTGCTATTGTTTGTTTGTTTGTTAGCATGCCTGGGACCTGATTCAAACCCACCAGCCCCAGTGCATGTGGCCGACACCCTAACCACTGAGCATGAGTGCCCAGACAGCACTCTAGTTTGCAACCCAAGGTTTATCTCTCAATGAATAAAGTTTAAAGAAGGGCTGATGGTGATGCTATGGTTTGGAGTTTGTGTCCCTCCAACATTTACGTTGAAACTTACTCCCCCAACTAACTGTATTGAGAGGTGGGGCCACTGGGAGGTGATTAGGTCAGGAGGACTCTGCCTCTTGAATGAGATTGTCGTCCTCATGGGAGTCCTAGAAGGGTCTGCTAGTCCCTTTACCTTCCACCTTGTGAGGATGAAGCAGTAAGGTGCCACCTGTGAAGTGTCAGCAATGGAGAGTCCTTGTCTTTCTGTTTTAATTGATAGGAGGGGCTGGGATGAGAGACAGAGGTACAGAGAGAATGGAAAGAGGGAACGGGAGTGCAACCAAAGGGCGGGGGGCTGGGTCCAGAGAGTCAGTGGGCTTGGCCTTCCTTCGTAGCCAGGCCTGTGGTTTGGCCCAGGCTGAGACATCCCCTCTGAGTTACAAGGGAGTGTTGTACTGGCCACACACAAGCACGTTTTGGTTACTGCACTTTGTCTTTTTTCTAAGCAAGACAAAGCCATTGGACCACCAGCAAGTAGATTCTCTTTTCCCTGAGACTGTCAGGATCAAGCACTGCCCCACTCCCCTCCCCACCCCATTCTAAGGGCACCCACCTTGAGAGAGAAGGCTGTAGAGGAGCAGGACTATTCTGGGCAGAGGGGAGGCGGTGAGGGACTACGGTAAGTCTGGCAGGTTGGATGATGTTCTGAAGCTCCATAGGGCCTTCCTCTTGTTCAATAAGCAGACAAAATTGGGACCCAAGCAGTGAAACAGTGCTTCTAGGGGTGTCCCTAGCATTGCTACTCACTGCCTACTTTGTTTCTTT
>NW_003852463.1:3924879-3933108 GCF_000181295.1 Otolemur garnettii
AGGCGCTGAGCCTCACTGCCTACGTTGAATTGTCCCCAAGGGAGAGTTTCCAAGGAGGTGTCTCACCATTTTCCTGTGCGCCTTTACTACCCACAGAACCCCACTGTTAGCCTCTTTCCTTCTTCGTATTTTCCTCTCTCTGGTGCTGGGAGAGCTGGATTTGCCTGGCCCATGCAAAGACACATCCCCTTCCATCCTTCCGACTTGTTCAGTATACACACTCTTTTTAGTCACTGTTGAGAACATTATCAAAAATTATACTGATCCCGGCTCACAAAGAAGTTATTTATAACCTCTAAAATGTGCAAATTGTACAGGTCGCATTCTCTGGCAAGAATTCAAGAAAACTAGAAATTAAAAATCGAAAGAAAAAAGAACAAAAATTGAGGAAATTAAAAATCACTCTTCTAAGTAACTCTTGGGTCCAAGAGAAAATGGAAATGTCACTAACAGGCTGCCTAGAACATAATGATAATGATGACAATATAGAAAAATAAATGAACCAAACATTTATTTCCAGAAGCCAGAAAAAGAGGAAAGCAAACAACCGCCATCATCACCACTACAACTCCAGGAGAAAAGGAGAAGCCAATAATGAAACTCCCAGAAATTAATGGATTAGAAAATAGAAAACATAAATCGATAAATAAAGCCAGGGTCTGGCTTTTTAAAAAGACCAATGAATTAGAGAAACCAGTGGCAAGGCTAATCAAGAAAAAGAAAATATGAGAGTGCAGAAATGAGAAATGATACGAAGCAAATGAAAAATATACATATAAACTTTATGCTAATAAACTTGAAAGTCCCAAAGAAGTAGATAGTTTTTTTTCTACTTTTTTTTTTTTGTTTAAATTTCAGGTTATTGTCAGGGTACAAACAATCAGGTCATATTTTTGAATTTTTTAGGGAAAGTGCACCCAAAGGTGTGCCATACACCTCTACCTTGTGCCCTTTAAGTGAAAGCACACCAATCCCCTGCCTTGTTCCCCCTTCCCCCAACTTGAATAGAATTAAGTTCATCTCCTATGTGGGCGTATGTTAGATGGTCTACTGGTTTCATAATAAAATTGAGTACATTGAATGCTTGCTTTTCCATTCTTGTGGCATTTTACTAAGAAGAATGTTTCATCTCCGTCCAGGTTAATACAAAAGAGGTAAACAAGCAATGTTTTCTAATGGCTGAATAGTAAGTACTCCATGGTATACCTACACTGCAGGTTGTTAATCCATTCCTGAATTGATGGGCATTTAGATTGTTTCCACATTTTGGGGATTTGTAAATTGAGCTGTGACAAACATTCTAGAGCAAATGTCTTTATGATAAAGTGATTTTTTTTCTTCTGGGTAGACGCTTAGTAGTGGGATTGCAGGGTCAAATAGAAGGTCTAATTTGAGTTCTTTGAGGATTCACCACTCTTCTTTCCAAAGAGGTTGTATTAATTTGCAGTCCTACCAACAGCGTAAAAGTGCCCCCTCTTTCTCCACACCTGTGCCAGCATCTGGAACTTGGGAATTTTGTGATGTAGGCTATTCTCATTGGGGCTAAGTGATATCTCAGGGTGTTTTTGATTTCTCTGATGATGAGCATTTTTTATGTGTTTTTCAGCCATTCATCTGTCTTCCTCAGAGAAAGTTCTGTTCATGTCTCCTGCCCAGTGAGAAATGGGAATATTTGTGCTTTCTTTGTTGGTTGAGTTCTCTATAGATCTAGCTATCAAGCCTTTGTCAGATTTGCATGCAAATAGCTTTCCCATTCTGAAGGTTGTCTGTTTGCTTTAATTGTTGTATCCTTAGCTGTGCAAAAGCTTTTCATAGATTGTTTCTAGGAAAATATAAATAACCAAATTTGACTGAAGTAGTTATAAAATCCTAATGCACAGGAGAATCTTTGTAAGTTGACCACCCAAGGGCTGTAACAAACTGGTCAACATATGGGAGGTGGTCAACATAAGCAACTAGGCCTACTGTACTGATAGGTACATGTGGTGCATGTCCTGTCTATGAAAATTAGGTCAACTTAAGGAGGTGCTCAGTGTAGGGAGGTGGTCAGTTAAGGTTCTACTGCACTAACAATTCTAGATGAAACTGAAAAAATTGTCAAAGAAATATTAAACTTAGAGGCAACTTCTTTTAAACCTTCAAGGAACAGATCATCTTTGGCTGTTAAATAGAATTAGTGCGTGGAAAAAGATGGGCAGCTTCCCAAGTCATTTTGCTAAGCTAGGATTGTGTGGACACTAAAGCCAACCAGCCAGATGGGCTAAGGAGAAATTGCCTTCCACTTTCACAAATACAGACTCAAAATATTAAAAAATTGAACACAGCCGTATGTTTAAAATAATAATAGATTACGTACAAGCAGGGCTCATTCTAGCAATGGAAATGCTGTTCAGTTTTAACAAATCTCTTGCTACGATCCATTATGTTAATAGATGCAGGTGAAAACCCACATTTTCACTGTCTTGGAGGGTTAAGAGCTTAAGAGCTTGAGTTTTGAAATCAGAAAGCCTGATTCAAATACTATTTTTTTTCACTTCTCAGCTGTGAAGCCTTGGTCAGTTTCTCTATCTCAAAATTTGGAAAATCATAGTCAGGGTCATGTTCAGATTAATGAATAATGAAAACTCCTGGCACAAAGCTAGGCACAGACTGAGAGATTAGTAAATCAGAGTTGTAAAAAAATTTCAAGATGTTACCACCCATTTCTGGTGATGTTTTTGTAAATAAAAGAATTGAAAAATACTCCTTTAACATTGCAAAGATAATTGCTCTCAGACCAAAGCAACATCCTCATTAAATGCAAAAACGTTAGTGACATCCCAATTAACTTCAGGAACAAGATAAGGAGGCCCGTGTCTCCACTATTACTTATTAATATTCTGGAAGTTCTAGCAACAGAATTAAACAAGAAGATAAAATAAGGGCCATAAATATTCCCAAGGAGAAAATATTATCACCGTTATTTTCAGGGGATATGGTTTTGTAATTTGAACATCTCAAAAGAATCAACTGAAAATGTCATATAGCTAACAAATGAGTTTAGTAGGGTAGCAGTCACAAAATACAGAAATATAGTTGTAAAAACCAATATCTTTCCTATGATAATGAACAAGCCGTTAGAACACATCAGGGAAATATATTACATTTACTACAGCAACAAAATTCATGGGAATTCACCAAACAAGAGTGTGCAAGATTTATGTAAAGAAAATAAAAAGACTTTACAGAGAAACCCAAAACGAGCCTTTAACAAAAAGAGAAACAAGCATTTTTTTCTAGGAAGAGAAGCAGCCAACAATAAAATCTCAGTTATCCCAATTAACCTATCAGGGACTAATTCCAATCAAAATCTCAGTGAGTTTGTATTTTTTTCCTTAAGAAGTAAAAACAACACTGACAAAATTAGTGTTAAGTTTTTCTGGAAAAATGAAAGTATGGGGAGGAGAATGTTGAAGAAGAGCAAGGTGGATGGGTTTGCCCTACTAGATATTAGATATAATTAAAGGCTCCAACAATTACAGCATATTTACTAGGGAAGGAAAAACAGACAGATGGATTCTTGGGACAGACTAGAAAGGTGGAAATGGATCCAAATCTGTGTGAGAATTCATTATTTATTATGGAGTTTATTTCATTGAGTTGGAAAAGGACTGGTCAATACATAAAGGCTAAGCTAGAGTCCTTCCTCAAAATACATATAAAAACAAACATTAGCTTTTAATTGCATATATGTATTTTTATTTTTAACCCTTCACTCTGAGAATTTTAAATTTAGAAGAATAAGAATGGTGAAATCAATTCCAGCATATCCTTAACAATGATTCACCAGCTGTTAACATTTTACAATTTTTGTTTGATTACACGTACACACCAACATATGTATATACATATATACATCTATTTTAGGTGTATATATTTATATATTTTTAAATGTATTTACATGTTCGTTCCTGTCACATTTGAAAGTAGGTTGAGAGCAACCTGTACCCTTTATCCTTAAAGACGTCAGTGAAATTCTTCAATGAAAAAGATATTCTCCCTTATATAACCACAGTATGTAGTATATTGGTAACGGTCAAATTCACAATTATTAGCATTGATGCAACATTATCATCTAATGCTTGGTCCATATTCAAACTTTCCAGTTTCCCAATAATATCCTGCATAGGCCTTCCCCCCACCCCATCCTGTATCCAATCTAGGATTATTCATTGCTTTTTGTTAGCTCCCTTTAATCTGTACTAATTTACCAGCTTTTCTTTGTCTTTTATGTCACTGATAGTTTTTGAAATGTACAGGCCAGTTGTTTTGAAGAATCTCCCTCCGTTGGTGTTTCTCCGGTATTTCTTCATAATTAGAACCAGGTTATGCATTTTTCCAGGAATATAGCATAACACACGTTACGTTTCCCTTCATGCCTCATTTCGGGAGGCAAATCATTGTCTGTTCCCCACTGGTCATGTTAACTCTGACTGCTCAGCTGAGCAGTGTTTGACCAATTTCTCTATGAAGTCTCTTTATTTTCTGTTGTGATTAATACAAAATGTGTGAGGGAACACTTTGAGGATGTGTGCATATCCTGTTACCCATTTTTGCCTAAATGAATTGTTACCACAATTGTTGTCAGGTAGTCATTTTCTAAAGCTTCCTCCCAACCTTCCTCCCGGTTGGTATTTGAGTGTGAGGACGAGCTGAGCTCTCTTTTCCCTTTCCCTCTTCTCTCTCTTCCTCCCCGTGCTGTCAGCACAGACTCACAGAGCCCTTTGTTATCCCACGGGCCATTACCCTTCACTGTCTATTTATTTTGATGCTCCCTCCTTGTCTCAGATTTGGCCAGTGGGCCCTGTGCCCTTTTGACCTGTTCCCATCATTTTCTAAGCACTTCTTTGCTTTCTGGCACAACAAGATGTTCCAGGCTTATTTTGTACTTTCCCTACCCCTGACTTGGAATCAGCCATTTCTCTGAGGAACTCTGGTTCCTTTGATTGGGAAATGGTATTGAGAAATAAAGATCTGAACATAATTAAATACAAACAATTACAACATAAAAGAACTGGCGATGAATAGTTATATGCCTTTGAGTGAGGAAGAACTTTTAAATATAACATCAAAGACAAAATCCATAGGTCTGACTCTGTTTACAGTTAGGAACATTGTCATAAACAAAACACTGAGAGGTTTCAGGGCTTGTTCCTTGGATTTCTTCTCTTCTCTGTCCACACTCCCTCCTTGGTGAACTCATCCAATGTTATGGTTTTAAGGACTATCTATGTTTTGAGGATTAGCAAATTCACAGTTCCAGCCTGGCCCTTGCTTTTGGACTCTAGACTTGCTTGTTTAACTGCCCATTTGACACCTCCACTTGGAGGTCCAACATGCAGTCTTATCCATTTCAATTAATAGCAAATTCATCCTTCCATTGCCCAGGCCAACAGTTTTGAAGTCATTCTCAAACATGTTCTGTTTCTCATATCTCATCATGAATCCCTAGCTAATTCTGTTAGCTTTACACTGAATATATACCCAGAGCTTGATCATTCCCCATCTCCTCCATTGTGACCAATCTAGGACATCGCACTTGGACCACCATCCAACTTTCCTGCTTCTGCCCTCTCCCTTCACAGTCCACTCTGAGAGAGAGCCAGTGTGACTTGATCACACCGTTCCTCCACCAGAGTGGCTTCTACACCTCTAGGAGAAGCCCAATCCTTGTGAGGACCTCCACAGCTCAAAGCCATTGGTTCTCAACTCTGGTTAAGAATCATCTGGTAAACTTTCAAAGAAGTAGCGATGCCTAGACCTGGGCCAATTAGATGAGAGACTGGGGGGTGGGGCCTGGCATTGGAAGTGCATGAAAGCTCTCCAGGGGACCTGATGCACAGGCCGAGTGGAGCACCCTCCCTCAGCATCACCCCATTTCTGCTCTGCCCTCATCTCCAGTCATCTGCTTTCTTCCTCGCTCACTGCACCAGGGCCATTGCATGAGCTATGTCCCCAGGCCTGGAAGCTCTTCCCTCAGATTTCGGTTTGGCTGGGCTCTCTCGCTTCCTGTTGCTCTAATGAGTCCTTTCCTGTTTAAAGTTCCCCTCTCTGTTTCCCTTCCAGCACTCTTTGCCCTTCTTCCCTGTTTTTCTTTTTTCTATAGCATCTCACCAAGCAGACATGTTATATACTGCTGAGTTTAGAACAGGGGTGGGCCGACGACAGCCCGCGGGCCAGATCCGTCCTGCCTGCAGTCTGTTTAGTGCTGGGAGCTACCAGTCAGAGCCTTCTCCACCCTGCTCCCGATGCCCACCTCCCCTGTCATACCTCCCAGCCTCTTGGGACTCTCTGTTGCCACCTGTGAGCTTTTGGTAACTGCCAGGCCCTGATAAGAGGACTCCCAGGGACTTAGAAAGCTCCTTCCCTTCTAACCAGCGGCCCCAGCTGAGACCCCGTGCTCCCCTGAAGGAGCAAAGTGCTCAGGGCTTTGCTTGTCACTGAGGCAGAGAGTAAAACTGACCACTGCGGCTGCCCCGACTCCTGCCTCCCCGTCTCAGGGAGGCTTCTCCTCTTTATAAGACTGTCTGCAAAGGACAGTCACCAGCACAAACTGTGGTACCGCCCAGTCCAGTGGGACGGGGCCAGAGTGGCAGAAGTTTTCTCTCTTGTTACCTAAGTACCATCTCGAATTTGCCTTTTGGCCTAAAGCATTTATCATCTGGTTCTTTTATGGGAAAGCTTCAGGACCTGTGCTTCGGAGTATAAGTTTCATAAAAGACATGGCCTTTTAAATCTTGTTTTGTTCACCAGTGATTTTTCTGGATCTAAGAGCATGCCTAATAGTAGATCTCAGCAACTATTTAATAAAAGAATATAAAGCAAATGATAAACTAGAAAAATATTTGTGTCACATATAATAAAAATTTTTACTATATAAGAGCCAGGATACATTGTAAAGAAAAATATTAACATACTAAAAGAAAATCAGGTAAAGACATGAAGATAGAGTTTCACAAAAGTAGAAATGCAGAGACCAGTAAACATATGGAAACTTTAGTACCAATCATATAAATCCAAACTAAAAAAAAAAGGATAAGTTTCACTTCTCGGGATGGCCGTACAGACTAAAACGAGAATGCCTGCTTTTAGGGGCTGTCTGGAAGGGAACTTCAGAAATCACTGGTGAGTAAGTGTGTGAAATTCTGGATAGTGAGATTATGAGTGATTCTTTTTTCCTTTTGGTCATATATAAATATTTGAATTTTATACACTAGCTACCTATTATTTAGGTAATGATTTAGAAAGTCATTTAAGAGCAAGTCCAGATAGTAAAACAACTGGATATCCCTCATTGTACCTACAAAGTAATTCTAAATGGATCATGGATGTAAATGTAAGAGGTAAAACAAGAAATCTGCTAGGAAATGACGTAGGTGAAACTCCTGTGACATTAGCTTACCTAAACATTTCTGAAATAGGACATACAAACTGGAGCCGTAAAAAAAGAAAATTGATAAAATGAGCTTTATCAACCCTGTTAATCAGGAAATGAATAGAAATAAGGAACTCTCGAACAGAAAAACCATTATACTAAATGCATGTACAGGCCAGGTGCATAGGCTCATGCCTGTAATCCTAGCACTCTGGGGGGGCGAGGTGGGTGGACTGCCTGAGCTCACAGGTTCGAGACCAGCCTGAGCCAGAGTGAGACCTCTGTCTCTAAAAACAGCTGGGCATTCTGGTGGGTGCCTATAGTCCCAGCTACTCAGGAGGCCAAGGCAAAAGAATTGCATGAGCCCAAGAGTTGGCGGTTGCTGTGAGCTATGATGCTGCGGCACTCTTTTGAGGGCAACAAAGTGAGACTATGTCTCAAAAAAAAGTATGTATAGAATTATTATGTTAAACTATAAGTACAATATTGACAAGATAAAAATCTTTGCAAGCTACAGAGATTTGGAGATTGCTGGTTGTTGTCTTTCTCTCTCTCTCTCTTTTTTTTTTTTTGCAGTTTTTGGCCGGGGCTGGGTTTGAACCCACTACCTCCGGCATACAGGGCCGGTGCCCTATTCCTTTGAGCCACAGGTGCCACCCTATCTTTTTCTCTTTAAAAGACATTGCTAGGAAAATGAAAAAGGAAGCCGCAGAATGCGAGAATATTTTTTCTCAATGTATATCTGACCAGAGACTTGTAGCCAAAATATTTCGAGAATATTAATAATGAGACAAACAACCCATTTTTTTTTTTTT
>NW_003852463.1:3934017-3956821 GCF_000181295.1 Otolemur garnettii
AAAAAAAAAAAAGAAAATTAAAAAAAAATTTTTCTTCATAATAAAAAGAAGCAAAACACATACAAAAACACGCATGAATCTCAAAACCCTCATGCTAAGAGAAAGAAGTGAACTGTGAGAGACTGTGCACTATCTGATCCCATTCATATGAGATTCTCTAAAAGGCAATAAAGACAGGAAGTAGCTCAGTGGTTCCCTGGGGCTGAGGGCAGTGAGGGTAGGGGATTGGTATAAAGGGACACAGAGAAATTTTTTAGGGTGACAGAGACGCTTTATGCCTTGATTATGACAGTGGTAACATGACCATTACACAATTGTCACACTCCTCTAACTGCATACTTAAAATGGGTGAATTTTAATGCATGCGAATAATACCCTAAATAAAGCTTATTTTTTAAAATGAAGGGAAAAAGTTATAAAAATAATAGGAAAGGCATTCAAAGAAAAGGGAACTGAAAAAAAATTTTCTGCTCATCCTCAAGATTCAAGATGGGAGGAGGTCACAGAACCTGAGAGGATACCTACCGTGCCCCTTAATAGAGAACCGAGAACCCGGTGAGATGGTGGCCTTAGCGCGGTGCCTCAGGCACCTGGCTATTGCCCTGTCTGGCTCTGCTCCTCCATACATTACCCATAGAGTTCCTGAGAAAAATGCTGGCTGAGATGGAATTATCCCCATTCCATGATGAGTAACAAACATTAAGAAATCATTAAGAAAACTGTTTTGGGCGGCGCCTGTTGCTCAGGGAGTAGGGCACCAGCCCCATATACTGGAGGTGGCAGGTTCAAACAAATAAATACATAAACAAAAATTGTAAGAATCATTTAAAAAAAATTCAAAAAAAAAAAGAAAACTTTCAACAGACAAAAAAGCAAAGACACATAACAAGTAAAACTATCAGAAAAACATTACTTTGGGAAATGAAGGAACAGTTCAGAAAAAATATCCCGTCCATCATCTCTGAGAAACTGATGAACATATAAACTCCTTGTGGGAAAAGGGACAAACTCAGAGAAGGAATAAAAGAGATCAAAGAAGCAACATAAAGAGACTGGAAAAAGATAAAAAGTGAGCTGACAAATCTCAAATGGTACATAATAATACGTGTGTTTGAGAGACAAAAACCTTACTGGCAATCACAAAAGTGGAACAGAGTTTTGAAAGCAGAGTACGATGCATCGTAGACAGGCCTGAGAAAAATCTCATAAAATGAAATGAGAAGAACAAAGATAGAAAAAAATAGGTAGAAGTTCAAGACAAACATAAGAAACTCAGCAGAAAGGCAATTGTTGTTCCAGTAGAAATAGACAGAATAAATGAGGTAGAAAAAGTGCAAATATAAAAGAAAACTGTCCTATAAAGGAGTATACAATTTGATAGGGTGCATTATGTTCCAAAAAGAACATGTCCTAGCGACGTCATTAAGTATTAAAGCTTAAAAAGAATCAAAGGGGCATCCAGGCAGAAAAAGCAAGTCACTCACAAGGGAAAACAGTCTGAAGAGGCCTGACACATCTGTAGGAATAGCAAAAGGTAGTAAGTGTGGTCTATAAAGCTCTGAGAGAAGTAGGACCAGACTTGTTTTCCCTCAGCCAAACGGTCATTCAAGTCTAAAGGCAATAGTCATTCACAAACAGGAAAATTATGCTGGGACTGTTGCACCTGTAAGTATTTCCTGAAAAAAATACCTGGTGTTGGAATCAAAGTGCCTCCAGTTAATCAAAAGATGAATCTAAATAAAAAGTCTAGAATGGAGAAGGCATTATACCAAATTTATGTATACAACCATTATGTTTATACTGCAAATATAATATTGACAAAGTAAAAACCTTTGCAAGCCACTGAGATTTGGAGATTGCTTGTTACTGCAGCCCAAACTAACACAAGCTGATTGATGTACCAATATTGGTCTAAAAAACCAGAGTCTGAATGAGGCACTGAGAGGCCTTCTGGCAAAGGCTGTATTGTAAGACTAGAAAGATCCATATGTGGCTTTGTTGGCCTTGCTTGGCTAACCTGGGGTGGCGACTATTACTTAGCTCTTTTCTTGGCCAAGTCCCACAAACTCACATCTTGTCATTGGGAGAGAAAAGGATGCAATGCAAGTAAAACGAAAATATCTATTTCACTAAAACTCTGAATAGTATTGTGGCTAGAGCAATGAGCTTTGATATTCTCTCTTGGGTTTAACATGAAGAAAAGAGAGATATTCTACTTCACTGTGCCTTGGACCATCTGACTTTGCATCTTGAGGGTTCTATGACGTTGGTTGCAGTGCCCAGGGGAAGTGCTACATGCAGGTGCCACACTCAGAGGTGGTGACTGGAACACAGTGGGACATGGCAGTGTTTGTGCAGAGTCTGTGGCTCTGGTGTAAACAGAGGACATAGGAAAGATGGTTTAAGTTGCAAGTAACAAGAATTTATAGACTTAGAATATCAAAACGTCCAGCAATACAGTAAGCTGAAGGCAGTTCGGTCATGAGGTCCAAGGGCATCACTCAGGACTTGGTATCTTTCCATCTCTCTGTTCTGTTTCTGTTGGGTTGGTTTCATCCTATGGTGGCTCTCCTTGTGTTTGCAAAAAATGCCTGCTTCTGATTACCAGGCTGACACACACAGCAGGTGAGAAGAAAAAAAACACTGACCACTGAACACAATTCTTGGTTCATTCTGATTCATCTAATTTAGGTCAGATATCCAAACATACTCAATAACTGTGGAACAAAATGACATGATAGAATTAACTAGACCAATGCATCTCCACCAGGGGCAATTTTGCTACCCAGGGGACATTTGGTAATATCTGAAGACATCTTGTCACAAAGGGTATGTGTGTATGACTGCCATCTAGATCAGCAATGCTGCTGAACATCTTACAACCTGTAGGACAGTCCCACTTCCACCTCTAACTGAACCAAAGGTCAATAGTGCTAGGATTGAGAAACTCTGGGGTAGGCCAGTTCGGGTCCCCTCAGGGTTGAGATGGGGCCATGCCTGTTTACACATTCTGGCAGCCACAGAGGGAAAAGGGTAAAACAGATGCTGGGAAGGCAACTTTATGTCCTCAGTCAGTGTCCAGCACACCACTTGGCAGCACCTGGATTTGTGTGTGGACACAGGTGACATACTCTTAGGGACTCCTAGAAATGCTTGGAGTGGAAATTGTAAGATGCCAAATTATTGCACAACATGGACCAGAGAAATGTAGGTCATTATCAAGAGAGTGACCTTGTTGTTTTCAGAGGCTGGGGAGGCCTTGGCCAACCTGGGTCACACAGCAATAGGATTTTAAATTAAGGCCTGGAAACGCAGGGTGCCACTACCTGCTGCAGCAGTTCAAGGGGGGGGGGGTGCGGGAATTGATGGGAGGAGGTCTGCTGTAGGGCCACAGCTGCAGAAGGAGGGTGGCAGGGATAGGGCTTTACTCGGAAGGTGACAAGTAGCCCTTGAACGATTTTAAAAAGGGGAATGGTATCGTCGGAGTTGCATTTTATAGAAATGACTCGTTGTGTGGAGGATGAATAGGAGCAAGGGTGGAGATGGGGGTGGGACGGCCAGCAAGACCAGTTAGGACACTTCTGCAGTGTCCTGGGACAGGAGGAGGTGGCGAGGAGGGAGCAGGTCTGATAGTTCCTGAGCAGGACACAGATACAGGGTTTGTTGCCAAATCAAATAAGGGAGGTTAGGGAAAGGGAGGCGCCAAGAACTCCCTCCCCCCACCCCTGCAACTCGGATCCAGCCTGACTCGCGGCGCTGAACAAGGGAGGAGGGGCGGGGGAGGCGCGGGGCAGGAGACCCGAGGCTGGCTTGGGGCTGTGGGGTTTGAGTGCGGTATGTTTAGTTTCTGGCACTGAGGAGGGTCGTTGTCTAGTCAGAGAACTGAATCCGCGAGAGGGGAGCTGCACGTAGAGGGAACAGAAAGGGCGCTCCCGAGAGAATGATGGGGAATGCCAACCTCTAAGGACAGGCTAAGGACCAGAGGCGGGAAGGAGGGACGTGGTTGGCAGTCTGGAGAGAAGACCTACGGGAATTAAAGGGAGAGGAGCTCGCTCAGTGGCCCTCCTCGGCAAGGGTTGCTGAGTATCAAACACTACCCAGAAATCTCTACCCGGAGGCCTGAAAAGTGCTCACTGAATTTAGCCCAGAGGCTGCCGGTGACCTTGGGGAGCAGTTTCCCTGTAGCGGTGAGGCGGAGGTCAGATCGCCGCGCACTGGCGGGAGCTTGGGAGGGGATGTGACAGGCGGGAATCCCAAGCCCTTTGTGAAGAAGCTTGCCGGGAAAGGGGACAAAGAGCCACGGTGACAGGAGGAAGGAAAACTTCTATTCCTACTACATTTAAAAGCCAAATTATCTGAAAAATTAACAGAGTGAGCAAGACGACTGAATTAATAAAAGATTTCCTCCTAATTAAAAAAGGGAGCCTTAATATATACTTTAAAAACTCAATGCTTTTAAACCAAAATGTTTGGCTTTTGTTTAGTGATGCTGATTTTTCTTGTAAAAGTAGTACGTATGACTTAAAACTCCAATTTTAGCAACAGGATCAAATTATACCGTTTTCTATGATGTGAAATATGTGAATACGTTAAAATGCAAATTAAATATATATAAAACCATTTTGTAATTCAGTCTTTTCCCTAGTGATGTAGTTGTTTTTATTTTGTTTATTAAGATGGTTGGAACTTTCATGCTAAAGGAAAAAGTCAGGAGAGAGGGAGATGCCCAGTTCCAAGTTCACGGTCTCCCTGGGACTTTTATGTCTCCTGCTTCCAGCCTAGGGAAATCTCTGACTTCCAGCACATTTAGAGGGAAGAGATGACTAAGATGAGCAATGACCAAGCCCTTCCCACCTGACCTCACCGACCTTCTCCACCCAGGGCCTACTTCTTTGCCTTTCAAGTGGAATAATTTTCTGGAATCTTGTCACTACTGTTTCACGTTCATGTTTCAAAATGCACAGCAGCAATACATTGAAAAAATGCTGCTCAAGGTCGGTAGTCACTTCCTCCTATGACTGAGGCTGAGGAGTTTGGACTTGATTTTACAAAATGAGTGAGGACTTGGCTCATCAGCTAACCACCCCCCAGGAGCCTTCCCCTTGGAGTAAACTGGGGCTCCTCCTGTGGCCCTTGGGCTGAATTTTCCCTTGCCTCAGATGAAAGATCCAGAACAAATGCAGGTATTCAATTCTATCACTGCCCTTTTAACCTGATTACTCAGACAATACCCAACCATTGCCCTGGGGTGATCAATTGATGTTCTGATACCTTGTAAGTAAGTTTCCAGCAGGTCTGGAGAAAACTGTGCAGCAGGAGTCATCCTGGGAACTGGGAGAAGGTCAGGAAATCTGGGCCAGTGGCACTCTGAATTTGAAACCTGGAGAGGAAGTGGGTTATGGCAGAAGATATATCAAACCCAAGTCGGTTCCTTGACTGGTGGGTAAAATTACAGTTTGTGAATCTGTAGAAAAGAAAGTGGTGGTCACCGAGAACTTGGCAGAGTCTGAAATCCTTTCATTTTCATTTTTAGTGTGTTACTACTTAGGAGGTGAAAGTGGTGACCTGGGGTAAAGGGCAAGTATACCTGTTTCACCCCAAATCTCTCAAGTCACCCCTGTGGGACGGAAGGAAGGCCTGTGGGATGGGACTACCTGGCCCTTCCCTGACCTTGTCTCTGTCCTCCCCCTACAGCAGAGGCCAGGAGGATATCCAGCTATCTGGAAGGTGACTTGGGAATAAACCCCAGCTAGGGTGTGGGAAATGTAAAGATGCAGATCTTTAAATGGATAAGGCAATGATGTTATCTCCTGTTTCCAGCCTTGCTGTGACCTAATGCCCGAGATCCTGAGACTGGGGCTTGCCTCTGCACCCCTCTTACCAGTGAAACCGTGCTGCTGCTGGGGCTGCTCCTGTGTAGCCTGGCCTGCCGCTGCTGCATTCCTCTCTTTGGCTCCCTCCTGCTGGGCCTCTTGGAGCCTGACCCTACCTGCCAATCTGCTCTTTTAGTTGGCTCAATTGCAGCCAGCTGTGCCCCCCCAGCAAACAGCTGCTCCAGAGTCAGTCTAATTCCTGATCCCGCCTCCCCCATAGTCTACAGCCTGGAGGTCCTGTTCTCACAGTCTGGGTGCCAGGAGCACTCATCCATGGTACTCCAAGCACCCGCCACCTCCACCACACACTTCTAAGGAAAGCAGCCATGGGCAGCTCCTTACAAGTAACTGCTGGGTGTTGTGGTCTGGGATGCTGCTCCTCTGGCCACAACTAGTTGGCCCAGAAATCAGACTTGAGTCCCACTCAGCCATCAATTGGCTGGAGATGAGCTGCCCCTGAGCCACCCTGGTGCTAGGTTTTGCCCAGCAGGTGTGCTCCATCCAGGAAGGTGACTAGCTGATCTCTCTTGGGAATTTTGAAAGGGAGATAACTCATACAAGTCGGGCAAGAAAAAGGACAAACAGAGGTGGAGGAAGAGGCAGGAGGGAAGCACCTGTGATGGGGAAGATCAGCTCCCAACCATGCCGAGCCTGTCTGGGTGTCTGGTTCTCCCTTCCTTCTCTCTCAGGCCTGCCAGGTCCCCCTGGCAGGGCAGGTTTGTCACTTCCCCATCTCCTGAGGTTGTCCGGAGCCAGGCTTTGCTCCTACCCAGCTCTCCAGGGGTGAATGACCACATCCAAAGTGTGCTGATGGAGGAAAAGACAGATCAGCTAGAGAGAGGTTTCCACTGGGTGTTTAGGCCTGTTTAAGGATTCTGGTTGCTTCGGAAATGAAGACATAGATGATATACTTATCAAAAGAGGGCATGACCCTGGGCTGAGAGGGATAGTGATTGGGGGTCAAGGTCAAAAGGCACAGAGACCTTGTCAGGCGGGAGAGCTGGGCTGAGTTAAATGTGGTGACAAGCAAAAGGGACAAATGGGAAATGCTCCCTGCACCCTGATTGCTGCTACAGCACTTTTGAAAAATAGTTGGTGTGTCTCATTGGTTGCAGGAAAATAGCCTAAAAAGTGAGGAAGTTGCCCCAAAGGAAAAGAGCCAAAATACTTGAATCCTAAGTAATGAGAGTTCCATCTCCAGTCCAACCCCACCATGGCCTTGGACAAAGTGTCCTGCCCCGGAGGCCCCACGGGGCCACACTAGTCATCAGCGGAGATTTCCATGGGAGGAGTGAAGGGGCTAATGGTGCCCAGAGCATCATCCCAATCTTCCCTTCTTCTCTTTCTTTCCTAACTCTCCTTCTCTCTCTCCCTCCTTTATTTCCTTTACCAAATAGTGAATACCTCTGACTTAGCACCATGGCCTAAGTGGGAGAAAAGGAAGCTGAAGAAGTTTCACAGAGAAGCTATGTCCTGAGGAGTAGAAGTTGTCCTCCTCAAGTAGGAGTTGGTTTTGGCGGGCCGATTTAAGAGAAGGGGGTGTGGGGGAAGGGGTATCCTTGTCTGAGGGAACCGTGAAAAGTTTGAATTGGCTGGAGGTTGGGGGATGGCAGGAAGAGAGGCTGAGGTCACTCAGTGGAAGGCATTGTACACTGTGCCAAGGACTGTGGCTGCTACTCTGAGGGCAGTTATTAATGTTTTTTAAGCAGGGACCAACACAATCACATCTGAGATCAGATAGATCACTCTGTTATCAGGATGGAGGATGGACTGGAGGGAAAGGCCAAGGGCCTGTGATCCAGGTTCCCAGAATGGGCGCCTCCCCCCTTGCTGGGATAGCTACCTTTGGGGAAGAGGCTAAAGGCACCCAGTCTCCCCAGCCTTCTCTGCAGCTAGGTCATGGGCACGGGACCCAACTGGCCGAACCTGTGGGAATCTTGCTAATAAAAGGAGATAATTGAGGAGGAAAATGTCTTCTTTTCTGCTTTGCCTTGTGAGAATGTGATGTCGGCACCCAAGACAATCGTCTTGCACATGTCAGGGGGAAAGCTGAGAGAATCAAGGCCAGGCTGGTGTGGCATGGTTTGGTGGCTGAGTCAACCAGGCCTGGGGGTGCCGGCTCCTGGCTGCCTAGTTAAGTAGGAGTGGCTAATAGCTTATTGGGTGCTATTCCAACCTTATGAGGTGATTATGAGAAAGGAAAGAATCAGTACAGGTACTGTCATTGCTACACGTAATCCACGTATTAGATTCTCTATGTAATAGGTAGAGGCGCCCTGTAACTGACAGCCGGGAGTGCCCTGGCGGATGGAAGCGGCTGTGTCATGGGCTGGGAGAGTTGATCCCGCCCTGCAGCTGGGCTCTGGCAACGTAATGGGAAGAGCAGAGAGGCTAGAGACATTCCACAAGGGGGGTCAGCCAGCCTTGGTACCCCATTGGGTGTGACCCGTGAGGAAGAGGGGCAGTTCCTGAGTGTGTGGAGAAGTTGTAGGGGTGACAGGGAAAATGAGCCTGGTGTAGAATGTGTTACATGCGATAGTCTGGAGTTGTGAGTTGGCGAGGGGTGTCCCATAGGTCCTTAGGAACTCTTGTGTGGGAGAGAGGACAGGGCCCTGGGGACTGCTCTCACAGACAGGGAGCTCACTTTGTAGTTAGATGAGGGGACACCAGGCCTGGCAAAAAGGAGGAGCAGTGAGGAGCGACAAGGGCCCTGGGGGGCAGCCAGCACTCAAGACGTACCCAGGGAGTGGGTCCAGAGCAGGGCACTGAAGATGGCCAGGAATCAGGGTAGCAGGGCCAAGGGGAAGCCCAGGAAGGAGGAGGCTCTGATGGGGGAGAGAGGTCAGGGCAGGTGGCTGCAGGTGACTCTTGAGTGAGGGGCAAGACAGGGTCTGATAGTTGAGGCTCTGAGTGTAGGCAACGTTTAAGAGGTTTGAAAGGATATAGAGGGACTTAAGGTGGCAGGAAGGGGCATGGGGGAGGATGTGGGGAAGGAGCTGGAAGCAGAGGCAAGGTGGAAAGAGGGGAGAAGTGAGGTGATAACCCATAGACAAAGCTGTGCGAGGTGGCCTGCAGCCCAGCAGGGAGACTGTCCTCACCACCCTCCCCAAAGGAGGCAGAGAGTTGGGGTATCTGGCTCTGGGCCCCCATCTTTCTTTGCATAAGGAAAGGATAATGAGCAAGGTGAGGGTGAGGTCATGTTCTGGGATGGAGCTGGAGAATCAGAGGTTTGCAGGTAGCATGGTTCCTGCAGGCCACCAGGGTCCTTCCCCTCTTCCCCAGCTAAGCACCTTCTCTCTTCCTGCTCTGGCACCATGGGCCTTACGAGCTCCTGGGAGTGAGCTAGCCCTCCATGCTCTTGGGAGCTAGAGGTCTCTGGAAATGGAGCCTGGAATTGTTGGGAACATCAACAACAACATCCTCAGAAGGCTGCTTCCTCCAGGTGGCCTTCCCAGGGTGGTGGGGAGCTGTAGGCTGCTACCCCTCCTGCCTCTCATTCCACATCCTCTTTTAAGGGGAGACAAGGCTGGCTTTGGGGGCAGTAGTACCTAGTGCAGGAAGAATACCTGGAGCCATGGTGCTTCGGTTCTTGGGTTCAAATCCTGTCTCTTCAGGTTCCCACAGAACAACCATGGGCATGTTGTTTAATCTCTCCGATTTCCATTTCCTTTTGTACAATGGGACTGATCATTGTATTGACTGCTTGGGGTTGTTATAAGGATTTAAATGAGTGGACCCATGGGGCAGGCACATTGGAACTATCCTCAGTGGCCAGTTGTAGTATTGTAGCTCTTGCTGCTCCTGGTGGGGCAGCCCCTGACTCCTGTCTACATGGGGCACCCTTGGTTCTGGGGCTGTCGAAGGTGCAGGCAGACAAGAGACAGCACATGCCTGGATTCCCCTGGTCTGAGGGTGGAATGTGCGTGTTTTCAAGTTGAGCTGATCCATGAAGCAGACCCTGGAATTCTCTGCACTCATCTGCTGAATCCCAAATGGAAACATATACAAACACTCTTTATAAACAAAGACAGTATCTTAAAAAGGCAACAAACCAATGAGTCGGTCTGAACTGGAACTGAAGCTCTGGGTTTTCTGATGATTTTCTCTCAATCTAAACAGAGCCTGCCCCCCCAGCTCCCTTAGAGAGCTGACTTCCCTCCAGGCCTGGATGCCAGTGGCTGCCTGCGCCTCCCTTCCTCACAGCCCAGCCACGTGCCGGCACTCTCCAGCTTCAGGAAATTCTTCCAGCTGCCCACGAATTCTCTTACAGTGCCAGCCAGCTAGGAGGGGAGACAACATGTGCCTTGCCCTTTACAGGGACTGAATTTAAGAGACATGTCCCAGAGAAGGGACAGTGCACACCTGTGTGTGGCTTCACAGTGGACCCCCACATGCTGCCCTTCCCTGGCGCTCATGATCTTGGTGGCAGAGGTCATCATAGGCCCCGAATCCTCCTTTTCTGGTCTTGACTCTGCCATTCTCCCACCATCCCCAAGGCTCCCCTGCCTTGTCTCCTACCTTCCCCCTCTGTGCTGCCACATGTCCCTGACTCCTGCTTCCCTGGCCTATCCTGGGTCAGACCTGTTCCCTCTCACATCAGACAGCTGCAGGAGCCTTCTCTGGCAGCAGTTCACAGGGCCCACAGCATTTAGCGATGTAATGACTGACTGTGGGCCAGAAAGTAACTGGGAACGCACAGCCATGGATGCCATGGCCAGCCCCAGGAGCAAGGGACAGGCGCACGTGCTCGCATTGCTCCCCATTGGCCTCGCACACCCTCTGCACTGTCTGCCCGCTCCCATTCCAAGGCAGCTCTGCCCACACACCTGCCTCCATCCTGTGTCCGTTCCCAGTAGGTGAAAATCAGGTTTCTTGGCTGCAGCCAAAGCTTCATGATCTTTCTGATTTTAAATTCTAATTCCTACCTCCTTGTATCCTACCTATCTTCCAAGCCCAGTGCACACCCTCTTCTGACCATCCAATTTTCCCAGCATGCCACATGGCAACGGCCTCCAGGGACATCTGTATGTTCACTGGTGTTCACGCACAGGTCCTCTGGGGACATCTGTTTGTTCGCTGGTGTTCAGCCTGTGCCCCTGAGTGTGGTCTTCTCCCACCACCAGTGCAGAGAGGTGGAGTATGGGGCTGCCCTGGTCTCATAGTCTCAGACCCTCAGAATGGGGAGTTAGCTCTAGACCAGGGCTTATGTGGCAGTTCTGGCACTTGCTGACTATTAAGGAGGCTTGGGGTCACTGGGGGACAGTGGAGGGTGAGAAGGACTATCTCTCCCATCTCCATCCCTCCCACAAAGCCCCATGCAAACAGAACCAGAAGAAAAGCATGTCCCACCCCATGGAGGGCTGGGTCTGCCTGCAGATAGGGAGTCACCTCCATGGTGATGGTGGAAGGGAGGGCCTCAAAACATGGGAAGTCTATGAGGTGCTGAGATGATGGACAAGAGGTCTCTGAGGTGAGAATCCATACTGGGGACCCTCTACCCTCATGAAGCCCCCAAGCTTCTGGGAAAGAGACACAGTCCCCTTCCTGGGGGTACAAACTGGAGACGTGTGTGAATCATTTTTCTCTGAGAAGGTGATAAGCTTGCGGTGTCAGGGGAAGGGACCATCACACAGCAGCTCCTGGGAGTTGCCACAGGGAAGTGCTGTAGAGGCTGGGCCTATGGCCTGAGGGCAGGCAGGGAGGAGGTGAAGACAGCAGTTGGCTGGCCCAGGTCTCCTAGTTTATACCAGTTACAACTGACCCCAGGGCCTCTCTGGCCTTCTGTCCTCCCATCAGTTTCTGATGTCCAGGAGCCCCTCTGCCCCAGGCCTGGCTAGCTCTCACCCTGTTAGTGCTCATCAGGGCCAGAACCAACTGTGAAAGAACAATGCATGACTCAGAGTTCCATGCTTTTGCTGTGGGTTCTAATTTTAGGCCATTGTTTCAGTCCTCTTTTTTCCTTTCCCAGAATTCCACCAGGAGGGGGTGGAGGTGGCCGGATGCAACCAAGGGGGCAGGGCAGAGGTGAAACCCAGGTCCCACTCTGGGGCTGGATTGGGCATGGTAGCAGGTCAGTCCTCAGGACTTTGAGGGAAGGTGGCCCTTGTGACCAGGGTCTCCGCTGCCCTCCAGAGAGTGGCTCAAGGATCGGGAAACCGGTGCTCTGACACTTGCAACCCCTCTAATTACTCAGCTATGTCATTTGAGCTACAGGGAGGAAGATCTGGAAACTCCATAGCTTTGAGTCACTTGGATTCTCAGGCGAGTGAAAAGCCCCACAAGGCTCAGAGGCCAAGGCTTGGAGCGGATGTGTGAGCAGTGGGTGCACGTGCCCCCTGCCTGTGGGTGTGTGCTCAGAGCCAGGCCGCAGGGTGCAGAGCTGCTCTGTGGCCCAGGCTGGCCCTCATCCCGTCCATAGAACCACTTGCAAACACCTGGCTCCATGAGCCACCAAGCATGAGGGCATATGCTGGGGTGGGCCCTTGTGGCCAGAAATCCTGTCCAGGAACTTCTTCCTTTCTATATACTCAGGTATCAGCATGGATTGCAAATGGTGGGCAGAAGACTGATCTTGGTGCTCACATGTTTCTAGAAGGTTCTTCAAAGGTCACATTTCCCCAGAGTAGAGCATGGTGTGGAAGTCATAGCTCCTTTTAGTCTGACTCCTGTGTGTGCTGCTTTAAGTTTCCCTCCATTCCCCTCCCTTCCCCCCCCCCCCCCCACCGCCAACTACCACCTGTCCTCCTTTGAATACTCAGGTGCAGCCTGGGGGAGAGCACAGGAGTGAAAATCCGAGGGCCCTGGCATCCCAGCTTTACCCTCAGATAGGCTCTGTGGCTTTCCTGGAAGCCTGCCCTTCCTTTCCTCTGTGGAGAGCTCAGAGGGCAGCAGGCTCTGAGGGGAGGGTTTCCCAGGCAAATGCAGACAGCCCCTCTCTTCCCTTGCCTGATTCAGACATGGGAGCACAGCAGGCTGGGTGCTCTGGAGTGCTATGTGGGCTCAGGGGGAGGTGTCCTCTCTGCTTGCTTCCCTGCTTGCCTTCCCTAATCCCCTGCCGCTTCAATCCCCTTCCTAGGGGTGTTCTGGTATTGGCTGCTCCTCACTGAGGTACCCAGAGCAAGTGTTCTAAGAGGCCTGGATGGAACTTCCCGGTGGGCTCTCCAGCGTGCTGGTTTCAAGGGTTGACATTGGCCAACAGCCCAGCTGAGCTAGCCTGCATTTGAGAGGAGGGAATTAGATTCTACGCTCGGTGACTAGCAAAGATGTTCAAGGTATCTTTCATCTGCCATGCCATCACACAAGGTCCTGAGCCAAGGCTTCTCACTTTGCCCTGTGGATGTGCTATTATCATTAACTCCTCTAGGTCCTCATGGTCTTGATTTTCCCAGGTAGATTGTGCCCTCTCCCAGGGAGTGAGGGAGAGAGGTCTTGGCCAGGTGCTGCAGGTTGCAGTTTATACTCAGTAGATGCTTAACCAAGACAGCAGGGGAGGCCCCCAAGAGTTGGAACAGGGGTTGCACAGGTCAAACATTATACTGATGGCATGTGTTACCCATGAGCTGTTTTCTAGGCATTAGGCATAACCATGGGACTGTGAAATCCCAGTGTCAGGGCCTTGCCAGGAATGTGGGGCTTAGGCAAGTGGGGTGACAACCACCTGGACAAAGTGGGCAGGGCACATGCTGTGTCAGTGATAGCTTATCTCATGAATGCCTTTTGGCTGCTGTAGGTTTGAAGTCAGCAGACTGAAGTTTCTAATTCTCCACCTGCTTCAGTAACAAGAAGCTTTATGGCATGAAGTGTCAGTGCACAGGCTCTGGAAGTCACAGGGCCTGTGTTCAACCTCCCAGTCCACCACTTGCTATTTTACATCCTAGACTCGCTTGAGCCCAGGAGTTGGAGGTTGTTGTGAGCTGTAATGCCACATGAGCAAATCAAGAGCATTCATATATGAAAAGAATAACACACTCTACTAAAGTAGGGCTTATTCCAGAAATGCAAGGTAAATTTGAGGGACTAAGAAAACCAGGGAGAAATGATTACTTTTGGACACTTTCTTCCCCATGCTTCCCTCTCCAAGTCCTCAGGGCAGATGAGTTATTAATATACAGGGTGGGAAACCTCCTCCTGCTTCTTTCCAGGTCCAAAGGGTGATGAAGTCCAGTCCCAAAGAGTTTTGTGGGGTGACTAATTATTGAGATGAGTTTCTGGTCCTGCCCTCTCCACCCTAGGACTCTTCCACCCTCTATCCCTCAGCTTACTGGGTCTCACAGAGACAGGGGTCTGACCTTCTCGCAGTTGTACAACTGACAGAGGAGGCAAGATCCCAGGGAAAAATGAGTTGAGGCAAAAATAAGACAAATTAAAGTCACAGCTATTTCAACCAAACATAACATACAACCAGAGTGCAGATTTCTCCAGAAGTATTAGAATAGCTCAAATACCAATGTCAAATTAGAGTAATAAGCTATTGTGATAAAGGAAGATGTTAGTAGTGTCTAATATCTTAGAACAAGAACAAGAAACACAAAGAACAAGTAGAAATATCAGGTATGAAAAATATAGTAGTTAAAGAATAGTTGGCCTAATAACAGACTGGATCTACCTAGGGGGATAAATTAGTGATTTGGAAGACCAGATTGAGACCATATCCTTTAAGAAAGAAGAAAAGGACAAAAAAATAGAAAATATGAACAAAGTGAGGAAATGATTTTATTTATAATCAGGAACAAAGCCAAGGATGTCAACAATGCCACCACTATACCTCATTTTATTGAACATCCTAGTCAGTACAATATGCACAACGCAAGGAACGGGAATTAGGGGCATAAGAACTGAAGAAGAGAAATTAACGTCATCACTATTTATAGATGATCCTGTTGTTACTCCAAAATACCAAAAATCTACAGAGATGTTATTAGAAATAATAGATTCTAGCAGCAGCAAACTAGAAACTATAATTAAAGACACTGTTTACAATCTTACCAGAGATTGACACATATCAAGGTATAAATCTAACAAATGATGTGTAATATTTCTATAGGAAAAATTATAACACTTTACTAAGAAAATACACACACACACACAGATACATTACTTAAGGAGAAGAAAACAATAGAGTGAAGCTATTAATCTTCCCCAAGTAATTTATAGGTCATTCCAAATAAAAATTCCAACAGCACTTTTTCTTTTTTAAAAAATTGGAACTTAATAAAATAATGTTAAACTTTATGCACTGGAGTAAAAGGTCAAGAATAGCTGGGAGACTTCTGAAAAGAAAGAGGAGAAAAGGGAATAATTGCCTTGCCAAATATGAAAACCTATTTTGCAGCTGTAGTAATTAGAACAGTATAATACTGATGCCGGGACAGCCTAATCAACTCATAGAGATTAGGGAGCCAGCCCCACCCTAGGTATGTGTGGAATTTGGGTACATGAAGGAGCTGGCATGTCAGATCAGCAAAGAAGTAATTATAGCTAGAAAATAATGGTTACCCATATGGAAGACGATGAAATTGGAACCCAACCTTTTATCACATACTTAAGTCAGCTTGAGATGGATTGGGAATTTACGCATTAATATCCAAAATTTAAAACTCCTCGCAGACAAAATTTCTTAAACAAGACATAAAAAGTATTGATGAGAAAGGAAAACATTGATAGAATTATCTGGATTAAGAACCATGGTTGTCTAAGAGACATATGAAAGAAAATAGAAAAGACAAAACAGAAACAGAGAGAAGATATTGGCAATATCTACAGATGATAATGGATTTGCATTAAGCACACATAAAGAACTATGGATCAATAAGAAAGGTAGATACAACTCAATAGGAAATTGTCTATTTATGATTTATGTGAACGGACATTTCATATGAGAGGAAGCTCAGAAACACCCATAAACAGATGAAGAGCCACTCAGAAATTAGAAAATACAAATTGAGACCACAGTGATTTTATTAAATACATATCTAACTTGCAAAAATAAAAATGTCTGATAACATGAAAAGTTGAAAAGGATACGGATCCAAAGGATCCCTTTCTTATATCTTGCTGGTGGGAATTCAAATGGATGCAACAGAGGTGGAGAACTGTTTGGCATGACCTCCTAAAGTATATCCTATTTTTGAGCTAGCAATTCTCGTCCTTTATATATTGAGGTCTGACAAGTAAGTTTGCAAACTCATCCTAGAAAAAGTGCTACACACCTCTTTGCTGAATATCACTATGGTCACCTTCAAAGCACTCCCCTTGGGAAGCTATACACCAACACCAGTGCTTAGTCCATCCTTCAGAGTGATTTGGGAACTCTTTCTGGAATGACCATCAGAGCTGGTGGCGTGCGGCACACAAAGACATGCAACAATAATGAACGTCACTTAGCAAGGTACCACCACATGCCCACACAAACCCAGCTGTGGGACGCTGATACGCAAGGTTATGAAACCTTATCGCGTTGTTTGTATAGTGCTGCCGACATAAACACATGGTGGCAAGTTTACGATCTTAATTGTCAGATCTTATGTGATGGCAGCTCTGATGGTCCTTCCAGAAAAAGAGTGCCAAAATTGCTTTGAAGGGTAGACTAGCCACTGGCATCAGAGCATAGGTTCCCAATGGGATTACTTTGGCTGTAGTGATATTCAGCAAAGAGAGATGTATCTAGGATGTATAGAGGATGAGTTGTGAATCTAATTGTCAGATACCTAAGAGAAACTTGCACATGTACAGTAGAAAGCGTGCGTGAGAATGTTAATAGCAGCATTGTTCTCAGTATCAAAAATCTGGCAGTTTAAAAGCCCATCAGTGGAAGAGTGGAAAGTGTGATATATTTACACTATAAAATATGACATGGCAGACAAAACAAATGAACTAAAATGATGCCCAACCATAAAGATGAATCACAGCAGGATAATATCAAGTAAAGCATGTGACTCCGCAAAGAATGTGTTAAGCATGATAGTGTTTTTATGAATTTAAAATAAAAATATGTATAATTTTAATGAATATATGTATATAGATACATTAAAACTACACAGAATGAAAAACTTAAAAATTATGAATACAGTATTATGGCTGATGATTAACTGGAGTTGGGACAGGCAGAGGAATGGGATGAAGGGAGATCATATGTTCAGATGCAGGTTGTTATCAAGGTCCAAGGTTTTGTTCTGGGTGGTGGTTTCATAGATGCTTATGTCATTATTAAAGCTAATTAAAACTACCTGTTTCAATTGATTGCTGCACAATGAGCTACCACAACCTAATGGCTTCAAAATAATTTCATTATATCTCATGATTCTCTGGGGTTTAGGCAGGGTACAGAGGGACAGTCCACAATGGCTGTGGTTTCAGTTGGGATCTAATAGCTGGGAACAGCTGGAGAGTGGCACGGTATTTCTCCCTATACCCATGGGGCTAGCTCAGGCTTCCTCTTTTATGGTGGTCTCTGAGTCATTGGAGTTCTTACGTGGTGGGTCCAGACTTTCAGAGTGACTACACTGAGAGGCCCAGGTAGAAGCTGCCCCTTCTTCTGCCTAACAAAGCAGGCCAATGAGAGCAAGTCATAAACCAGTGGCTATGATTAATCCAACCCTCTTCATCTGAGCTCTACTGAAAAAATGAAAAACAATTATCAAAAATGACTTCCTGAGTACTATGATGCTAAAACATAAAATTTCAGTTTTTGTAGATGAAAAATGGACAAATATAACCAGTTTTACATAATTCAACTGAATAGAAGTAATTATAGATGCGGCTATCACATTTAATTTCTATATGGGAGGATTGTGTCACAAACAGACCAATTCTTCCCAAATCAATCTATTAATTGAACAAAATTTCCATTAAAACTCAATGATTTTTCATGATGAAAACGTTCTAACATTTATCCAAAGGTTGAATGTGAAAGGAAAGTCAATAAAATTATGAAAAGAAGTAACAAGAAGACACTTATCTTACCAGATAACAAAATAAATAGTATTATAACACTGAAAGAAATAAATGAACATAGTACCAACGTCAGAATGCGCAAATGTAAAAGTAGAAGAAAATAGAAAGTCCAAACCAAGACAAGTGTTTATAAGGATTTAGTGTAAGGTAAAGATGAGATTTCATACCAGTAGGGAAACGGTGGGCTAGCTAATGAACGGTATTTGCATAATTGGCTATTACTTAAGAAAAAAGTATGGTTGGATTTTTTTGCTCCTTATAAAAATAAATTTCACATTAATTATAGAGTTAAATAAAAATATTAAAAGTCATTAATATATTAAAAGAGAATATAGGATATTATTTTTACTGTCTCAGGCTAGGGAATCCTTTCTACTCTTGACACCAAAGCAAAAGCAATAAGGAAACTACATAGATTTGACCACATGAAACGTATAAATTCATACTGTGAAAATGATTGTGATGAAAACATTCAAAGAAAAAGATGTCGAACTGGGAATTTTGGCAATAAAAATATTGAAGGCGTTAATATTCTTTGTATAAAGTGCTCTTAAAAATTGGTGAAACTATGAATAGTTCAATTTCAAAGACTGTCAAATTGGATGAGCAGATAATTCAAAGAATTAAAACCCAATAAATATATCAATAACATTGATATCCGGTAGTAAAAATAAATGCAAAATGAGATATCTTTTTTTCTTAATGGATTTGCAAGGATTAACATTTGTAATACTGCACAGCGCTCATGATGATGTAGAGAAGCTGGCACTTTCATAAGCCATTGGTTCAGGTATAAATTAGTACAACCTTCCTAAAGGGGTATTTGACCATCTCGATCAGAAGTCTTAAAATTGTGCAAGCCCTTTTAGCATAGTAATTCCGCTTTGGGGAAGGGATGTATCCTAAGCAAATAATTGGAGAGCTTTGAGTTAAGCGTGGTGGGTAGAATACAGGGATTTCTCTCCGCTCCTGCATAAAACTCCACTGGATGGACTAAGGTTAAAAGAGAAATGTAAAAATAATAGGGAAATGACAATGGTCTAGAGTTGTCGATACAGCTGTGGAAGCTGAAAGATGGATGCATGAGCAGAGAATGGCAAATTGAACACATGCGTTTAATTTTGCTCTTTTCTGAAATCCCACTAAAGTGATAGTAGAGGGACTGATTAAAAGTCTTGAACCCACAAATGAAGGGAGTGTGGGAAAAGAGAAAGAAGCAACACAATTCTGTAAGCCGGAAGCCAATAGCTCCTTAATTTACTAGACAAATCTGGGGAACCTGGGAACTCACTGGGATTGTGCCATAGAATCTTCAAAAGACCCAGCTCGGCGCCTGTGGCTCAAGTGGCTATAGGCGCCAGCATCATACACCTAAGGTGGCTGGTTCAAATCCAGCCTGGCCCACCAAACAACAATGATGGCTGCAACCAAAAAATAGCCAGGCATTGTGGCGGGCGCCTGTGGTCCCAGCTACTTGGGAGGCTGAGGCAGGAGACTCGCTTGAGCCCAGGAGTTGGAGGTTGCTGTGAGCTGTGATGCTATGGCACTCTACCCGGGGTGGGGTGGGGAGGGATAGTTTGAGGCTCTGTCTCAAAAAAAAAAAGAATCTTCAAAAGACCCAAGAATTTAAGGCCTTCCATAGGACTGGAAGGAGGTGAGCAAGGGAATGTGTGTGGCTAACATAAGAAAGGTTTTTGAAAGCTGCTTAAGTGGCTATTAGATCTCTAGGCCCTACTCCAAATCTGTGCCACTGCCTGGCTGCCTCTCCGCAACCCCTGCAGATGACATGAGATTTCATCTGATGTTCTCTGAGAGGGCTTTCAGGCATCCTTGACTTGTGGCAACATCTTGCAGAATCTCTGCCTCTGTGGTCACATTACCTCCTCCTCTGCCATGCATGTATCTCCCTCTGCTTTCTCTTATAAGAACACTTGTGATGGCATTTAGGGCCTACCCAGATAATCCAGAAGAATCTTCTCCTTTCAAAATCCTTAATTTAATCTCACCTGCAAAGACTCTTTTCCAAAATAAATTGATATAAATTTCCAGGTTTGGGGGATTAGAACATGGATTTTTGGGGGTGGGGGAAGGAAGCATTTTTCACCCCTCCATATATGCTAAATTAAATTTATTGATTTTAGAATGTTAACTCAACCTCACATCCTTGGAATAAACCCTATTTGGTTATGCTGTGTTAGAGATAACATTGCTGGATTCAATTTACTAAAAAATTTAAAGGATTTTTTTTTTTACGTTTGATATTATGAATATCCTGAAAGACATTAGTCAAACTTTTTGTGGTCTTGATTATGTTTAGATATCATGGTTGTCATGTCAGTTCTCACTTCATGTATTCTGAAGAACTAGTTTTTGGTTTTATTGATTTTCTCTGTTATTTTTCTGTTACCTTTTAAAAAACTGATTTCTGCTCTTTATTATTCCCTTATTATTTTACCATTTCCTTCTCTTATTTTGAGTTTAAGTTGCATTTTCTTTTCTTTTTTTTTTTAGTTTCTTAAGTTGGAAACTGAAACTATTACTTCACAATTTTACAATTTTTCCTCCCAGTACGTAAACATTTAATGCAACAATTTTCCCTCAAAGCATTGCTCTATCTGTAATCCACCCATTTTGGCTGCGTGTGCTTTCACTTTCATTTTGATTTCAATTGTGAATCATTAAAAGTACAGGTTGTTTAGAATGTGTTGTTTAGTTCCCGAATATTTGCAAAGTACCTAGATAACTTTCTTTCACTGATTTCTAGTTTAATTCTATTGTGATAAGCGAACTTTACATGATTTAATGCTCCTAAATTTATTCAGATTTGTTTTACAGCCCAGAATATGGTCTATTTTGGTTGATGTTCCAAATGCACTTGAAAAGAATTTGTCTTTTGCTGTGGTTGGATGGTGTAATCTATAAATGTCAATTAAGTCAAGTTAATAATCAACACTATCCACTAATATCAAGTTAGTTGATACTGTTATTCAAGTCTTTTGTATTCTTACTGATTTTCTGTCTACCTATTCTATCAGTTACTAGAAGAGAAGTATTGAAATTTCCAGCTATTATCATAAATCTATTTATAGATAAACATATTTAGTTCTATGTTTTTACTTAATGTATTTTTAATCTCTGCTTTTATTTGCATACACATTTAGAATTGTTATGTCTTTTTTTTTTTATCAAATCATAGCTGTGTACATTAATGCAGTCAAGGGGTACTATTGTGTCCTCTTGACAAATTTACTTCCTTATTCTGTCTTTATTCCTGGTAATATTTCTTGTTTTGTAATTTACTAGTAATATATGTGATATTGAAACAGCCTTTCTAAACTTCAAGATGAAACCATCTACCTACAACCAACTAATCTTTAACAAAGCACATAATATACACAGGAAAAAAGAAGCCCTATTTAATAAATGGGGCTGGGAAAATTGGATAGTCACATGCAGAAGAATAAAACAAGACCCCTATCCATCACTATATACAAAAATTAATTCAAGATGGATTATGGATTAAAGATCTAAATGTGAGGCACGAAACCGTAACAATTCTAGAAGAAAATGTGGAAAAATTCTTTTAGGCATTGGTCTGGGCAAAGAATTTATGACTAAAACCACAAATACAAATTTAGCAACAACAAAAATATATAAGTGGGCTTTACTACATTAAAAAGCTTCTGCACAGTAAAGGACATAATCAACCAAGTGAACAGACAATCTACAAAATTGGAGAAAATATTTGCAAGTGATGCATCTGACAAAGGACTGATGCCCATAATCTGCAAAGTACTGAAATAAATCAACAGGAAACAAAAACCCATCAAAAAGTGGGCAGAAGAGAGGAACGGAAATTTCTCAAAAGAAGATAGACAATGGCCAACAAACATATGAAAACTTGCTCAACATCACTAATCATCAGGAAAATGCAAATTAAAACTATGATGAGATACCACTTTATCCCTATCAGAATGGCCAACATTAAGTCAAAAAATAACAGATACTGGTATGGGTGCAGAGAAAAAGGAATGCTTATACACTGTCAGCAGGAGTACAAATTAGTACAACCTCTATGGAAAACACTATGGAGAGTCCTCAAAGAAATTATAAATGGAGACCTACCATTCAATCCAGCAATCTCACTACTGGGGATCTACCCAAAGAAAATGAAGTCCCTTTATTAAAAAGACACTTGCACTCAAATGTTTATTGAGCACAATTCACAATTGCAAAAATGGGGCATCAACTCACGACCTTTGATTCATGAGTGGATAAGGAAAATGTGGCACACACACATATATATATATATATCATGGAGTACTACTCAATCATAGAAAAGGAACAAAAATGCCATTTGCAACAATGTGGAGGGAGGTGGAGACCATTATCCTAAGTGAAGTATTTCAGAAACTGAAAAACAAACACTCCATCTACTCACCAATAGGTTGGAGCTAATAGATGGCAATACACAGGCACAAAACAGCATAAAGGAAATGAGAAACCAAGCAACGGGGAGGGTCCAAGGGTGGATGTGAGATTAAAAACTTACTACTGTAAGTTTTTACTGTGTATAATAAACACTATTCTGATGATGGGCACACTAAGAGCCCAGATTTAAGCGTTATACAAGATATCCTTGTAACAAAAACATTTGTGCCCCCTTGATTAATATTCTGAAGTTTACAAAAAGAAACACAAAAAAGGTACCAATTGAAAGAGAGAGAGAAAGAAATAGCTTCTCCACTTTTTTTTTTTAAAGAATAGTATTTGCATGATAAACCTTTTAAATTATGTTCTATTTAATCTCTGTGTGTCTTTATATTAAAAGTGGGTTTCTTCTAGGGAATATATAGTTGATCTTGCTTTAAAAAAAAAAAAACTACTACAAAAGCCTTTGTCTTTTTTTTTTTTTTTTTTTTTGAGAAACAAATTCACTCTGTCACCCTTAGTAGAGTGCCATGGTGTCATATCTCACA
>NW_003852463.1:3956841-4011773 GCF_000181295.1 Otolemur garnettii
TTTTTTTTTTTTTTTTTTTTTTGAGACACAGTCTCACTCTGTCACCCTTAGTAGAGTGCCATGGTGTCATATCTCACAGCAAAACTTTTGGGCTCAGTGATCTTTTTGCCTCAGCCTCCCACGTATTTTAGAGACGGGGTCTTGTCTTGCTCAGGCTGGAAATCTCTGCCCTTTGGTTTATACTTAATGAATAGTTTACTATTTTTTCAGCTTAAATCTACCATCTTACTAGTTGTTTTCTTTTTGCTTCATCTGTTATTTGTTCCATTTTTCCTCTTTCCTTCTTTCTTTTGGACTAATTTTTTAGAAGAAATAATTTCATTTTATCTCCACTATTGGCTTTATAAAAGTAATTATATGTCTTTGTTTATTTTTTTAGTTTTTGTGTACAGTTTACAATAAAGATCTTTAACTTAGCATAGTCTAATTTAAAATATCAGACCACACAGAGTTGTATAAACCATAAACGAGTATGCATCCATTTTCCCCCCATTCTTTGGGCTATTTTTCATACATTTCCTCCATATGGGCACACATTGCATTACACGTTATTATTTCTACCTTAAACAGTATACTACATATTATCTTCTCAAGTGATTAAAAGGAGATTTTTTTTACCCTTTATAGTGGTTTTTATTGTTTATGTGGATCCATTTTCCTGGTGTCATTTTCCTTTAGCCTTCTGATTGTCCTTGACAATCAGACATTATTTTTCATAATGCAGGTCTGTTGGCAGTACATTCTTAGCTTTTGTCTGAAAAAGTTCTTTTTGTTTTTTTTCAGTTTGGAAAAAATACTTATCCGAGTAAAAATTCTAGGTTGATATTTTTTTCTTTTTTTCATTTAACAGTATCTTCCCTCTGTGTCTTGGATAGCTTCTGACAAGAAGCCAGTAGGCCAGTAGAATAACAGAGCTCTTTATTTGGTTTCCTGTCTCTCAGTTATTAAAATCCTGTGCTGTTTGTTGTCCAATGTTTGAAAAACATTGTTTTATATGTTTTTTTTTTATTTTTTTGACTATATAAGGTGAAAGAATAAATCCTACCATATTTATTCATGTTGGCTAGAAGCTAAACCCTACTGTTCTGATCACTTTTAAGTTTCTATTATTATTTCTCTTTTGAACCACTCCTTAGAAATGTGTTTCTATGTATTTTTGTAATAGCAGAAATTCTAATTTAATTGCATTTTAAACAGAGACTGTAGTTTGAAATAAGAGTTCTCTGAATTGTGTTAAAATCTACTTTATGTTCTATTGTATAGTCAGTTTTTGCAAATCATTCTTATGTATTTAGCAAGTATATGTATTTTCTGATTGTGGAGTGCTGAGTTCTAGAAGTATCCATTAAGTGAAGCTTCTTCGGGGTGTTACTCAAAACCTATACATTTTTATTCCTTTGTATGCTCTCTCAGAGATAAGAAATTGAATTAGTTGTGTTGAAATTGCTCACTATGAGAGCATATTTGTTCATTTCTCCCTGGATCTGTCACCTATTCTAATAGGTGTAAATAAATTTGTACTTACACGTGTTTCTTCCCAATATGTCAAACATTTTCTCATTAGGTAATGACTCTTTTTTATTCTTAGTAATGCTTTTCTTCTTAAAGAAAGAAGCATTTTCTCTTTTATTGATAACACTTCCTAGCTGCCTTTCCTTTGTAAGTCTTTGCTGGCAGCAACACCTTTTTGCATCCTTCCACTAACTTTCAGCTTTCTCTGTCTTTGTCTCTATGTGTTATTTTACAGTAGCACATAGATAATTTTTTTTAAAGTCTGATCTGTCTGTATTCATCATTGAACAGGTGAATTTAGCCTATTTAAAACTATGTTGATGACTAACATCTTAAATCTTTCTGTTTCCTTATGCTTCTTTTTTTTTTCTCTTGGCTTTTTTTTGTAATATTACATTTTGTGGTTGATTTCTTTGTTGTGATCATACCGACATTTCCCCCTCAGTGTCACATCTTCACTTACATTTGTTTACACTTGTCTCACCTCGTCTAGTTTCTCATTTGGAAAAAGTTTCTTTTTTCCTATTTGCGCTTAGACTTTTTAACCCAGAGGTAGATAAGGTAGTATGCGGGTCATTCTGGAAGTTTTAAGACAGACTGGGTTGTGGCTCATTTCATTTCCAAGAAACACGGATGCTGTCCTTTCTGATTCACCCATGTGATTTTCACCTTGCTAGGCTGATCAGTATTGTTGGGAGAGCTTTATTTGTTTCTATTGCAGTTTTTTATGTTTCTTAATTTTTGTGAATCTTAAAACTCTCATAATGACCCAGGTATTCATAAAATAAACAATCCCAAATAGAAACTATTGATTTGGAGAAATGGTATATTCTTTAATGATAAATAATAGAAGAAAAAGTAATTATAATCCTCATTGCTTAGCATATGAAGTACTAATAAAGATATTTTGAGGTTTTCAGATGAATAACTTAATAGACAAAGTAAACTCAAAGGCAAGTTAAAGAACATTACTTCATCCAATCTTTTACCATGAGTTGAAAAAATAATCTATGCCTATCCCTGGATTGGAAGACGTAACATAGTAAAGATGTAAAAACTACCCAAAGCAATACACATATTCAATGCAGTCCTCATCAAAATCCGAGTGACATTTTCTTGCAGAAATAGAACTATCCACTGATATTTATACAGAATCTCCAGAGACACTGAGTAATTAAGACAATCTTGAAAAAGAAGAATAAGTTGAAAGTCTTACACTTGCTGATTTCAAAACTTTTTTTTCTTTTTGAGACAGAGTCTCACTTTGTTGCCCTTATTAGAGTGCCATGAAGTCACAGCTCACAACAACCTCTGAGCTTAGGTGATTCTCTTGCCTCAGCCTCCCGAGTAGCTGGGACTATAGGTGCCCGCCATGACACCCAGCTATTTTTTTTTGTTGCAGTTTAGCCGGGGCTGGGTTTGAACCTGCCACCCTGGGTATATGGAGCCGACGCCTGACTCACTGAGCCACAGCACTGCCCTCAAAACTTTCCACAAAGCTACAGTAATAAAAAGTGTGCTACTGGCATAATGACAGACAGAGGCACCAACAAAATAGGATAGAGTGCCCAGAAAAAAAAAAAACAAAAAAAAAACCAAAAAGCAAACAACCCTGGGCATATATAAGCCAAGTGGTTTTCAACAAGGGTGCCAAGTCTGTTTAGTAGGGGAAAGTGGTTTCAAGAAATGGTGCTGGGGAAACTGGATTCCTCACATGAAAGAATGACGGTGGATCTTTACCTTATGCTGATACACAAATTAATTAACAATGATCCAAAGACCAAACAGAAGAGCTGAAGCTATAAAACTCTTGGAAGAAAAAATAGAGTAAAAGCTAAACAATATTCAAATTGGTCATGCTTTTCTTGCAAATGGCATCAAAAGCATAGGCAACAAAGTTAAAAATAAATAAATTTAATTACATCAAAATTAAAAACTTTTATGCATCAAAGGACATTATCAACAAAGTGAAAAGGCAACTCATGGAATAAGAGAAAATATTTGCAAATCATATATCTAATAAGAGACTAATATTCAGAATACATACAGACCTCTTACAGCTCAATAACAAAAAGCAAATAACCTGATTTAAAAAAACAGGCAAAAAAACTTGAACAGACATTTCTCCAAAGAAGATATACAAATTGCCATAAACACAAAAAGAGGTATTCAACACGACTAATCTCTAGGAAAATACAGATTAAAACCATGATGAGATGCCACTCCACACCCATTAGGATGGCAATTTATAAAAGACAAGCAAACAAAAAAAACCCCAACAAACAAAACAGAAAATAACAAATATTAACAAGGGTGTGGAGAAATTGAACACTGTGCATTTCTGATGGGAATGTAAAAATGGTGCAGTTGCTATGGAAACCAATATTGTTCCTCAAAAAAATATACACACATAGAATTGGCCTAGGATTTAGCAATTATACTTCTGAGTACATACACAGAAGAACCAAAAGAAGCAGGGACTCAGACAGATATTTATATCCCTGTGTTCATAGCATCTTTATTCACAATAGCCAAAGGGTGGAAGCAACTCAAGTGTCCATTGATGGATGAATGAATAAAGTAAATGTGGCATATACACAAACAATGGAATATTAGTCTGCCTTAAAAAGGAAGGACAGTCTGACACACACTATAATACAGATGAACCTTGAAAAAATGTCACAAAAGGACAACTACTGTGTGATTCAGCCTACACAAAGTATCTAGAGGAGTCGGATTTATAGAGACAGAAAGTAGCCTGGTAGTAGCCAGGGCATAGGGAGAGGGAGAAGTGGGCAGTTAGGGTCTAATGGGTGCAAAATTTCACTTTTAGAAGACGAAAACCTAGAGTTTTTCCAGAAGTGATGGTGATGGTTGCACAGCAGTGTGAATGTGCTTAAATCTCCTGAACTGGAAGGGTTGCGATGGTGAATTTTTTGTGTATTTTAGCACAATCAAAGAAAAATACAGCATTCTACATCTGACCAGGAGAAGTTTCTCACTAAAACAAAATAAAACCAAAAAAACTCTGCCCATCCTCATTCTAGACCAATTAAATCAGATTTAGGGGGTATCAGTATACATTGTCTTTAAAGCTTGAAAGCTAATTCTAATGTAAAGTCACTGTTGGGAATACCTAAGCTAAGTTATAGATCTCATTGATGGGAGAATAGTTTCCTAATTTTGTTATTTTTACTATCCCTACTTTTAGTGAGTCTTGCTCCAAAATAGAAATTGTGTTTAAGGCAGTTTTTCTAGCATCTGGCTCTATTTTAGTGGGATAACCCTGTAAAGTGTGAACTTAGAATTTTATACTCAGCCAAACCATCAGTCAATCTTGAGAGTAGAATAAAAGCATTTTTAGGCATCTAATTTTTCAAAAATTATATCTCTCATTTTTTTTTCTGAAGAAATTACTGCAGGTTGTGTTCCAACAAGATAAAGGAATAAGCTAAGAAAATGAAAATAGGGGAGCCGGGAAATAGGGTAGCAAATACAAGATAAAAGCAAAATGAACTTGCACAATGTTAATGAAACAACTAGTAGAACAGTCGTATGGGGTGTCAGAGACCAGAGCAGCTCTTAACATAGGGACATAAGGAAATTTTGAAGAACAAATGAAAGATGGAGTGAGGTGTTGGCCTTAGAGAGGTTTTGTGGTTTTATCAGAATGCTTGGGAAAAATTCACAATAAGTATTGAGAAAGCAAAGTAAATAAAAATGAGGTAGCAGTTGCTGACTCCAGGAAGAACTAAGTATTCTACAGGAAAGGGAATGCAATCAGAGTATACTACCTGGCTCAGATTTGGAAGCGTTGTAATATAAGTCTATTAGAGTACCAAGGAGAAGGGAATGTTACGTGGGGCAGTATAAGAGCCCTCCCTTTTCATCTTCCATAGCAGAGAGTTAAATAGATGATGTTCAGATTTGATAAATCAAGAAAGCAAAATACAAAGTTATGTAGATGTACACAGTTAAATACTGGAAAAAATGCTAAAGAAATTGCAAGTGTCTCAGGGAAGAAGGGGATGTAGGGCAGGGCACGGATAGTTTTTGACTTTTAAAATTATGTTTATAATACTCTATACCATGTTTAGAGTATTCCTCTGGTTGAAGAAATGTAGTTTTTTGGGTTTGTTTGTCTTTGAGAGCAAGTTTCACTCTGTTGCCCAGGCTAGAGTGGCATGGTGTCAGCTTAGCTCACAGCAATCTCAAACTCCTGAGTTCCAAGCAATCGTCCTGCCTTAGCCTCTGGAGTAGCTAGGATTACAGGCAACCACCACAACCCCCAGCTAAATTTTTATTTTTAGTGGAGGCGGCGTCTTGCTCTTGCTCAGTTGGGTCTTGAACTCCTGAGCTCAAGCAGTCTTCCCACCTCAACCTCCCAGAATGCCACGTTTACAGGCATGAGCCACGGTGCCCAAACTGAAGAAATGTTAAGTATACAAGTGTGCATACAGATGCCGTGTAAGCATGTTCATCGTAGCATTGTTTATAACATTGGAAAAATCACTATCTACTTGGGGAGGTAATTTGAGTATGAACCTTTTCATGTAACCATTCTGCAAATGACAATAGCAGTTTAAGAAGACAGCAGCAGGAATGTTTATGATTAGTGGCCAAGAGGATTATTAACTCACATCAAGGCAGGAGTTCAGAGGAGGGAGTGAGCTTTCTGGCTGGGATTGGTTAGGGGGAGAAGCTGAAGGTTGTACTTGGCTGGTAAGATTGGGCTCAAGGGGTTCTGAAGCCAGGACAGGGGTTGGAAAGGGCCCTGAGAGTCAGAGAAGAGTGGGCAAAGTTGCCTGGTAGGCAGGGGGAGGAAATGGTGTGTGTGTGGCGGGGAGAAGGAATTGAACTGTGGAGGGCATTAGAGCCATGCTAGGGAAAACCGAGGGCTTTTGATGGCTTTGCAACCATTTCCAACGAGCACTCAAATATTCTGCCCAGCCCTTTAGCTATATGCTTTGTGGTGGGGGAGTGGGGGAGTGCTCCAGGAACATCTACATGATCTTTTCCTGTACCTTTTAAGTTAGAAACATGGTTTTGAGGTGGCCAGTAGCCAAGATTAGGCTCAGTGTAGCTGAAGTGTGTAGTGGGGATTAGGGTGACTCTGAGGACAGGTTTAGCGGTGAGTCTCTGGCCAAGGTTAAAGTTCAGTCTGAGGCCAGGTTTAGGGTTCAGTCTGCAGTCGGGTTTAGGGTTTGTCTGCACATGCTGCTTTCTGATTGGATCCCATTGTGTTGACTGTGTCAATAAATGTTTTTTAAGCGCACAAAGGCATAGCAAAGTTTGACCAGCTAGTCTTCTCAAGGCCCTTCAGCCCTTGCCTGTTTAGTCCCTTCTTTCTCAGTGTCCTCTCTCCCTCTTACCACACCACACACAAGAATCTTTCCCAAACCTCCCCCAGGCTCAGCCTTGCCTAAGTCTTAACCCACCACCTCACCCACTCTTTACTAGCTGGGTGTGAGCCCTCGGGCAGTGGGGCCCTGGGTTGTGAGCAGGGGCTGCATGGTGGAGAGGTGATGGGGAGGCTGTGCTCCCTCTGCCCAACCCACACCAGCTGGTGGCCGGTCCCTCTGCTCTCTTCATCCCTGCTGGGATGGCGGTCTTACTCAGTGCCCGGGAATCCTGGCCCACACAATGCCTGGGCACTTTCGAGGCAGGTTACTGAAACTTTAATCCCAGCTTTCCTTTCGTTCCTGACACCCCCAGCTGCCATGTCCTCAGTTGAGCCACTCCCTTTCCCTGTCCCCAGCAGGCACCTGAGTCAAGCCTTGGAGAAGAACTCCTCATCCAGCCCAGCCCAGACAGTTGGGTGCCAGCGTGTCCCATAGCTAGGTCATGAGATGCTGGGGCCATAGGACAGGGCAACCTCTCCTCGTCATTGCTACCTTGTTGGGTGCACGCCTACCTGGTCTTCGGCTGCCTTCCAGTTTGGCTCCCTTCCTCCTGGCCCTCATGCTCCAACATGTATGAGTTTCAGGAGCAGCTCTGAGGATGCACAGCCCAGCCTGGCTCTGAGGCAGCTGGGGAGGGAGGGAACCACCCCCCACGGCCCTCCACCCCTCCACGGCCCTCTGCCTCCTAGCCTCTGTTGGCCTCTTTCTGTTCCTCCCTGTCCTCTTAGTCTGCTGATCTCTCTGGGTCCCTGCCTGTCTCTGCCTGTACATTTCCTCTTCTTCTCCTAGCCTTTTTTTCTGTTTATCACTGTCGTATCTCTGCCCCTGTCCCCAACCAATTTCCTTCCTGTATCTGTTGCTTCTTTCTTTTTCCATTTGCATCTCTTGATTGCAGAGTTGATGCCATCATCACAGCCCAGAGGAGCAAATTCTCTCTCCAGTTACTTTGCAAAAAAGAAATACAACCAATGCCATTGATGATGATAATAGTTTGAGGGGAGAGCCCTCCTTAACCTCCCCCCACCAATTATTTCTGTATAGCGAATTTTATCACTGAGTCTCTTCTTGGCACTAAGGCAATTCAAAACAACAGAACATTCTCTGCGCTCCTACCAGGCAGGTGCCAGCACCATGCTGGGTACTGGGAGTGTGTAAGACAAGTCTCCATCCTGCGAAAGCTCACAATAGAGTGAAGGTGGGGTGGCAAAACACACGGACTGAAAGATGAAGAACAATGTAAGATGGAAATCACCTTTCAAGGTAATAACAGAGACAGATTGAATGTGCAGACAAATCTCCCCTACTGGTTAGAAGACCAAAGAGTTCTCGAAAGCTGAGGGAGTTGGAAAATCCATAAAAAGTTCATGAGAGGAGAAGCAGCTGTGGAGACAAGGATGGGATTTATAGATGAAGCGAGTGGGATAGCCATTCCAGGCTGGGGAAACAGCATGAACAATGGTGTGACAGTGGGAATGTCCAAGGCCCTGCAAGGTTAACTTGCTAGGACCTCAGTGTTTGTGTTTGTGAACAAATAAGAAAGGTTAAAAAGCTGCTTGAACCAAGATGGTGGGCTTGGACTGATCCATTGGGCATGAGGGAGCCATGGCAGCTTCTTGAGCATGGGAGTGATGGGTTGCAAGTGATACACAGAAAGCAGTGTAATTTCTGCTTCCTCTCCTATGTCCAAGCGCCAGAGGACTTGGACCAGGGACATTGTCTATGTCCACAGAGGCAGGCAGCTGAAAGATTCTGGTCTCTGATTCTGCAACTCAAGGTTGCAGCATCTCTGTGCAGTGGGAGGGCTGCAGGGATAAGGATCACTGGGCATATGGGGAAGGAGGTGGGTGCATCATACTGGGTTTAAACTCTCAGATGGCTCCTTGTGTACCTGAGAAAAGGCTTAGAATCTGCTCTGAGGTCTGCAGGCTGTGCGTGGCCTGGCGCCTGCATCTGCTGTGTTTCCTCCACAGCTGGGTCTCCCCAGCCGGCTTTGACTATCTCCCCACACACTGTCAGCCTGCTCCTTCCCACCCGTGGGGGCTGTGCTGGGGGCTTCCCCAGGGAGGCCTGTGATACCCCTGTGGCGAAGTTTGGTCCTGCCCTGCATCACACTCAGGAGACTTGGCTGCTTGGCAAGCAGGCACCCTTGGGTGGGGCGCTTGGCTTCTAATTGGTGCCTGCAAAGCACTTGAAAGCATAAAAGATGACACCAGGGAGGAATGCAGCTCCTAATCCCAGTGACTCTTGAGTCAGAGGAGAGTTGGGGAGGGGACAGTTATGCAGAGCTCCTGGATCCGTCTCCTTCTATCCCCAGGAGATCTGCCCTCAGCATCTCTGCCCACTGGGAGGGCTCAGAGGCCCCTCTCCAGGAAGTGTCCTGAGCAGCGACTCCACCTGGCTACTTCCGTCTCTTAGGACTGGGTGGAGAGAGAACCCGTCGGCAGCAGGAAGACCTGATCTCTGATTTCCAGGATGGCTGTGAGATCAGGAAAAGTCACTTCTTGTATCAGGACATGCATGGCGACAAGCGACTGAGGGCCCACCTCAAAGCAGCTTGAATGAGATCCTCTCACATAGCAGAGTGCTGACTCAGGGCGATTCCAGCACCGATGGATCTAGAAGGGCCTGGGAGCATTCCAGCTATCCTCTGCCTCACGCAGCTGCTGGCAATGTCTCGCTCAGGGGGGTTAACGATAAAATGACAGCTGGTAAACAAGAGGGACACTTCCCTCTCCTCTCAATATGAGGAAACTTTCCCCTACTTCCCCAAGGTCCCACTGACCGAGATTGGGTGACATGTGCAGGTAAGGGCAGGGAGATCCTGTCATCAGACTACACCACCGGCTCTCAGAGGAAAGCTCTGGCATGTTGTGATTGTCATGATTCCGGGGATGCTGTGGCATTTGGAGGTGGCTCGGGGAGGGTGGAGTTTGAGTGTCCTGCAAGGCATGACATGGTTTGTCTCCTCCGTGACCTTTAATGTCAGACATTCATTCATGGAGGTGAGAAACCTGCTTTTTATTAGCCAAGCCTAGGTCCTAATTTGTTTTATGGAAGTGTTCTTGCCTGATATTTGCCAGGTAAATCGAGGGAAAATACTCCATGGTTTTCTTTGGAACTTGACTGAGAGCTGCCCACCACTTCTGAAGGTTCCAAGGCCTGGGCAGCACAGCTGCAGGAGGTGTGAGCAACCACAGTGCCCAGTGGGAGGGGGTCGTCCTGCACTGGCTGTGATCGTGGTCATGGTCATAGCACAGCCTCTGGAGTGGTCCTGCTTGGTCATCTACATACTGAAACATGTTTATCTTACTAGAAATTACTTTCCTTTGCCTGGTGTGGTGTCTCATGCTTGTAATCCTAGAACTCTGGGAGGCCGAGGTGGGTGGATTGCCTGAGTTCAGGAGTTTGAGACTAGCCTGAGCAAGAGCAAGACCCTGTCTTTACTAAAAAATAAAAAAAACAAACCTAGCTGAGCATTGTGTGTGTGTGTGGGGGGGTGCCTGTAGTCCCAGCTGCTCAGGAGGCTGAGGCAAGAGGATGACTTGAACCTAAGACTTTGAGGGTTTTGATTTTTTTCTTTGAAATTATACTATCTATTATTTTATTTTAGAATGGTAAAGAGGATGGCTCAAACCATTTGCCATCAAATGGAGATTGGGTTTGAGAGGGTCTCAAGCCACTGGCCTCAGCTGACAGAGATAGACCCTGGGGCTGAGGAGAGTGCTTTCTCCTTGAGCCCCAGGGAAGGTGAACTTCAGGACAAAATTAAGGGTTCCCAGCAACAGCGAAAGGGGTGGGGTGAAAGGTCTGCCGCTGGGAAGGCATCAATACCTCTGCTGCTTTTATCCCACAAGGGCCTCAGTTTGCTCATCTGTGACAAAGGTTGGCAGTATTAGCTCTGGCCACATTCTATGAGACTCCAATGAAGGTAACTGTGAAAGTCCCTAAACCAGGCAAATTGCTGGCCAAATGTGATACCCTGGGGTTCTGAGCCCTTTAACAGACTCTGTTTATCCCTTCCCCTGCCCTCCAGAATGCTTGTCCTTACAATCCTGTATTTTAGCCCCAGATTCGTTAATGCCAATAATATCTAATAAATGTGCAGTTACCAAAGCCAAAGTGTGTTGCTTTTTAACCTGCCTTCCTGGAAGGCCAGCACATCCTCTTGGGCACCCCTCCCAGGGTAGGCTGCATGCTGAAGGGCCTCAGTGCCCCATAGGAAAGGAATAAATAGAGATGGAGGCATTTTAGGGATTGGGAAGATTGGAGATGATGGTAGCATGGCCTGGCACCCAACCTGCTCCAAAGACCCAGCTTGTTGCTGCCTGGAATTCCATCCCCAGAGATTTAGATGCTGGCTTTAAGCTTCTAGGAGGGTGGTGGTGGGGAGACCTTTGGCAATACCACAGCTTGCTCGAATGTGTGTGGGGTGAGAGGTAGTCTCATCTTGCTCTTAAATCGCATCATGGTTAACAGCAAGACTGCTGTGGTTTAAAATGGTGCCTGGACTTAATCACCAGAGCCCTGTATTTAACCACTTTGTGCCTCAGTTTCCTCATCTATAAAAAGGGACTAACACATCAATGGCTTAAAATATGTATATATATAGAGAGAGATCTATAGATAGATAGATAGATACATAGATCTTTAGAACTGTGCATGGCCATAGGTGAGGCTCGATTTAGCCATGAACTGACTCTTGTTGTTGACATATGAGGCTCTGGGGGTGGGAGCAGCATGCTGGGGTACCCTGATCCTCTGCAGGGCCCAGACACTGTAGTCCTAGGGATCATGACTCACAAGTCCTCTAGGGGAGCTGCCTCAGAGCCTCTGCCTCCCCTCCCAGGCCAGGGTGGCTGGGCCAAGGTAATGACCTCAGCCAGCAGGAATGAGGGGCGCGGAGTCTGCAGGGCTGGGTGCAGGCCCCTGCCTACCCCTGGAGCCTTCCTGGCCTCCTCTTGCACTCGTTCCCTCTGAAATGACCACAGGCAACAGGACTCCAGGTGACTCACTGTGGTCTCTAGACCTAGACTCAAGTGCATGAGGCCTCTCAACCTCTCCCTTCTGCAGCCCACTGTGTATAGTGATCCCACCCCAGCCTCACATGCACCATTAACCCTGACCTCCAGCCAAGACTTCAAGATGGCCTCTGACTCATGTGTGACCCTGACCTTTGACTGACCTCTGACCCTTGCCAGGGACTGACTGACTCAGACAGTCTCAGTCTAGCCTCTGGACTGGCTGCAGGTGGACCCATCTCCCAGACATGCAAGGTGCCCCAGGTGTTTCTGGGGTGACGTCTCTCACAGCTCATCTCCCACCCTTCTGTCTCCTACTCTAGGCTGCAGTGCTCTGCCTCTGGCTCCCTGAAGATAGAGAGTGCCTGCCTAGTCCCCCTTGCTGGAAGTGGTCCCTATGTAGAGGGGGCTGAGTCTTAGAGGAGAGGGTGCTAGTGGATTCTGACAGCTTTATTCCTTTACCCCACTTCTCCCAGATGGTCCGGGGAGCATCCTTCCTTCTGCCTTTCTTGGCTGCAACTTCCAGATAAAAGGGAATCCTACCCCTGCCATTAGCCATTAGCTCAGGGGCTTCCCAAGGGCATCCACAGGGCTCCCCAGTTGCCCCAGGTTTCTTAAGGACAGAATTCTTCCATCAGACTGGGGGTCTCAAAGAGCATGAGTTGTGTCTCAGTCACCCAAGGAGGGTCTCCAAGGAGAGTATGAATGCAGCTTGGGTGCTGAAGATGAGCAAACTTGGATTCAATTCCTGGTTCTACTGTTTACTAGCTGTGTGTCCTTGGGCCAGTTTCTTTTTTTGGGGAGCGGGTCTCTCTCTCTCTCTTTTTTTTTTTTTTTGGCCAGGGCTGGGTTTGAACCCGCCTCCTCTGGTATATGGGTCTGGCACCCAACTCCTTTGAGCCACAGGCACCGCCCTTTTAGGGGTCTCTTAATTCCGCTAAGATCAGTTTTGTCACCTGTAAAATGGGCCAGTGGCATTACTTAGCTCCCAGCGTTGTGAGGATTAAATGTGATATGCCTTGGGAAGCACTGAGTAGTGCCTGGCACTCATAAGAGCTCAGCAGATGTTGTTGGCCCTGGGTACTGTATCCTGAGCACATCAGGGGTCCACAAGGCCAGGGCAACTCAGTGAGTCCAAGGTCTGGTTTTTCTCACCGAACAGAGGGCAGTGTCTAAGCTGGCCTCCCCTACTCACCCTGGCCCCTGTGGCTTCTCAGGGACACTGAGCCTACAAGGCTCATCCCAGCCTCTCCACAGACCTCTCTACTCTACACTGGAAGAAGGCTACTTCTTACCAGTCTCACCTCCCCTATACCTATCTATCCTTCCTGAACTGCCTGACCCAGTTAGACCCACTCCAGGAAGCTTCCTGGGTTGACGCCTGCCAGGACCAGGCTCTCTAAGTTCCAATCATCCACAAGGGCCGATCCTCTATGTGCATGGCCTTGCTATCATCTCTGGCTTCCAGGGTCCAACCTGCCCCCCCCCACCATGCCCCTAGGGTGGGGTGAGCCCCCTGAACCAGTGCTACCATGCCTAGGATGTCTCCATGGCTCTCATTGCTCAAGCAGATACCCAACATGCCCTCAGAAAGGTTTGGTTTCTTTTCCTCTCTTTTCAATTAATTAAATCAATTAAGTAATTTAAAATCACTCCTGTTGGCCACTTGGGGTTTTTTCCTTAGTGAGGCCTGATTCATTAAGGCAACAGGACAGATGCCAAAGTGAGCCATGACTTCATGAGCCAGGGGCACACTTCCTGTGGGAGGGAGAGAAGAGCAAGCATGGGCACCCCTAAGCATGTCCCAGCACTGACCTCTGGGAAGGGACTCAGGGTGTAAGGATACCAGTGCCTGTGGGGTCACTGGCCAGAGCAAGGCATGAATCGAGCCTGCCATCTGTTTTTCAATCAGCCTCAAACATTCTTCAGGGGTCTCATGGCTGCCAAGTGCTGGGGGAGAATGAAAAGATGGTTCAGTACATCCTAGAGATGCCCTTTTTACCTTGGCTGCTGGGAGCGCAGACATAAATTTAATCACATAATCTGTGTCAGCCCCTGTGTTTGGCATATTTGCATCTTCCACCTCTTGAATTTATATTTATTATTCTCTTTGTCAGTAGCAGCATTGTGTGCATGCATTTTATTGTAAGCTTTCTCGTGTCCTCTCTGAAGAAGGTAGAATATAAATCAGAACTCAAATAGTGGGGTGCAGGGAAGGTCACAGACCATCCAGAGGAACTCATGGAAACTTCCTATATATTCCCCCCTTGGTAACCACAAGGGCATAGAAAAGTGAAACTTGGGCCTGAAGACTGGAAAGAAATTGTAGCCACAGCCTTCAGCTGGGGAGAGAGGGAGTGGCAGGGCCTCATCCCAAACTGAGGCTCTCTGGGGAAGGAGATCTCAAGCCCCAGGTCCATGGGTGACTCTGGCCCCAGCCCCATGTCTCTCAGGCAGTAAGGCCCTGGGCAGATCCTCTTTCCCCTATTGGCTGCCATTTGTTTATCTGGGTGTTACATGGATTCTATGAGAGACTGGACCTTGGTTCTCATGGGTCTTCTTTGAGCCGCCTCTGAGCCAAAAGGTGAATTTTTATGATTTCTCTGGCCAGGGCTGGTTTGTGCACTGCTCTTGCTGCTCAGAGAATGGACTGGGAGAGTGTGCTTAGACTCCAGGGCTGGGAAGGGCAGCTACTCCTACCAGAACCTAGAAGAGAAATATCTTTATAAAATTATAAAGATAACTTATAGATTATTTTTTGTTATTATTTGTATTGTTGCCTAGTCCCAGAGAGAGACCCACTCCCGTCTGAGGCCCCATGCACTCTGGCCACTGCCTCCCCCACTGGCCTGGTTCCTCCCTGGCTCATACCCAGTGTTCAATGGTGACTGAGCGTGTGTATCAGCCTTCCTTGAAACAAGGTCCTCCTTCCCAGCAAGGGGGGGCCATCTTTAGCTCCTGGTCAGAGCTGGGAGAAGCTTTCTTGGACATCTCTTGACCTGGAAATGGGCCCTAACCCACAGTGAAGATGTGCCGATGGCATCATGGTCATAGTCAATGTTTATTAAGCACATGTTAATCTACACAAACTGCCCCATGAGTCAAGTACTATTATTAGCTTAATTTTATAAATAAGGAAACCAAGGCACAAAGAGGTTATGTCACACAGTTAGGAAATGGCAAATTATCCAAATTCTCTTTACAATTAAAAACTACTGATGCTCATTCATTCCACACGTATTTGTTGCGTGAATACTATGTGCCAGATGTTGAAGATCAACCAGTGAATGAAGCAGACATTCTAGAGGGAGGAGAAGACACTAAATAGTAAACATAATAGATGTGTCAATTATAGAGTATGGTTGCAGGTAATAATTGGCATGGGGGGAAATAAAGGAGAATAACATGAACTGAGATACTGCAAGGGAGAGGATGTTGCAATATAAGTGGAGGTGGATGTGAAGGGCTCCCCTTTCAGCCAGGCTTGAAGGAAGCAAAGTTGAGAGCCAGGAGGGGAGAGCTTGGAGAGCCCTGTGGGCCACTATAGGCCTTTGGTTTTTATTTTTCCAAAACTGAGTTGAAGGAGGCTGGCTGCACCAACAAGGCTTTGGCTTTTCCTCTGATCAACGGTCAGCCTCCGCAGGGCTTGGAGCCTGCTCTGACCACGTGTTTGCTGAGGACCCCTCTGACTATAGCGGGCATGCTGATGGCAGGGTGGTGGACAGGGGGTAAGGGCAGGCTGAGGGACCTGCAAGCTGGGTCTTATGATGGTACAGGAGCATTGGGCCTGGAGGATTTGCTGCTGGACTGGATGTGGGGTGGCAAAGAAAGGGGTCAACATTTTTGGCCAGAACAGCCCGAAGGAAGGAATTGCCTTTTACTGAGACTGCAAGGTGTTGGAGGTCCTTTGATGGCATTTGGGGGATGTTGAGTGCTCAGTCGAGAGCATGTGGAGTCTGAGCTGCCCACTGTGCATTCTGGGCAGAGCTCCGGCCAGTGGCTGGGCTGGGCCTCCCAACTGTCAGAGTGGACAGGCCATTGAGGGGGGGAGGATGGGTTGGGAGGGAGAAGGAGAGTGGGGAGCAGCCCGGCTGGGCTGGGACTCTGACCTTTCTCCAGCTGCCTGTGTCCTGTGTCCACTACCTCCCCTCCCACTCCAGGATGAAGAGGGGCAGGGGTCGGCTGGGCCCACCACATCCTTTAACAGAGGAGGGTACCAAGGCCCACAGGATTGCCTGGGGACATGCCAAGGACAAGGGGCATAGCCAGAGCCCAAGCCTCTCTGACTAGGGTTCAGAGATTTGCATGACAAGATAGCACAAGATAGACAAGGTGCCCTGACAGGTTTGGAATGCGGGAATGAGTGTGGTGGTGATTGTTATTGTGCCCCATTGGCTGGCCAGGGGCGCATTCTGGCAGGCTTGCCCTCTTACCCAGTGAGTGTGGGGGACCAGCTCACGTTCTTCCTGCTGGGAGAGGCCCAGGCCCCTGGGTGGCCTACCCCCCCCCCCCACAGTCCCTGCCTCCCTGATTCATTCCAGTTTTCCTGGAGGCCTGAGTCACTTTCTTTCCAGGTGAGAGCTGCCTGTTTGGCAAATTCCTGGATTGGAGAGGGGGATAGGAACTCCTGTTCTGTGCACATGTAAAGCAGGCAACCACCCACACCTGCCCCAAATCCCTGCCCTGGCCTGGAATTCACTCACGAGTCTTTCTATCTATCCAGCCAGCAATTTCTGAGTAATGATCTCTATTCATTTTGCAGTTTGCAAACCACTTTCAAATACAGGTACTCCTATTTTATGAATGAGAAGGCTGAAGCTGAGAGAGGGGAGAGGTTGAAGGGAGCCTGCTGGTAAAAAGGGGAGCCACATGCAGCACCATGAGCTCTCAGTCTTATAGTCACTACTGTCCCCATACTTGGACGCTATTTTCCAACTCTGCTCCAGGGAAGGAAGTGGCGACCTTGGAGAAGTTTGTTGATTCCCTATTCTGAGGATGGATGATGGGAGGAGGAGGAGACTGGGGCACTGAAGAACCACCTTAAGGATGACTGTCCAGCAGTGTCTGGGGCAGCCATGAAGTCTCAGGTTGGCTGCATGCTTAGCAGCAGCCCCGTGGAAACCATCAGAGGAATACGAGAGAAACAAGTTGAGTAGAAGGTGTCTGGGCAGGGAAATAGCCAGAGAATGGAATGAACTTGTATTCAGGGGCAGCAGGAATGCAAAGCGTGTGTGTGTGTGTGTGTGTGTGTGTGTGTGTGTGTGTGTAGGAGGATGGAATTATAAAAGTTTCTAAATGTGCCTGTAGAATGTTCTGGGGAGTGCTGGTGAGAGGCTGGGGCTGCTGCCTCTGCCTCCTGTGCTAACTCCTCTGGTTGCTCAGCCCCAGCCAGCTCTCCTCCCCCAGCACGGCATGTGCTTCAGAAGGAAAGCTCAAGACTTCCTGGGTCATGCCCTCTCTCTCAGGGAACAAGGCACAGGGCATGGGGTGGCTCCCAGGATGTCTACACTACTGATAGAGGCCAGGGGGTATTAGGAAGCCCAGAGACCTTCCCAAGGAGGATCAGGGCAAGGGAGGAGGCCAACCTTGTAGACATGTAGACTGTGTATTACTCAAGGTGTGTGCAGAAGCCTTCTCTCCAAAGAACCCTTGACTGCGTGTTAGGGTGCCTGGGATACTAGAAGAGGTGATTCACCCTTTTGGACTAAGGCACTTCTCCTTTATTATGGATAAATTTCTTTGCAAGGGTTATTGCTGCACCCATCACTGAAAATGCCTTAAGCAAACAATTCTTCCCTGGGTAGGGGTAGAGGATGGGGAAGCAGAAAAAAGGAAGGTGGCCTGAGAATCTCAAGGGACAGTGGGGGAGCAGAGGCACCTGGGCCACTTCATACCTATGTTATGACAGAATTGTGTCTGTTTAGAGAGTTCACAATAATAGATCTCCACGTTCCACAGTGACCTAATGGCTAGGTAAAATTTGCCCTCTTCTAACAAGACTAAGATTTCCTAATGTAGGGGGTATAGGGCATGAAGTAGTTAGGGAGGCCTTGGCTCTTGAAGCCCATTTCCCCTTGGGAGGAAAAACCTAACTCAGGAAAAGCCAACCTGGGCACCTATCAGGTAGTCAGTCCTTAGAGGCACAAATAAGTCAAGCTGGAAATATGATGCCACATACCTCAGGTTTCACCTGCGACCCCATCTATAACTAGCAAAATGCAAATTAGCTCCACTCCCACTGAAACAGACAGTGCCCTCGAGTAGAATTAAAAAGAACATGTGCCGACCTATCTCGTGTACTTCTGCAATAAGGATGTACATGTTGCATGACACAATTCCCTGCCACGCCTCTCACCTGGGCCCCAGAGTCTAAGCTGCAATCCGCCAGAATCTAGCAACCAAATAATGCCCAGTGCATACGGCACTGTTTGCTGAGAAGAAGTATTTTCTCTTGTTAAATAAAGTTTAAAGTCTTTGGCATGACTCAGAAACACGTCCAGTTTAGAAAAATGAAGAGTAAGAACTTCAGGAATGCTGTTAGTGGACCAAAATAAAAAAGTTTAAAAATATATTGTAAATAAGCCTTAGTAATGATAGGCATATAAATTGGAAGATGTGGCTAATCGTGGCCCACTGTAAAAATTGAGAAGATTGTGAAATAAAGACAATTTCAAGTAAATCAGAACAAATTACATTCACTTCAAGTTGCTGACTCCTTATTCGGAACATAAAAACGTCTGTAATTTGTATTAGTTGAGAACCTGTTTCTTTCTATTTCTACTAAATAAAAAATGAGCAAAAAATTTAATAATGTATTAGGATCACCAAATTCTTAGCTTTCCTGGGTTGACCAGCTGCCTTGTTCTTCCGTGATGAGAATGGCTGGGGGCTAGGTGCTGTTTGGCGGTGATGCAGCTTCGTGTTTCTCATTAGTGCTTTAAACAGTAAGATCCAGCAACAGGTCTAATAATTATTATAATTTCAATGTCACAAAGAGCACTTTTGGATATTTCGAGATATTGTTCCAATTGTACTGATTTGAAAATGTTGGTGACAAAGTTATAAGAACTTCTGTGTACTCTTGTGGTTTGTTACCTCCATGCATAATTGAAAGGAAATTCAGTTAGAGGTTGGTGAAAATAACAGCATAATTTTCTCCCCATCCAGTTCCCAAACCCTCTACATTCTCTCCTTGGAGTTCCAAGAGGTTAGAGAGCCCTGGTCAGGTCAGGTGGCCCCTGGAGCTCCCTGCGCAATCCCTGCTCACAGGCCTGGAGTGGGAGGCTCCGGGGCTGACCTCCCCTTGGGGGGTCTGTCCCTCTGATTTATTAATTAGAATGCATGTCTTGTCTCCATCTGTTTCCTGACTCCCCACACTCTACCCTGGTGATTGCTACTTCTTGGTTCCCCACTGTCCACTCCTGCCCCCTCAACACCTCTCTGAGTCAGGGCCTTGGGCTGGACTGTCTCCAGGGCTCCTTGAGGTCTCCCTGCTGCTCTCTGGTGGCCTCCCATTGGTTGTCCTCATGGTAACCAGAGGGGAGTTAAGTCCTAAAGTTCATCATGTCAATTCTTAAATGTCTCTACTTAAAGTCCTTCAATGTCTCCTTAGTACGTACCCCTTAGGGTAGGAACAAGAGCCAGAACTCGGATCCCAAGGCCACTCCCCATTTCCCCCTAGGCCCCACTGTACCATCCTGGCCGTCTTCTGATTGCTAATTTGTGCCATGTGCCTGTCTGCCCTTGGTGCTCACCGTTTCCTCTGCCTGGGGTGCTCCATGCTCTGTCCCATACCTGGTGGACTCTGAACTCTCACAGACATCACATGCACCAGAAGTCATCCCTGCTCTCTGTGGAGCACCCATTCCACACCTGCCACTGCCCAAAGCTGGTTTGTTAGAACGTGCACACATTTTATCTCTCACATTGGGGATAGGTGGAAGCCCTTCAATGCTCCAAAGGGGGCTGAGGGTGTGAGTGGTACCATGAATACCCTGCCACCTGGGAGGACCAACCAGCCCAGAGACAACTCTGGCTTGGGGATTGTGTTGACATCAAGCTCTGAGAGCCTGAAAGGCAATGCTAATGCAATGCTGGGAACCCAGGCTCACAGGCCTGCTGTGTGGGGTGACAGTAGGCTGCCCTCCCTGTGTAGAACAGGGCAGACACTGCAGGTTTGGGCTCTCCTGGGACCATGAGCTTTTGGTTTAAAGCCCCTAATGTGACTGGATTTTTGCTTTTCTTTGATTAATATCATCTTCCTATTAGATTGTAAGTTCCAGGGGGCAAATATGGCATTATTGTCCCCTATCTAGCATGTGCTGTCATGCAGCAGGAATTCAATGGCTGCTATTAATGGACTGCTTGAGTCCTCTCTTCCCCACTAACAGAAAAGCCTACTAACAGCTCCTTATGTCCCTTCCCCTGCCTCTTGAGAGTTTATACTCCTGTGACTGGGTTTTGTGGTTGTTGCCCCTCTACTGGCTAAGCCATCTCTTACTCATTTTGTAGGAGGGTGGCTGGTGACTCAGACTCAGTGCAGCTGAAGGGAGCTCCCAGGAGACCAAGTAGATGCTCAACAAATGTGTGCCTAGTTAGACATCAGCCAAGATTGGAGGCAGAGGGATGGAGAGATGACCTGGTTGGAGTAGGGTGGGCCCTTGGAGTAGGGAACAGACAGGCCAGATGCCTGAGAACAGGGTTTGATCCTGGGTCAGGTGGTTCTGCAGAAGGTGCTGGGGTGTCCAGGGAGTTCCACACCCTGTGATCTGGGCTGGGTGCTCCAGATAGGATCCTGGCACATCCCCAGCAGCCTGCCCCCACCTGCTCTTGGGGTGGAGGCAGCAGGTGGGGCACACTTATCATCAACCAGGCCAGCAGGTGGAGCCAGCTTGGCTCTGGGGAGATGGCAATCACACAGGCACTCCTCATGGAAAATCACCCCACTGCGTGGCCCCTTCCTGAAAATAAGAACAGAGAGGTCTGGGAGGCACGGGACGGAGGGACGCCACTAAGTTTATGGCCTGTGGAAAGAGTTCAGGCTCCTCCCAAACTGGGGAAAGTAGGGGGCTTCTTTCTGTAGGCCCCACACATGGGCAATGCTCAGACTGGGTCAGGGTGGGTTGAAGCTCAGGTTGGAGGTCAAGTGCTCTGGACATTTTTTTATGGGTGTGTGGCTATTAGACCCCTTATGGTCAGGTGCACAAGCTAAGAAGTGTCCATATCACTTGCTAATTGCTTTGCTAGAATGCAAATACTTTCATATAAGACATAAGTGCACATACTGAGAGCATCCCCTGCATGAGCTTTCACACCCATGTCTACATGAAGACATTCTTTCACATAACCACAGAGACCACAGAGATAACTGATGCACAGAGACCCACATGCAAAGATAGAGGTACATGCTCAAGACATTAACAGTCTCCACGTGCAGGCTCAGCTCCTTTATCCTGTCTCGGAAAGGTGGCGAGTCATGCATATTTCCTCCCAGTCTCTTTTATACACTAAAAACACAACAACAAAAAAACATGCATTTGAACTGTTTGTACGATTTCATATCTTATGCCATGAAACACTCTTTGTAAGCATCATTTAAAATTATTGCATAGTCTACTGTCTTATGGGTAGTCCATAATTTATTTAACCAATCCCCTATTGTTGGACATGTAAGTTGTTTATCCACCTATCTGATGATTTCCTTGAGTGAACACCCAGAGGTCAGGATACTGGGTTAAAGGTAAGACTTTTTTTTTTTTAATTAAATCATAGCTGTGTACATTCATATAATCATGGGGTATGATATGCTGGTTTTATATACTATTTGAAATATTTTCATCAAACTGGTTAACATAGCCTTCACTGCATTTTCTTAGTTACTGTGTTAAGACATTTATATTCTATACTTAGTAAATTTAACATGTACCCTTGTAAAATGCACCTTAGGTGTGGTCCCTCCAGTTACCCTCCCTTTACCCATCTTCGCCCCTCCCGTCCCCTCCCTCTTGTCTTTTCCCTTCTTCTTGGGCTATAATTGAATTGTAGCTTTCATATGAAAGAAAATTGGTTTCATAGTAGGGCTGAGTACATTGGATAGTTTTTCTTCCATTCATGAGATACTTTGCTAAAAAGAATATGTTCTAACTCCATCCACGTAAACATAAAAGAGGTAAAGTCTCCATCAGTCTTTGGTTCATAGTGCCAGTTTTACTGAGATAACCAATTTATGCTTCCACTAGCAGTAGTCATTTTCTTTTTCCCTTGTCAAGTCTACATACTCTTATTTTAAAAACTATTAATTTCATGTGCAAAATTGTCATTGTAGAATTTGCATATTATTAAAGATTACATGTATAAACATTTTTACTTTTACTTTTTTGTTAGCCATTTATATTTTCACTTTTTCTATTTAACCCTTTTGCCATTTTTTAATTTTAATCCTACAGTTTTTTTTCATATTGATTTGTAAGAACTCTTTGCCTATTAAGGACATTTAACTCTCTTTACTGGCCAGTTTTATTTCAAATATTGTTTCCAATTTCTTATTTGATTTTATATTCTGCTTTTTTTAAACATAGAGAATATTTACATCCTAAGCACTGAAATTGAAAATATTTTCCTTCACAACTGTTCCCTTGACTTTTAAGAAAGTTCTTCTTTATTCTAGTTGTTGAAAATCACTTCTGTTTTCTTCCTGTATGTATGTGTGTGTAGGTATTTTACATTCAGCTTTGTAATCATCTGGGAAATAGGGAAGAGAAGACATTATTCCTGCCCTCAAGGAGTTTGCAAGAAACAGCAGAGGGAACGCAGGACTAGAGTCACCATTACTCCCATTGCTTGCTAAAGAGATAAGATATGGAGATAGGGGTTCCACTTGAAAGGAGAAGGAAGCCATAAAGAGGAGATGGGACTTTACTAGAATGCTAAAGATTGCACTGGGCTGTAAGAGGTTTTTATTTATTTATCAAACATGTATATAGGCTTATTATATGGCAGACATTGTTTTAAATGTTTTATAAATACTAATTCATTCAATCCTTATAACTTAGTGAGTTATTATTTTGGTATTATTATGCTCATTTCACAGATGAGGAAATTGAGACATAAAGAATATAAATGACTTGCTTAAAATGGTAAATGGAAAGACTAGGATTTGAACCTAGGAAGTCTGGTTGGATTGGTGATAAAGTGGGGGTTATGAGACTTGACCAGCTATTGGCAAATTTTTCCTGTACAAGGCCATATGGTAAATATTTTAAACTGTGAAGGCCAAAAGGAAAAGCTGAGAACAGTATAGTACTTATATAACAAGAGAGAAAACATATTTCCATACGTTTTTTAGTGATGAAACTTAAAATACAATAATAGAGTACATTAAAAAAATATATAGGTCTACTAATGTGAAGAATGGAATTTGGGGAGGAAGGGAGGATATAACTTTAGGGAAAGAGGCAGTGGGTTGGATTTGGCTGCGGGCCTCTCTTGGGCTGCTGAGCACTGCTTTAGATATACTGTTGCAGGAAGGTGGCACTGAGGTAAGGAATGATGCTCAAAGGGACCAATAGAGAAGAGGTGGAAAGCCGCTGCCTGCTCCGGGAGAGAGGGGAGGAGGCCCCCTCCAGGGCCAGGGAAGCTGGGTGCAGAGGCAGCATACACTTGGTTGATTATTCTGAGGCCAGTGATTGGGCGTAGGATGAGGCGGATGGAGTGCAGTCCATGCCCACAGAATCAGCAGTGCCCTCTGCCCTTGTCTTTCTCTGGACGGCTCAAGGGGAGGCCGTTTGGAATGCTGGGTGAGAGGCTGAGACACTAAAGTAGAGTAAGGCACTCTGCCATGGTTTGGTCAGGGCTTGCTTCTGTGGGACACCAGGAAGACCCCACAGGCAGCGCTGGTTTCCACATCAGCTGCCACAGTGCCAGTGATCACACCAGCTGACTGCCATCCTTTTGGCATTAGATACCTTTCCCAGAGTGCTGGCACACTCAGACCTTCCTGTTCAAGGTGAATGAAGGGGCCAGGCTGAAGCAAAGAGTCAGGGAGGAACACAGAAAGGGGATTGAGAGGCACCTGAGAAAATGGAACCACCATGGTCACAGTTTCCTCGGAGACTGATCACACTCCTAGGCTGTGCTATTGGGAAACACTCTTTGATTTCTCTCACTGATATCTCTTAGTGGAACACAAACTGGCCCCCCTTCTCTGTCCCATGTGGGGGCAGAAGGTGGCCACTTTCTGTGGCTGGGCTCTGTAATTAAGTCTGTAACAATGGGCAGGGGAATGGACAGGTCTTGTCCCAAAGTCGATCTTGTTGTCAATGGACTTAAACCCAGACAGGCAGCTTACGAAATGTTCCTGGGAAATCCTCCTAGGTGAACCCAAGGTGCGCCAGATGCAAATGGGCCTGAGAAACAAATGCAGGAAACCTCTGCAGTGGGTGAGGTCTCCCCTCCATTCCCCAAGTCCAGAGGGGCTGGGGACAGGGAGCTGAGAAAACCCGGTGGGCCAGGCCAGGCAGAAGGCTAATCCCCCCATAGGGGGCGATGGTGAGCTGAGGAGTGTCATTCCCCTCACAAGCTGGTCCCTCGACCCTGATTAGAGTGACCCTATTCTAGCTTCAGACTAACTCTTAACTCTAACTTCAGACAGAGCTTTAAGCCGTCCCCAAGCTGACCTTCAAATCCTACTCACCATCCCCCCAAATAAGCACGCTTTATTCCAAGGGAGATGAGGGACAGCAGTGCGGGCAGCTCAGTGTGGGTCTGGAGGGACCCAGCTCACAGGCTGAGTCTTAATACCTGCAGGGTTGGCTAGGGAGGGGCAATGGAAGGTCACTGAATCGGAGACTCAGCCACAGCCTTCTCACTTGACTCCTGCTCTGCTGAATGGCTCTGGGTAACTCTCTTAGCCAAAGTGAGGTTTGGGTGCTCAGGGATTTACTCATCTACCCAATGGGTATAATGACACTCAAGAAGTGCCCTTCCCATCTTTTGAAGTAGGTGTGAGGGCTCAACCGGGAGGAGCGGAAGTGATTTGGAAACTGCGTGTCATTATCATCCAAACCCGTAGTATTAAAATGAGACGGATTGCGCAGGATGCCTGCTGCCCTTCGCTCTGCCTCTGGGCTTCCCAGTGCTGCTGTGCGTGGTAGCTTGCTGGAGCTTCCTCTTCCCTGGACTTTTCTGCTCTCTCCATTCACTTTTTCTTTTTTTCTGCTTAATTTTCATTGATAAGGATTCCAAACAAAGTACAAATCAGAGAGAACAGTTTAATAAACCTTCCCGTGACCACCAAGAGGGCACACTTTGCAGACCTCCTGCTGTTGGGTCCAGCTGCTGGGCTTTGAATCCTTGCCTGGTTGTGCCAAGGCTGCATGTCCCTGGTGCTGGACCCTTCCAAAGTGGCATGGATACTCAGGAAAGTACCATCCTGGGACTTGTGGGACTCTCTGATGGACATTTCTTCTCAAGGACACAAAGTTGGCTTTGCTTAGCTGTCCTCAGACTCAGAAGCTGGCGTTGCAGCCCAGGGTGCACCTCCCCAATCTTGCCCACCCTCCCTCTTTCACTCGGTGTCAGACTTGCATTTACAATGATGGCTGGCTCCCCCAGTCTTTCTGGTTCCTTTTCTATTTCCTTTCTTCCAGGCATTTCCCCTAATAAAATAAAACCTTAATCCCATCTTGGTTTCTGTTTTTTAGAGGATCCGAACCAACAGCCGCCCTCCCCCACCATCCCATACATCCACAGTCAACAGTCAGCCATATTCCCTGACATTTGCTTATTGTTTCCTCATGCTTTTTTTCTGTTTCTCCACTGAAGTGCTTTAAAGCTAATCACAGATGCTTTGTCATTTTATCCTTAAACACAATCAATCTTGATTATTCCTGGCTTACGAATTTGCAAATTTGCCTCATTTTAACATTTATTTGGAATGCTCAAATCAACACTGAACGGTGCTCTCTTGGTCATTTGCAGCCACACACAGATGTAAAGAAGTGTCCTTTCTTGGTCCACATTTTTCACATTTTTGTACTTTTTATTGGTTATTTCACATTTAAAATGGCCCCCATGCGCAGTGTTTTGGTCCTATCTGGTTCAATCTATTTTTGTGTTTTAGCGCTGTCTAAATCAGCACAAGAAAACCGCAATTTGCCTTATGGAGGATGCGTGTGTGAGGTAAGCTTCATTTGGCATGAACTATAAGGCTGTTGGGCACGAGCTTGCTGTTAATGAATCAACAATGTCTATTGAATAAGGTGTCTTTAAGCAGAAACATAGAGAACACAAGGTTATGTATCAGATGATGAAAATACTGTTACAGAGACTCATAGGAACCTAATCCCCTGTTTCCCCAGGGAGCAATGGTTTAATCCAGTGTTTTGGTGAGGTCAGACAAAGAAGTTGGAGAACTCATCCTACAGAAGTGCTACATGCCTCACTGCTGAATATCACTATGGTCACCTTTGAAGTACTCCCCTTAGGAAGTGATGCACCAATGTTAGAACCTAGTGCTCCCTTCAAAGTACTTTTTTCCAGAATGAGTTCATGAACTTCATTGTCAGACCTCATATGATGACGGCTATGATGGCCATTCCAGAAAGAGTTCTAAAATTTCTTTGAAGGGGGGACTAGGTGTTGGCATTGGTACATAGCTTCTCAAGGGGAGTACTCCGAAGGTGACCCTAGTGATATTTAGCATTGAGGGATGTAGCACTTGTTCTAGGATGAGTTCTCAAACTTCATCGTCTGACATCCTATAGAACATAACCTCTGTGAACAGCGAGCACCAACAGTACTTCAGAATTATGAATACTTCCTTGCAGGATCCCAATGCCATTACCACATCTAACAAAATTAACACTAAATCCTCGATATCAGGACATAGTCTATCATCAGACCCTGTCTCAAAAATGCCTTTTTATGTTGGTTTATTCAAAGAAGGCTGGGCCCAAGCAAGAACTACATTTTACATTAGATTGTTCTGATTCTTAAGTTTCTGAATCTAGAGCATTTCTCTCTCCCCTTTTTAGTTTTTCTCATGCCGTTGACTTGTTGCAGACACCAAGTCAGTTGACCTGTGGCATGTCCTATATTATGAATTTATCTATTTGTCTCCTTCTTATAGCCTTTATTTCCTGACAATGCAATGTATCTCTAGAGGATTCTATTACAAATGGGGTCAGGGTATGAAGGACTGAAAGTTGGGATGGAGCTGGGCTATATTGAGTGAGGACACTGGCATTAGGGTTGGGTTTAGTTTGAATTCAGGGCAGAGCTGAATGCATTTGGCAGGATGATCTAGCTGTTAAGAGCAACAACTTGGGAACCAGGTTTTCTAGGTTCAAATCATGGTTCTATCATTTGTTAGCTGTTGACCTTGAACAAGTTATGTAACCTATGTTTTAGTTTCCTCATAGGTACAATGAGAATAACAAGAATCCTTACCTCACAGAGTTGTTGTGGAGTTTAAATGAGTTAATATATGTAAAGCATCTGGGCTGGTGCTTGGCACATAGTAATTGCTGTGTTTGTTATTCTGTTGTGATTGGAGTTAGACTAGGGGTTGAAGTGGGGTTAGTTGCAGTGCAAGGGCAACTCTAGTTCAGTATTCCACTTTACTGGAGGTTCTGCCTCATACTCAGAGGTGGAATGGGGTAGGGAATGCTGGAATCACTCTTCCCTTGAAGTGACCTTCTCTTTCTCCCACTCTGGAGACCAGATAGGGATTAAATAGCAGCAGGAGCTCTTTGGAAGCTCTATTCTTCAACCAGATTTGACTCTGACTCTTTCCCTTCCTTGCTTATATGCCAACATATAAGCTGGAACCACAGCCCTGAGTGGAGAAACCTAAACCAAAGGCCAAAACCTAAACCACAACCACAATCCTGAGTGGAGATTTAGGAAGGTGGGGGGAAATGGGTCTATGTCTCTAAATAATTTCTGAGGAGAAAATTTTACAGAGCAAGGTCACCTGTGTGGACGTTTGGATCATTTGCATGGAGCTAAAATGGAAAAAGGGCTGATAGAACTCGAACCCAGGAATAAGGTAAACTGTATGGTGGCCAAAAGGGATGCTGATGGAGATGAATATAGTATTTATCTATCCATCCATTCATCTATTCACCTGTCAATCACCACAGAAATAGTGAGCACCCACTCTGAGTTGGGCACACCATCCCTGCACCGAAGCAGCTCATTATCTCATGAAGGAGGTACATATTTAATTACTACCCAGCGTGCTAGGGCAAGAATGTACAGTATGCGATGAGAGCTCTAGAGAGGGTGGAACCATTCTCAGCTGGAGCCAGGGGCTGGAAAGGAAGCTTCTTTCTGTCTTTCTGGGGACTGATTCTTCCATCCTGGTGGCAACCCCTATTCTAGGGGTGAGTCCAGTGGCAGGCTAATTTATCAGTTTCCTGTTTCTAAATCATCAGGTTCAACTAGAGAAGAGAGCTGTTCCTTCTGGGAAGGAATTCTGGGATTACCAAATAATTCTACCACGCCTGGCCAGGCACTCTGAGGTCTTGGACAAGTTGTCCAGTGACAGACTCGGTTCCTCATGAGCACTTCTTGGGGAAATGTGGACCCAGGGTCCATCTGCTGGGTTGAGAAGACACATGGACATAGCACTTATTCCCAGCTTGGCGCTATCTCCACTCCCCCTAGCTTGGGGTGGTGGACAGTGGGCCAGGAACCTCTCCTATGCCCCCTACTCTGTTGCCCCCACCCTACCTTGCCTCTTGGCCTTTGGCTTAGGCAGCTCTCCTCATAATGGCTCTCAGTCTTAGGCATCCTGACAGGACTATTTGGCTTCTGTAACTAACTATGGGCTCCAGAGTCAGGAAGTGTGACTGTCTACGTAAGACCAGGCTTTTTAAGGCTTGGGGGTGGTGGGAGACTGCCTTTGCCAATAGCCCAGAGGTCAAATGGCACAGTTTATGTCTGCTCCATCAGCCTGGGGCAGAGGCTGAGGCTTCACCCTGTGTCTGTCCTCAGCTCCAGATCATGAAGGAGTCCATGGAGTCTTTCTGGCTGGCCTATTTACCACGAAAACCTGGCCAGGGCCCGAGGTGGTTTCAGCACACTCCCCCTCCCTCCATCTTTCTGACTAATGTTCCCATCTGTAAGCCCCAGGTGAGAGGGCAGCGTCTCTGTCTCCGCTGCTGCCCCAACCAGCGAGTGGCTGTTTGCGGTGTAACTGCCTGATGGTATCTCGGAGGTGATGTGCTGAGTTGTCTCTTGGGAGTGTCTGCCTGTTGCTTGCCTCAGCCCCCATTGGGCACAGTGTATTATTTATAGAACTGTAGGCTTAGCACCCTGCCCTAGCACCGTGAGAGACATGGTGGCCTGGATGATGCTGGGGAGGGTATGTGTGAGCGTGGGAGTGTGTGTGATTCAGGGGAGGGGGTCCTCTCTGCACCCCCTCTTGAACCAGCCCTGAGATTCTTCCTCTGCCTGGTTCCTAAGAAGAAGCTCTGGGAACTAATTGCTGCCAAGGTGTCTGGGGAAGGGCGGCCCAGTTTCTGTCTTCTGGCTCACAGAGAATCCCAGTGACAGGCCCTGAATTCTGGTCCTCCCGTGCTGACTGCATCTGCAGACCCCTCTTCTGCCTAGCGGGCTACTGCCAGCTGACCATGGCTGGGCACCTAACACCAGCTGTGTGAACACCTCCCCTCCAGCCCACTGCTCCCACTGTGCCTTGCTGTCCTGAATTGTGAAATGGGAAGGAGAGTATAAAGAGTCCCTGTGGGATTAAAGGGGATCATATATGCAGAAGTGCTGCGACTCAGGCGCCCAACAGCTTGGCATCCTTCCTCCTTTGTCCTAACCCCTGTCCCCTTAATCTTGTGTTCTCAGGGACTGACGCCTGTGCAGCAACCACATGCAGAGTGGATATGAGGAGAAACAAAAACATGAGAAGGAAAAGGAGAGGGGCCCCACCCTTTGGGATCCTCTTCGTTGATGGGAGAGATACAGCTCTGCCTCGGGGAGCACTCAGTGTGTCTGTCTGTGTCTGCGCTATGTGTCTGCGTGTGTGTGGTGGTGAAGGCAGCGTCTTGCCCAAGCAGGGGAATAGAGCCCAGATGTGCGCATCCAGGCTGGACCAAGCCCTATAATGTCTTTTTAGCAGGTGAGAGCCATCAACAAATTCATTAAGTACCTGTTTACACATCTATTGTCAATGTTAATAATTTGATTTAACTAAGCTGATTACCTTCATTAAAAACCATTAGTTCCCATAAGCAAATGTTCCTGTGTTTGCATTTTCATAATTATGTTGACATTTCACAACTTGCACGTCAAGGGAGGCCTGTGCTTAATGTCCTCCTTGCCCACCCCAGCCCACAGGGCTCTCTCGGTGTTGAGAGGGACCTCTGGTCTAGGCTCTGCTCTGGCTGTCAGAGAACAGTGGGGAGCAAGACAGGCTTGTTGGTCCTTTGCTACACCCCATGTTCTGTGCTGCCTCCAGTGTCCTGGGCGGACCATGTCCTTGTGCCTACATGGCTCTGCAATCCGTCTGTGAAAAGGGCCACCTTCAGGGAAGGGGAGGAACCGGTGTTTGTCAAGGGCCCATGGGTGCCAGGTGCTGGCGCTGTTCTTCTCGCCGTAATCCTTGCAGGACTGGATCAGCATTTCCATTTTACAGATGATGAAACTGAGACTCAGAGAAATTAAGCTGCTTAGCCAAGTTCACACGGACTTCTATAGCCTGGACTGAGAGCCCATGGGTGGGCTTTCCTTAGGGTCCACCATCTGCCCTCCTAAATTTCCAGCCAGTGCACTTGGTGGGTTTTCCTGGATGCCCACTCCCATCTAGCAGCCAGGATCTGTGCCCAGAAAGTGTGGAGACAGCACCTCCCGGAGGGGTCCAAATAAGCAGAAGAACCCAGGCTTGGCAATGACAACAGCAGCTGACGTCTCCTGAGCACCGCCTGCGTGCCTAGCCCCTGTTCTAAGCTTTGCTACTGATAGGCAGGGAATTGCCCCTCAGAGTCTAAGTCTCCCCATCTGTAGAATGTGTGGAAGAATCCCCTACCCTATCCACCTCCCAAGGCTGTATCATGGTACCTGTTGGGAAAATGTGCAGCCCCCTGTATAATACTGTCCCTTCCTGGGGACCGTGTGGTCCTCTGCATCCACTATTCTTTCCCTGAAATCTCTTTCCATTCCTTCCCTCTTTTCTTTTGCGTTTCCCTCTTACCCTACCCCTCCTGCCTTCCTGCCTCTAACCCCTTCCCTCCTCTGTCTTAGCCCCTCTCCTGGATCCTGGACTCCCCTTGTACCTGCACTGCCAGGTTGAGACAGGGGCACCCTCTACGCCTGCAGGAGACAGAAGCTTCTAGACTCCACATGGGAGGAAGCTGAGGGTCTAGACCAGGAAGGTCATCAGCTGCTGTCTTGACCATCCAGAGAAGCCAGGCGAGTCCAAGAGGAGACAAGTTTTACTCAGACACCCAGGAGACCTGCAGTACTTTCTTTGGTGTATGTTCCTGAAATAAATCTCCCTTCCTACTCTTATTTGAGAACAGAATTGATCTTTAAAAAACCCCAAAGTTACTGTCATCTAGATGGTGTGTGAGATGAGTTAGGATAACTCTGGGTAAGAAAGTGAGTGTGGCAGTAAAGAAAGGCTCAGGTTTTGTGTGCCTTGTCAGTCCCCGCAGCTCTGCTCCTTGAGCCCCTGTGCAGTGTCACTATGTAGGAAACCCCTGCCTGGCTTTGGGAGGGTCAAGAGCCCCATCCAGCCTCACCTGTCCTACAAAACTCATGTCTAATGTGTGAGCTCCCAGGCAGGCTTCTGGGCATGAGGGGGTAATCCCCATTAAAGGGAGTGCTAAGTCTTCTAGAAATAGTTGTCTGCTGTGGGGACATGAAGATTTGGGAGGTCAGTGTCAAAATCCAGAGGGGAGGCCTGAAGTTCCATCAGTTTCTAGCTGTGTAAACCTGATTGTGTGACCTCGAAGTTTAGTTTTCTCATCTTTAAAATGGGACAGTTTTCATACTAATTAATCTCAAAGTGTTAACATAAGGCTTAAACAATGGGGTGCCAATGGACTCAATACACCTTAACTTAAAAAAAGGATGTCTCTAAAACATGTTCCATTTAGAAAACATTTTTTTTTGAGACAGAGCCTGAAGCTGTCCCCCTGGGTAGAGTGCTGTGGCATCACAGCTCACAGCAACCTCCAACTCCTGGGCTCAAGCAAGTCTCCTGCCTCAGCCTTCCAAGTAGCTAGGACCATAGATGCCCGCCAGAACACCTGGCTACTTTTTTGGTTGCAGCCATCATTGTTGTTTGGCAGGACTGGGCTGGATTTGAACCCACCACCTTAGGTGTATGTGGCTGGCGCCTTAGCCACTTGAGCCACAGGTGCTGAGCCTTTAAAAAACATTTTAATGTGAAGCTTAAGCAGCTTCATAAACAATTGCACCGGAATCTCACTGTCTTTTGGTGTCCAAGAATGGAAGTGCTGGATCCTGCTATGTCACTGCCACTCACGGCTGTGTGCCCTTGGGCGAGACATCTGCTGCTCCAAATTTTAGTGTCTGTTTCTGTAAGATGAATAGGACTTAATAGATGTCATAGATGCTTTTAAAGTTCCTGCAGGTTTGACATTATTTCTTCAGAATCCTTTGTCACTGTGTTTCTCCCACTGGCCTATGGCAGGGGGATGATTATGCTGTGGCAGAGTACAGGGAGGGGCCTCCTTCTCTAAGCAGCCTGGAATACACACCCCCACCCCCACATGGGAGAACTCTGGTCTTTAGTCAACTTCTAGAAGGAAATGGGGTCTGCACATGACCTGGAGCCCCAAACTCAAGTGTCCAGAGGCTTCTGCTGCTTGGGTGTGGTAGGGTTGAGTCACTCAACAGGATGAAAAAATTGGGAAAACATTCCCCTTTCCTCCGCCCTTCCTGTGCTCAGGAGCAGGGAGGCTGAGCAGGATCAAAGCCATCCACACCTCCCAATGTTGGCATATTTAATTACTGGGCAAGCTGGGGGGATGCTGCTGAGGGACAGTGATGAGAGCTCTTGCACATCCATGCACACACACACACTCCCTCGCAAGCGCACCCATGCACACACACACTCTCTTACAACTTGCAGTGGGTTTAATGAGCCCCTCACAAAGCCACAGCCCTTTAAACAGGTTCACATCCTTCCATGTTGGAAAAAAAAGCATTAATAATTTGCCCTGGGCACCCAGTAATGATTGTGAGTAACTGTGAGCCAGGGTACACCAGGGCACTGCAACTTGAAAGGGAACATTTCCCAAAGGGAAGTGATAGGTCTCGATAATTGTTATAATAACAGCTCAGCGGATCTGGGTTGGCTCCTTTCATCCAGTGAAGTCATAAAGGGCTTTCTCCACTGGAGAAAGGACAGGGCCTCCACCCACCATGAGCTCCCTCTTGCCTGCATTCACCCATCTAGGGATCTGCCCAGCTGTGATTTCTGAGCTGGGGAAACTTCAAGATTATTAAAACAAGGTGAGCTAATCATGCCTGTGTGCGCCATCCTCCCGGGATGGGAGTGGGAATTGCACTTGTCAAGTAGGTGTTGGAATCCTCTGCCAGGAAGCCTGTCCCAGTGCACTGGCCCCACTTCCCCTCCGTCCTGCATACAAACTTGTACTCTGCAGTGTAGTTCATGCTTGATTTGCTGTGTGGGTAACTGTCAAATGCATGGCTGATATATTTCACTCTTCTTTTCGAGTGTGTTTACACTTGAAAAGTTGACAATAGTGTCTTGAGGGTTGAATTATTAACATAACTGATTTATCTAACAAGGCCAATAGCAAAGGGTAGGCTGGCAACCAGACTGCCAGCAACGAACCCTGCAGATGTTGTCCACATCACACACGGATTGAAGTTTCTTTTTTCTCTACCTATTTGCTTTCTTTTAAACTGGTATGAGATGATACAATCATGAGACCATGGGTATGGTGCCAATCTGAGGCCATGGTACTGTGCTATCCTCCTCACCTGGCTAATTCTCCTGAAAAGAAGGTGGCCACATTCAGGGTCACCTGTTTTGTTGGACGATATTGTTAGACAATAGTGTTCATTACCATATTACCCCAGCTGGCACCCTTGTTTGAAGCTGGCTGGCCTGCATCTAGCATCCTCCCAGTCCTCACGTCTGGCTGGGGTTCCCTCCTCACCCTCCCACAAAGGCGCCTCTGCGGTCTGCAGTCCCAGGATCTTTCCATATGAATCTAGTTGAAGCCACACACCTCTGGCTTTCCTGTAAATCTTGGTGTTCAATGTTCAACCCTTTGTCAGAGGCTGGGCTTACATTTAGAAATTGGAAAAATGGTCCTTTTATTTTATTTCACAGCAAAATTCATCACATAAGCAGATGCCTTATAGTACTTCAGATGTTCATGAAATTGCTGTGGCTTGAGCTTTTTCATGTTAGGTTCTGTTCCATCTGACTGCAGAGCCCATCCTCAACTCTTATAAGAGCTTCAAACTTTCCCTCTCCAGAAATTCCCCCCTTAGGTTAGACGTCTAGCCTTCTTGTTGCAGCCACGTCACATCTCTGTGCCTCCCCATGCTTAATTCAGAGGAGGAGGATGGCCTGGTTTCCAGGCTACAAGGCATCTCAGTGACCAGCACACAAAGGACAGGGAGATGCCAGAGCAGACCCTGGACATGCCAGCCTGAGTCCTAGTTCCAGCACCTGTAGTCCTGATCCCCTTAGAATAAGAGTAACCACTTGAAACCCAAATGGAGTGTCCATAATGGCTTTGAAGGCAAATTCTCACTATTTCAGTCTCCCACCCCTACCCCAGAGCAGCCTCTGACCTCAAGGACCCCACAACTGTCCCTCTAAATATAGCTTCCTTCCTATCACTTATGGCTCAAGGAGTTATGTTCCCCCACTGCAATTCATGGCCCATGAAGGTGCCACAGTGGGGGGTATCTTTTTTGCTCCATGTTAATGTCTATCCCTCCTTCAAGGCTCAGATTGCATGCCACCTTCACGAGGAAGGCTTCTCCAACCCCTCCAGTCCACACAGCTCTCTGAATTCCTCTGGCCCTTGTTGTGAATAGGAAGTAGGTCCAAGTTTGGCCAGGGCCCAGGCTACCCTCTCACTCTATTCCCCTGTGCGGGCTGAAATCTGGCCAGGGTGAGGTGACAAAGTGTGATGAGTTTCTTTGGAGGCTGAGAAACAGATCTGCTTTGCGTCCTGTGAGAGAGACTGTGACAGAGACTTGGCCATGCTTACGTCTGGAAGGCAGGGAGAATCCTGGGACCTCGCTTGGAGCTTTCCACAGGATGCTTGCAGGATTTGAAGTTTAAGGCTGAACAGAAGAGGCCAGGCTAGGCTCCCTCAGTGTTCAATTTGGAGGTCAAGTGCCAAGCGAAAGCTGTTTGGGAAATGCCGAGGTCTCAGGCTCCATGGCAGCTGATGTACTGCACCCTGGCTTCCTGATTTTCTCTGGATCTTTGCTCCTGCTTTTGTGTCTTGGGCTCTGGGCCACTATTTCTGTTTTCTGCTTAAGGCAAGTGCACAAAGGCACCTGGATGAGTAATTCTCCTGTAATAACCAGGTGAGTGTGTAGACATGACTTGGCATAGGGTGATCTGCCACCTGTGCTACCAGACCCCCTTGAATAAATTTATCAGCTCACGGTCAGGGCCAAAGACTGGTCTGCTGACTCCCAGGTATCCATTTTCTAGACCATCACTGGCAAGTTCCTGCACTGTCAGCCGTAAACTGGTCTTGAAACCCCAACCTGCCACCATTCTTCACACACCTGGATTATGCTGTAACGAGCACTCTGGCTCAGAGGTTATTTTTTGTCTGGGATTATCTATGTCATAAGTAAAGAGAAAATAACTTCCTTCCAGAAGAAGAAAATCAGAGGTTCCAAGACAGGAAATGGCTGTGTCCCTCTTCCAGGGGGGCAGAGCCCATAGCAAGGGGGATCCTCTGACTTCCTTGGTGGCCAGGGGAGAAAGCAGCCACATTACGTGACTGTGCAGGGTGAGGGACAGAGGGCAGGACCTGACCCTGGGTAAGCCCATGTTCAGGAGAGGCACCTCCAGGTCCAGACTGCCACTGTCTAGGGAGAGCTCTGTTCCCAGATCCAGGCATCTCGCCTTTGCTTCCTGGCTGGACACACCTTGCCTTTCTCTGGCTCTCTCTCTGGGGATCGTCCTCCTGCCGGAGGAGTTTTCACACACAATGGTTGGCAGACTTTGGCATTTATTTTCATCACCATTTTTAAGGAGAATGGCATTTGTCACATTCTTTCCTGGTTGGCTTTGATGTGGGGTGACTTCCCACTCCCTAATGACAGGTGAGGAGCTGGCCAGCTAACACCCAGCACCTCTGGGTGGCTGAGCTGCCCCGCCACGTCTGGTTCCCACAGCTGCTGCTTGTTTGGCCTATCTATTTCAGGGACCTTAATTAAGATCCTCTTTAATGATGGAGAGGAACTTCTCTGGCGATTACCTCCTCATTTTACAGCTCTCTCAGGCTCTCTCTCTCCTCCTCCTTGACTCCCACAGTCTCCAGCCCTCACCCTGAGAGAGTCAGGCAGAAGATACGCCTTCTCAGGAGGGCCCTGGGGGTCCAGGTGGGGAGCTTCTTCCCAGACAGTCCAGCAATGCGCAAGTATGCCGTGGTGATGACATGCAAGAGCACTTAAAAGCCTCTACCCTAAACAAGTTGTAAAACCAGGGTGGCACAGTGCCTGGCACACAAAGAGAACTCAGTGTTTATATGATGGGTGAAATAAATAAAAAGATGTGTGTATGGGTGAGTTAAGAATTGAACACTAAATATTGACATATGGGGCAGGACACTTCTTTTTTTTTTTGCAGTTTTTGGCCAGGGCCAGGTTTGAACCTGCCACCTCCAGTATATGGGGTTGGCACCCTACTCCTTTGTGCCACAGGCGCCACCTGGGCAGGACACTTCTGATTCCCTGACTGGGAGCAGTCTTAGGTCCCCAGCTTCATGAGCTAAACATTTGTATCCATCAATTCAGAGGCGTGGGATCTGGTCATAGGTATTGTGGCCAAGACCTATGCAGAGGAGAGAGCCTTGGCCTAGGCCCTTCCATCCTGCTTCTGCAGTCGCTCTGCCCCAACCTTACTTCTCTGGCCTCATTTTTCTAGTCTGCAAAATAGGTCAGCGACACTGGTAACTCGTAGAGTGCTGATGAGACCCTGGGTGTAAAAATGTCCAGCAAGAGCCATTCGGAGTTGCTTCATGTGAAAAGTGAGCTTTGCTTTTCCAGTGAGAGGAGGAAGAGGCTGGATGTTTGAAGACTCTGCCTCATGGTCTAAATGGGCCTGGAGTGGATCTCAGTCTCTTCCCTGGCTGGCATCCTGCTCCTCCTCCCTTGCAGAGCCTTGCTGCCTCCTGCCTCCTTCCAGGCAGGCTTCCTGCATCCATCTCCAGCCGCAATCCAGCACTCACCTCTGTGGTCTCCCATCCTACCCACCACAGCTGACCTGGCCAAGAAGTATGTTACTTTCAATGTGCTGATTTTGATTTTTTTAAATGTGTATTTGACTTAATAAAAAAAAATCATAAAAAAAAAGAAGTATGCAACTTTCTTTACAGAAGTCCTGGAGTCCTAGAATGAACATCAAAGCCAGAAAGACAGAGCAACTCCCACGGTCTCTCCAGAAGACCTCACACTAGGGGCTCAGGCGTTCAGGTGGTGATGGGTGTGGTCAAGGGAGAATCTGACCCCGGTTCTCACTTGGAGGTGTTGGTGCCAGTTCTAGTCATGGAGGGGGCACTCCACTGAGGGGGCCTCTCTCTCTTTGAGCCTCAGTTTCCCCATCTGTAAAGTGAAAGGTTGCAATGGGGAAATCTTACATTCCCATTGGCTGGGTCATTCCCTGGTCCCATGAAGCAGGAGATATAGAAGTTGTGTGGCTCCAGAGCCCCCGCACCCCATTGCCCGTGCCTCCTTCACACACACTCCTACACACCATGTGCTCTGCTTGCCCTTATTTGACGAGGCTGACTTGACCTGTATTGGGTGGCTGATTTGGGGAATAGGGATGGGTGTGGTGAGTTATAGGCTGGGAGCCTGGAGTTTTGGGTTCTGCTCCCTGCCTGGATACTCACTGTGGTCTGACTGTGGGAAAACCATGGGAAAATTCAGAGCCTGTTTCTTTATTTATAAAATTGAGATAATAATTAGCCTCCAACCACCCACCTCCTTGTGGTTGTGGGGCAGATCTAAGGTGATCTCCTGCCCTTACTAACATGAGGGGTTATTATGACTAACCCCAAAGAACAAGTGAGGGGGTGAGAACATGGAGAGAGGGCAGCCAGGTCAAAGCTCGAAGGACCAAGGAGGCTGAGGCATGTAACCCACAGGGGTAGGATGGAACTCTCTCTATAGGGGCTGATTCTGCTGTGGGGGCTGGTGTGGGAAAGGCAGGTGTGAGAACTGCAGGGGCGCTGGGGGGCTGAGAGTGGTTTGTACAGCAAGGAAGCTGCAAAGGCGGTTGGGGGGAGGCAGGGAACTTATTAGGGGTTTAGATGCACTGCCCTTGGTTGTTGAAGGTGCTCAATATTTGTGGATTTGACAAGATGTTTTTGTCTGTGTCAAGAATTTAGGGAAGATACTCAAAAAAGGCTGTCGACCCATTTCTTTGCCTTGGCTGTGGAGTGGAGATCCTAATTTCAAGGGTCAGGGCTCGGGGGCAGGGGATGTGGAGGGGCCTGCAGGCTCAGGGCCCACCTTGCTGTTCCAGCATTTGGGGTGCTCTTTGCCCCGTGCCATGTTTTTGTTTGCCGAGTACCTTCCTTCCCAGGATCTCAAAGGAGGGGTGCTTTGTTATCTTGGAGACTTTCAACACCCTGGGAGGCGGCTGGGATCCTTATCAGGGGTGGAGAACAGGGCTGGGGAGCAGCCAGCTGGAGGACTGCGCAGGCTCTGCTCTGTGTCCCACAGGCCTGCAGTCTGGATTTTCTGGGGACACTTGATTTCCCTAGTCAATCCCAGAACACAGCTGGCCCTGGTTTCTAATTATTGCCAGAAAGACAGATTGTCGATCAAATGCTCTATCAGCAAAGCCATTATTTTTGGTGGTTGTCCCTTGGCTTTTAATGATGGTTAACTATCATCCCACACAGGTCTACTCTCAGCTAACTTGGCGTGTGCTTCATGAGTGGTTTATCTTGGAAGCTACAGCAGGAAGACGACTTTACCGACAGTTACCAAAAATTAGGTAGGTATTTGGCTGGAGCTGCTTTAAAATGTTCCCAGGCTAAAATGACTTGCAGTATGTTTCACTGGGTCCTTCATTATTTTCTGGGAGGAATCATGGACCTGCTTGTTCAATTTGAGGGTGAGAGGACAAGTCCTTGTGAGGACTTCTTGATTTTTGTAAGAAGATGTCCTGCCTTCCCCTGGTTTGATATCTGGTGGCTCATTGGATTGCACACAAATCTTTACCAACTAGAATAGCTTCCATCAAGGTGCCAGTCATGACAACAACCTACAGGTGAAGCTCTCCTTAGAATTACTTCAGGGATCTGTAGAAGCCATCCTCTATCATTTGCCTAAGCATGCATGCAGCTGGACTGCATCCCACACTGTTAGCCCCCCAAATAACTGCATCTTGCATTAGTCAGACTCCTGTAGCTCATAGCTATGTCTGCTGCGAAGATGCCTCTAAGCACATTGATCTTTATCTCAGCCACTGTCCTCCCTGGGAGGGGATAGAAGCCATTTCTTTGTGTTCTCTGGGACATCAGGAATGCTTGTGTTTCTCCTGGGCTAGTGGTTTGCTTTAATCTTGAGGGTCCTGGGAATGGTGCCCTGATCATGTTTCATCTTGGCACTGGCTGTTAGAAATTTTAGAGCCAAATTTGTGGCCCACCCCTAACAAATGGATCAAAGTTTATGGTATGTTTATTTTGTATTAGTCCCATCCTTAGCTCCATTTTATGGCTTTACCCTTGCTTTTACTTTTTTTCTTTCTCACCTGCTTCTAATTTAGGTCTTCTTGCTAAGTTTTACGCATCTTTGTAAGCCCCCTTAAATCCTTTTGTGAAACAAAGAGGCGAATACACAAACAGACAAACAAATAAATGAGTATTCTGTCTTATTACTAGGCAACATATCATGATTTTGGCTTGGGAATTAGGGTCCCCATAGCGCCTGCTGTCTTCCCTGAGCTGCTGTTCTACAAGACCAGCCAAGAAAGTAAACTGTGAGCAAAGCCAAGCATGGACACAAAACACACCAACCACTCACTACACACTAAGTCAGGCGGTGCTAAGGGCTGTGACGAGTAAAGCAGACAGAGTAAAGAGGACCAGGCACAGACAGCCAGGCACGGAACAGCTCACAGAGAGGCTGCCTTTGAGCAGAGCCCAAGGAAGACAGGAAGTCGGTCAGGAGACAGTGAGGGAAGAATATTTCAGGCAAAGCTCTGGGGTGAACTGAGAATATAGGAGAACATTAAGGATATCAGAGAGGCTGGAACTGAATGAGTGAGTGATGAGCAGAGGGGTGGGAGCTCGGACTGGACCTACTGGGGCTTTGAAATCCATAGCAAAGACTCGATGTTCTTCTGCAATGACAAACCTTTGATGGGTTGGCCAGAAGTGTGACATGATCTGACTTAAGTTTCAGCTCAGCACTGTGACCATCAGCGGGCAAAGGTGAAGCACGGGAGGAGTTAGGAGGATGCTGCAGTAGTCCAGAAGAGAGTCAGGGAGGGTTTGAATTACCATAGTGGCAGTAGAGGAGGTAAGACATGGTTAGAATCTGGACCTTCCTCCATACAGTATCACCAAAGTATTACAGAAGTCTGTTTTGTCTTCCCTGGTTGCCTACATGTCCCTGTCCTTTTCACAGATCAAATAGTGCAAACTGGCTGCTGCCCACATCTCTTCATCAACATCTCCTCTACATGATGTGACGTGCATAGGACACTCACCTCTGTCACTCCCATGCCCCACCTCTCCAGCAGCTCCTCCAGCTTGGCATGGTGCTCTAGCATAGCTTTCCTGGGCTTCTCTTATACTGCCTGCCCCTTTGAGCATTGTACCTCAGAGTTTGTGTTTGTCCCTCTCAATCTCAGAAACTGCTACATAATTTGCAAGACCTGGTACAAAATGAAAATGTGGACCTGTAATTCAAGAATTATTAAGCAACTCAAGCTGAGCATTAAACCAACCATGGGCCATTCTGAGCATGGGCTCTGTGTGGTCACACATTCCTTCTCAATCTATTACCTCCCGGGACAATCTCATCCACGTTGGCATTGACTACCACACACACTGATGACTCCCAAATGCATTGTCTTTCTTGGGCCCCAGGCCCAACAGGGGCCCAACCTACTGATATCAATAGTTTGTCATTTTTTGCAGGCAACTTGAAAGCAGTAAGTTCAAGACTTAACTCCTTTTCTTCTCCCAAACCTGCTTTTCTTCCTGTTTTCTCTATCTTGATGAATAGCAGCATAATCCTTTGAGTTGCCCAAATCAGAAACCTCTGAGTCATCCCTGACTCTTCCCTCTGCCTTATCCTTGCATCCAATAGGTCCTCAGGTTCAAGTGACTCTAATTCCCTATTATCCCCTTTGGGATTCATCTCCTTTCAGTCTCCCAGTTATTGTCCAAGTCCTGGGGCTTAGCAGCTCCTGCCTCTTCTAGTGCAATGGTATTTTTCTCCCACCTCTGTTTTCCCAGAACCCATGAACTCTCCACCACCCTGTCACCACAGCAATGTTTGTAAAGCACAAAAGTCTTACCTCATTCCCATCTCTACAACTCCTAGGATCTGCAGAACAAAGTTTGAACTCTTTTGCCCTGTATGCTTGTTCTTCACAAGCAGGCCCTGCCCACCAGGTCTCCTTGCCCTGACCCAGGCCATACCCTTCCTACCTGTTCATGGTGCCCAGGGTGCAGCTGTTCTCATCTCTCTTGACAGACTACATGCTTTCACACTGGTTCTCTCTGTACATCCTGGTCTCTTGGTCCCAGTGGCCACTTTCTAGCTCCCACTGACTGCTGCTGTTCTTCTGGACGTTTCCATGTAGTTCCAAGATGTCCAGATATGGGGTGGTAAGCCAAGTTTCTTCTGCCTCCCAAAGACCCACTAAAATGACCACAAAGAACAATGTTAGAAAATGTCCATAGCAGTGCTGACAGACAGGGAGGCTGTATGAAAAGAGAAGGCGTTTGTAGGACTTTCTGGAAGAAATGAGGCAGGTAGGGTCAGATTGCAGGAACAGTTGGTCATGACACCAATGAGCATGCAATAAAGGAAAGAGGAGATGCTTTAAAGTGAGGACCAGAGCCTTCCCTACCAAATCTCAAAGGACCCAATGCTTGGAGTAACAGGGACAACTAGGGAGGGTGTAAAGTGGGACAATCTCAGTTGGTAAATTGAAAGGACAAGAACTGGAAAATGGGTCACATCCCTGTAGTGAGAGTGACAGATTCATTTTGTGTATTCCTTTCCAAGTCTTGAGGTAGACTGAAGAATGAAGTGGGGTGGGACAGTGCCCCTTCTAACTCCGAGCAGTACCAAAATCATGGAGAATGGAGACGAAGCCCAAGGGTAGTGAAATCCCCTATGGCCTTTAGCACCCATGGCAGTAACTCCTTTCATTTTTGCCATTGATATTGCCCTGTTGACCTCAGTGACTTTGCTAAAGACACATACACCCCTAAGGTGACTGAGTAAGAGACCAGGAAGCCATCACTAGAAACAATCCAATGGTCTTCTAGGGCTGGTCAGAACACTTCATCTCAGCTGTTGGCCAAAGTGCTATCTTGTTGTACCTCCCCCCAACTCTAACTACTGCTAGGAGCAGATTACTCACCAGTTGAGTATATGAACTCAGCCCTATAGCTATGAGCCTTTATGGGGAACTATGCTCTTAGCCTACCCAACCTGAAAAGAATTCTCCCATCAGTGTGCTCCAACTCAGTCCCCAGCCCATGCTGACCACACTTCAGAGCTTGGTGGCCATCACTCACCTATCTTTTCTAGGGGAAAATGATGGTGGCTATACCTGCCAAATTGGTGTTCATATGTGAGAGACAAAGGAAGACATTTCTAGAACATAGAAGTCATAATATCTATATACATTTTCTGAACTGTGGTTGGGGTTGCAGAGACACCAACCAAAAAATTAATCAGAGAAAAATAAATTCAGGTAAAGCAAAGATCCAGGATATAAGAAATAGTTCAATCCAAACAAATGCATTAGCAATGAGATTTTGAAATTTAATGCAAATTTTATAGAAGAAAAACATAATTGTAAAAATCTAAATTGTAGGGGAAAAACATGGGAGAAGACAATCTAAAAAGCATATGAAAATATTACTCTTATTTTTTGAGATAGTGTTTATTGATATACATATTTTGCTCAGATTTATTTGCTAAAATTTAAGGATAATCAATAGTAGGGTAGAAATCGAATGTAGGAGTTTTAGGTTACTTGAGAATAAAAGGAACAAAAAATTTATTCAGTGAAATGTGGGAAAAATAAAATACTAGGGGTGAAAGCAAACATAAAAGTGACAAAAATAAGTATAAACAAGTTAAATTCTCTATTTAAAGAAAAAGAATCTCAGACAGGCTATAAAAACCAAATCTAGTATTGTGCTATCTATAAGAGAAACACCTAAACCTAACTGATATAAAATGTGTAAAAAATGATATGAACAAAGATACATTGGGAAATTTGTGTGAATGAGACAGATGGAGGGAGGGAGGGAGAGAGAATTAAGGAAAAAATGTTAAACAGAGATAGCAATTTTGATATCAGGATAAATAGAATTCAAGGCAAAAACGAGATCGGAAAAATGGAATATTTGTATTTATAAAGTTGTAACCAGCTAAAATACACAATATTTATGAAACTTTATGTATTGAAAGTTAGGTGTAGAAAGTTGTAAATCACTAGAAACACAAGAACTGAAAGAAACCACAGTAAAAGTGGGAGGTTTTAGCAAACCACTCTCATAATTGGACAGGCACACAAAAGGATTTAGAAAATGCAATTATTAAGTTTGATTTAATGTGTACAATTTAACTTCATCCCTAATACATTGAAAAACAACTTTTCAAATACTTGTGAGTTATTATAAAAATTTACCACATGCAAGTATACAAACAAATTCTCAGTAAATTTCCAAATCCTACCCCAGTGTAACAAAACTAGGAATGATAAAAATAAAAAGTTATCTAAAAATAAAATCATTGGAAATGATTAAAAAATATTTTCTACTTAAAACTTAATAAGAAAACATAAGATATATCAAAGCATATGGGGTGAAGTCAAAGCTATACTAGAGTAGAACTCATTGTTTTAATCACTTTATTATAAGTAAAAGTTTGAAAAGAACAAGCTGAGAATTTTATCCCAGAAACTAGAAAAGAAACAACAAAATCCAAAGAATGTAGAAAAAAGAAATTGAAGCATTAGAAAGAAAAAAAAGAATTGATAAGGAAAATAAAAGGAAAGCTTTTTTGACTTACCCTGTCAATAAATATTTATTGTGTACCTACCAAGTTTCTAGGTATTGCACCCTGAAGATGATAAGATGAGCAAAAGAGCAACGATCTTTATACTTGGAGAGTTTCTTTGACAAGATTTTTTAAAATAGACAAACTTCTTTTAAGACTACCCCCCCCCCCAAAAAAGAAGAGTAGCGCAGCACCTGTGGCTCAAAGGAGTGGGGTGCCAGCCTCATGTACTGGAGGTACCGGGGCCCTAGGCAAAAACTGCAAAAAAAAAAAAAAAAAGTATTAAAAAAAAAAAGAAGAGTAAAAAATACATAATTTTATAAGTACTACATATTTTTTTTTTTTTTTGAGACAGAGCCTCAAGCTGTCCCCCTGGGTGGAGTGCTGTGGCATCACAGCTCACAGCAACCTCCAACTCCTGGGTTCAAGCGAGTCTCTTGCCTCAGCGTCTCAAGTAGCTGGGACCACAGGCGCCCGCCACAACGCCCGGCTATTTTTTGGTTGCAGCCGTCATTGTTGTTTGGGCCCCAGCTGGATTCGAACCCGCCACCTTGGGTGTACATGGCTGGTGCTTTAGCCACTTGGGCCACAGGTGCCGAGCCAAGTACTACATATTTAATAAGAAAATAGAGATAACTACTTAAATTAAAAGTTTACTCTGAGTAAATCATGTATAGTTTTATGTCAGTAAATTTGAAATTCTAGAAGAAATGAGTACTTTTAATGACTAATATAGAAAGTAAAAAAGGTGGCTTAAGAAAAAGCTGAAGACCATGACTAAGCATTTCAGAAGTTCAAGACTAGTTCAGTATTAGACATCCACTAATTTATATTAATAGTTAAAGAAAAAAATTATGATCATCTCAGTAGATGCCAAAACATTATTTGGAAAAATTCAACTTCTCTTCTTGATAAAAACTCTCAGTAACCCATGAGAATAAGAAGAGTTTGTTAACTTGATAAAATTATTATAATGTCACTGAAACATCATCTTTAATAGTGAAACACTAAAAACACCACTAAAATCAAGAACAAGAAAAAGATGTTCACCATCATTATGATTATTTATCATTGTTCTGAAGATTCTAGCCAAAACAATAAGAAAGTCAGGTAAATAATCAAATATTATACATAAAAAGGGAAAAAATTGTCATTATTGTGGATAATGTGAGAAACTAAAACATCCAAGGGAATCAACCGTCACGTATGTAAAGCAGTGAGTCAGTTCTGTGAGGCAGTAAAATATATTTATATTTAAAAAGCAAAAATCAATAGGCTTCCTACATACCAACAATAACATGTTAGAAATGAAACTTTTAATAAAAATCATTCAAAGAACATTCTTAACTACTAAATAGTAACAAATTGAAAAAGCAATGTGTAAGACACGTATAAAAATTATGTAATTTTCTTCAGGGTATAGAAGGATATTTGAATTAGTAACTGGAGAGACTCAAGATCTTGGATGGGTAGGTTTAACTTGTGTAAAAATGTCAGTTGTTCCTAAATTGCTCTGTTAATTTAATTTCGTTTCGATTAAAAAGCCCAATGAGATTTTAACATTTGAATATGAAAAACTCCTTTCTAATACTATAAAAGAAGAATATTAAGAGGGAATTTGTTCTACAAGCTATCAAAAAATACTATAAAGCCACAGTAGAGAAAATGAGAATTGTATAATAGACATGCAGAAAAAGAAAAGTTGATTGGTGGGAGACAATAGAGAGTGTAAAAATAGATACATGTATATACATATGGGAATTAAATTTGTTAAAAAGTGGCAATCATATTAATGGAGGAAAGTTTTTTTAAATAAATAGGATGAGAATATTTGGGTATCTAACTGAAAAAAAATAGCATCTATAATTACTTGACAACACCTTAAAAAATTCAGATAAGTAAATATACCATAAAAGTATAAGAGAATAGTTGCATAATCTTTCATTTGAAATACTTTTCTAAGTATAACTGAAAACCTTAAAGTTGTAACATAAAAAATTTTTAGATTTTATTAAATCTGATTTTATTAATAACTAATAATAACCTAATAGACCTCAAAAAATGCATAACTAAAGAATATATATAATACCTGAATAAGTAATTAACATCCACAGTATATAAAAAACTTTAAAAATATTGATAACTCATAGAAAAATGAGCAAAGATTATGAAGAATAATTCATAGAAATAAATGTTTAACTTCACTAATAATCAAAGGCATTCAAATTCAAATACACATTTATTAGTTGGACAGAAATAATTGAGTGCAATTATCTGGTACTGGTATGGTTGTAAGTGTACATTGATGCAAATCATTAAGAAGGATTAAGTTTGCAATGTCTAACCCTTTTACTCAGCAATTTCATTCCTAGAAAGTTAATTTATAAAAATTATTACATAAATGCCCCAAAGCAAAATATAAGCATGTTTACTACAGTATGGTTTGTAATAATGAAAAACTGAAAACAACCTAAAAGTTCGTGCGTTGAGAGCTGATTAAATCAATTATGGCAACATCAAGCACCAAAATGTGCAAATATGTATAAGGAGGGTGAGGAAAAACCTGGAAGAAACACTAAACTCTTAATTTTGTAGCCTAGAGGTCACTCCACTTCAATAGTAGGAAAGAACTTGGAGATCTAGGTTTAACTCCTTTCATTTTATTGGTGAGAGATCTAATCTCTGACCAATGGTTATTCACCTTCTATTTGAAGCATGCAGGTGACACTCTGGCTATGAAACCACCTTCCTTCAGAAAAAAATCTGACTCTGAAATCTACTGGTTAAAAAAGAGCATCTAAGGAGACAGGGGATGATGGATGGGAACCAGATGAAGCAGAGTTTAATGTGAGGTAAAGACATTTTAGGTCACTTAAAGATGGGCAAGGTTGCCCCTTCACTGAAGTTATGTTGGTAGAATGGCTGCTACTGGTACTGTAGGAGGAATGCTTGATTAACGGGTTTGATTTATTGACTGCCAAGGTCACTTCTAGCCTTGAGATCTCATGAGTCTGTCCACTAACTGGAATCAGTTTTGCCCTTTGGAGAAACACACATTCTCTCCAATCCCCCTTCCTTTTTAACACTGTTTAGATACTACATATTTGGAGGGAACTCTCCATTTCACTTCCAATGTTTTCTTCTTTAGACTTTACATTTTCAGTTCTTTATTACTATTTTCATTATTATTATGACTTCTGTACTCTTTCTCCACTAGTCTAATTTCCTGTGGTCACTTTTAAAATCTTACACTATGGAACCAAGAATTTACCCAAGAATCCCAACTGTGGTTTGGTCAATGCAGAATGTAGTGAAATCTTGACTTTCCTTACTTGGGACATACATTTTCTGTTGGTAAATTCCTAAGCTACTTCTCTGACAGCCATTTTACATAGCTGGGTCATATTAGAAAGAACACCATAAATTATTATGAGGTTACATGTGGCACAACTCTAGGGGGCTCTGTTTATAGCACATTGTAGATCTACATATTTCATAATTTTCCAGCAGATGGCAGTAAAGTTTCTGAGGAAGGGGGTGCCTTTTCTAATTCACACAAAGACCTGCTACAGGCTGGCAGTGACCCTAGCTCATAATCAACTAAAGCAATATTTTTAATATGAATGTACTATCTTTATGGTAAACTCTTCAGTACCCATCTTTCCACTTCTTCCTTCCTAACAAACAAGTTTTGCTCAATTATCCACTCCTTCCCCATGTGACTTTAGGGAAGGCAACCTTTTATCATTCCAGGTGTAGATCTAGATTACTCCAAATCAGTGTTTCTCAGTCTTCAACTACTGACATTTGGGACAGATAATTCCTTACTGTGGGGGTTGTTCTGTACATTGTAGGATGGTTAGCAGCATCTGTGGCCTCTTTCTACCCACTAAGCGCCAGTAGCATACCCTGCACTTCACCAGTCATAACAACCAAAAATGTCTCCTGAAAAATTGCCCTGGTTGAGAACTCCTAGCCACTGATCGAGAGTATCTTAGAGAAGTAATGCTTTCACATCTGTAGCTTCTTTTCCTCTATCTCCTTGTTATAGGAGATAATTGCCTTATAACCACATTGAATTAGGTATTTTTGTTACCTGCAGCCAAAAGCATGCCCATTTAATGTATGGAATTACTGCCAATTCAGGTCTATCTACTATTCCTATGCTTTTTGTGTGTGTGTGTGTGTAGAGACAGAGTCTCACTTTATCACCCTCAGTAGAGTGCCATGGTGTCACACTGCTCACAGCAACCTCCAACTGCTGGGCTTAGGTGATTCTCTTGCCTCTGCCTCCTGAGTAGCTGGGACTACAGGTGCCCACCACAACACCCAGCTAGTTTTCTGATGCAGGTTGGCTAGGGCCAGGTTTGAACCCGCCACCCTCGGTATATGGGGCCAGTGCCCTATCCACTGAGCCATAGGAGCCGCCCTACTGTTCCTATGCTTATGTTATTGCTTTATTTACAAACCTCAGTGAAAAACTTTAAACTATTTTCATTCCCTTTGTTATTGTTAGTTTTAGCCCAGGTTTTAATCTATCAAAAGACTTCAGATTCCCAATTATGTCATCTAAATTATTAGCTATCCCTTGTAGTTGGGTACCATTTGTAAATCTGATCAACATGCCATGATTACTTTTATATGAGTTGCTGATTTAAAAATATTTCATCAATATCACTTAGGTATAGTTGGTTAGCCAGTTATAAGTTCACCTAATTTTCCAGTAGCCAACTCACATTGCTCCTCCATCTTATCTACTAAGATTTCAAGAGAAGCTTCTTCAAATGGTTCACAAAAGTCATGTCCATACTGCTCCTTGACCCATAAGTCAAACAACCAAGTAGAAAGAGACTAGGCCATTTGCCATGAACTGTGCCCTTGAGAATCCATGTTTATGCATGGTACTTTTGTGTGCAGGACTGTCTACTCATTAGTCTGTTCTGTGTCAAATTGGTAAGAGACATCATACTCATCAGTTTGCAATTTTTGCCTGTCATCCATTTTACTTATATGAAAAATATTCAGCATTTGACGGTCTTCTGTTTTGTGACTCATCTCCAGCTCCCTATCACTTCACAAACATTATCAACAATGTTTCAGTTATCACATTTGCAATATTTGGTGCTCTGAGACTCAAATTCATTTAAAGCTCCCTAAAGGAGGCCATATACTTACTCAACCAAATACTACAGATGCAAAAGAGTGTCTGCTAAACACAGGGCTTATGGACCGAGATTAAGAAACCTGGAAGAGCTGTCAGACTCCACCTCTGCATCCACAACAAATAGGCATGGTGTTTAGCAAACTGAGAGGGAAGGAGAATCCTTGGACAGCCCCATGCACATAAGAAGAACTCTACAGAAAAACAGAAAGAGAGAGAAATGAGTTAAGCTGGCAACTTCCACTAATTTGCAATTTAGTTCCATCTCTTCTTCTCTCTGACCAATCCCTTCCCCCAACTTACTCTTCTAGCCTCCAATCAGAGAGACTTTGTTAATAATAAAACCACAGGTAAGGAGCCTGCAGTGATGGAGGTCCCACTGAGCTGTTGGAAGTGAGTATCTGTAGCAGATGTCAGCTCTGGGAGATGAGCCAGCACCATCAGAATCAACTATATTAGCAATAGAACCTAAAGGACCACACTCAGTGGGGAACAATGATCACACCACAGAGTCGCTTTCTTCCCCACATTTAGCATGGAGCCAGGGTGGGGGTTCTGTAGGTTGGGGCTGACCAAGAGGTTTCTGTCTCTTTGTCAAACACGAAATGTTGGCCATATACACCAGAAGAATGCCATAGTACCCAAGGTCTGTTCTAGAGGGAGAATGGATCTGCAATTGTTCTCATTCCTAGGTGAGCACTTATTTTCCACCAGGGAAGCATTTAAGGGGACTGGAGCCAGACTGATTGGGTTCAAATAGTGGCTCTCCCAGGTTCTAGTTATGGGGCATTGGGCAAGCTATTCAACCTGTCAGAGATCTATTTTCTTTTTTGGAAAACCAGATAGAATGTGTGCAGAATGCCTGGTGTGAGCTACTGTTGCTCTTAAACCACCTGCTATGGAAACTTCTTCCTTAGCAAAGGCTGTCACTGGAAAAGAAGATCAAGGCATCCTGAGCTTGATCCTTAAAACAAAAAACTGGTCCTAGGGTTTGTATAGTTCTGATGAGGAAGGCTGAAGCTGAAACTGAACTGTGATTTCAAAGGTTCAAGTGATTTCTCAGTAGAGGTAAATTCTTGGGTTCATTCTTGGGCAATGGCCCTTCTGACTAAGCAAAGCAAAGGCAATGGATTTCCAAAGAGCTCAGTTTCTCTGCATAACAATGTTAACAGGTTATCTTGAAGGAGAGTGGTGGAGGTGGGGAGGGTGGATAGAGTTACAGCTCTGCAGATAGATTTACTTCCTTTAGAGAAATGCCTCTTTCACAACTACTGGATTAGGCTGTCTTACTTGGTACAGTATTGCCTGTTCTCAGGAGGTGTTTCTGTTTTACTCTTCAAACATTTGGTCACAGATCTGGGAGGGGACCCTGAAGATGACGGGAAGCCTGTGCAGGCCTAGTCAACACAGTTGCTGAAGGAAAGATGAGAAAGAAATGATTTGGAATTGGCTTGCACTGTTAATAGGTCACAGATGGTATTTTTTTTTAAGACTAAATAAGCTAGATTTGGGGAAATGTCTTGATTTGTAACTTTGGGTTCAGATATGTTTTAAGGGCCAAAGGGCAAGATTGTATTTCCATGGGTGGGGCCAGGGTTTTCTTAAAGGAAGTTGGCTTTTCATTGTCAATCATGCTTGTAGAGTGTTAATCACAGGGCTGGAAAGTAAAAAAAAACTTGGAAGGTGGGTCTTAGAATTAAGTGAGGGAAAACTGCCTCCTGTCTGTAGGCAATGGGATCTGACTCCATCAGATATTGCCTTGGCTGTTGTACTAAAGGCCACTTTCTTTGGGGTGGACCTAATGACAAGTAGCAGCCTGGGACAAGGCAGGGAGGTCAGCAAGGCAGGAGAGAATCCAGGAAAAAAGGAGGGCACTAGTGGTCCCAGGAAGGGGCCTAGGCCTGTGGACTTTGAGGGCAGTTACCTACAGAATTCACTGTCAGCATTGCATGTGGTAATCCCACATGTTATAGCCTACTCTTCAGCCAGCTTATCTTAAATTCTATATCCCAATCCATTTCAGCAGAGGAATGGTGAGAGGTTGCCATTCCCACACTGGAGGAGACATGGCACAAGGAAAGCAGGAGGACCTAGGGCGAAGCTGATCTTGAGCCTACAGAGGGCAACACTGAGAAGAACAAGTAGCATTCTAGATGACGGCCTGAGGTTGCAAGTACATGGGAGGCATCTGGTGAATTCACACAAGGTCCATTCTTCTTCTGTATATAGAAGAGGAATTTTTGCTCACCATTGACACAGAAATGAGAAAATAGTCCCAGTGGAAGTTCTCAGGTGCTTTCTTCTTTGCAAAACCATGGAAGTGGGTTCTGCTGCAGAGTCTCAGGGCTTTGAGTCTCCCCTAAAGACACACGGGCAGACATCCATTTGCAGAGACCCAGAGATGATCCAGAGAGGGCTGACCCAACAAATTCTGCCAGAAATGGGTGTTGAGGATTTACTACTAAGCTGCCTTGACTCATTCTCTTCCAACTCGACTTTGGTGGAGGCAACAGGACAAGATTTTTACCATAATTCCACGTGGATCCCTCAGTAGACAGTCACACCTGTGCTGCCTGACCCTGAAGGTCATGCTGACCCACAAGCCATGCCCAGCCCTTTCTGCCTGCCCTCCTCTAGCTCCCTTTAGCCAGGTGCCTATGGAATTCCCTCTGGTACCCTGGCTCCAGACACAGGACCCTGCTTCCTGACTCCAGAGCTGTTCCTTCCTTCACCCTGCCTCAGTCACTCTCTTTCCAGGGTTGATGCTTAGCAGTTCCAAACAGGCTGAGTCAGGACTTAAGTGCTCACCTGTGGTACTCTTGTTAGTAAATTATGCTTATCTCTGTCATATCATTCCCTAAATTAACCAACTGATTCTTTAGGCTTTTTCCACTGGGGCATATGCTGTTTGGGGGGAATAGACCCTGTCTTCTTTCTTCATTTCTTATTTCTTATTTCTTATTTCTAACTCAGTGTTTATTCCTATCTCAGCATAGTAAACATTCTTTAAACATGTGCTGAATAAATTCAGGAGTGAGTGAAATGAACTCAACTCTAGAGAAGTCAAAATAGAAAATACATTCATTCGTAAATTAATCCGTACATTGACTTAGCACCTACTGTCTGCTAGACACCCCTCCAGGCCCTGGAGACACAATGGTAGCCAACAAGCCAGGACATCCCTCAGCCGTGCCCTTTCCATTGTGGTGGACAGGAGAGAAATGAGCTTATGGCAACGTGTGTTATGAAAAAAACAAAGTGAGGAAAGATGGGGTGAGCCATAATTAATTGCACTGAACATTGTTAAGTAAAAATGTTGCAAATATTAAATAAAATGCAAGAAAAAGAGGAAGAAAGACAGCTTAATTATGTTTTGGAAACAAATACTGGGATTTATAACCTTGGATTAAATTTTTGTACATGTCTGAAATAATCAGAAAACTGGAAGAAAAGAAAGAACAAAATCATTTAATCATTCATAAAATGACTACAAAGTTATTATTTGGTCTTTGTCTTTTTTGAAGTTATTTCATTTCTTTACGGACACACAGCACTAACTCTACAAAGGCATAAACATGTTGTTTTAGTTTTCGTTTGGTATGGTCTCCTGACTCTGATCACCCCCTCTTCTTTAACCCATGTTAAGAACTAGTATGCAAAAGGAATCCAGCATGTAACCTTCCATATTTTTCTCCACCCTAATGTGATCATTTACATTGCGTGTGTGTGAACCCCTGCCAAACACATACGCATATACATAATAAGAGCTTTTTGTTTATCTGTTGCTTTTTATAAAAAAATATGAAGAAGAGATATTTTTAACCTTTTTACACATCTTGTTCAATCAAACCTCAGGTAAATCTCTCTAGGACAAAAAGTATATTTCTAGTCCTGTAAGAAAAAAAATAAAAACAGCTACATAATATTCCATGGTATAGCTGACCCATATTTTCTCAGCCATCCCAGTATTGATAGACATTAGTTTTATTTCTACAATAACAATGCTTTGATAAATGCCCTTAAATATGTATCATATATGCTAGTGTTCTTATTATTATGGCTACATTCCCAGAAGTGAAATTACAGACATACACACACACACACACACATATATATGTATATATAATTTTAATTTTATAGGCACTTGCATGTTGCTTTTCATAGAAACCATAATGTTCACATTGCCACCAACAATATGCTAGAGTTCCTTTGCATCCACATCTTCTCTGGGAATGAGTGGTGCTGAATGAAGTGACATTTCATTATTACTTTAATCTGTACTTACCTACTAGTAATTTAGATTTTGTATTTGAGCTTTAGTAGTTCAATTCACATAAATTTTAAATAAACTCATAATTTGTCTATATTTTCTCTATCTCCATAAGCCTAGCTTGGAAGTGCTTATTTTCTTTTCATTCTTTGGAAGAATTTATATCTCATTGGTATCATTTTTTCCTTAAATGTTCAGGGAAACTTTTGGACTAGAGCTTTTTTTCTGTTGGAGATTTTCAAATTACGCATTTAATGTTTGACATATATGTAGTAGTACCAGTCAAAGGTTTTGTTTCTTTTTATGTCTGATTTGGTAAGTTATATTGTCTAGCAAGTTGTTCACTTCAGTGAAATTAGGTTTTTTTGGCATACATTTGTTAAAAATATGATTTCATTATCTTTCCAATGCCTATAGAAGTTGCCCCCACACTTTCCTTTAAGGGGATACAGTTAAGCTGTACTAAAGTTCCCTTTTAATTACTGAATTAATAATTTGCATTCATCACTTTTTTTCTGAATAAGTTTTTCTAGGGAGTTATTAATTTTTATTTGACTTTCAGAGAATAAACTAAAATTATATGTTTACTTTTTTTAAACTTTTTTGGATTTAATTTTTTCTTTTTCTAAATTCTTGACATGAGTACTTAATTTTCAGTTCTCCTTCTTTAATAATATATGCCTTACAACTACCAATTTCTCTTAAAGCTCAAGTTTAGCTGCATTTTACAAATTCTGATGTGTTACATCTTCATTACATAGTTAATTTTTTTCTAATTTTCATTGTTATTTCTTTTCTGGTCCATGAGTTATTTAGATGCACATATTTTAATTTCTTAACATTTAGGGACTTTTTCTACTTATGTTGTTATCGATTTTTAACTACATTGCATTGTGGGTAAGAACATAATCTGTTTTATTCCATTTTTTGAAATTTGTTGAGGCCTATTTTATGGCCCAGCATTTTTGGAGAACATTTCATATGATCTTTAAAAATGTCAATTCTGAAATTATTTGGTACAATGAATTCCATCATCATGGTTATGTTGTTAATCACATTTTCCAAGTTTTCTTTTTTTTTTTTTT
>NW_003852463.1:4011793-4021843 GCF_000181295.1 Otolemur garnettii
CTCAAGCTGTCCCCCTGGGTAGAGTGCCATGGCCTCACAGCTCACAGCAACCTCCAATTCCTGGGCTCAAGCGAGTCTCCTGCTTCTGCCTCCCAAGTAGCTGGGACCATAGGCGCCCGCCACAACGCCTGGCTATTTTTTGGTTGCAGCCGTCATTGTTGTTTGGCGGGCCCGGGCTGGATTCGAACCCGTTACCTTGGGTGTACATGGCTGGTGCCTTAGCCACTTAAGCCATAGGCGCTGAGCCAATCTATGACTTTTGATTAAAGTTTTAGTTCATTTACCTCTAATTTAATTACTGATACATTGTGGAATGCGAGTGCCTACCATATTACTATTTATTTTCCACTCATACTGATTGTTCTGCTTTTGTTTACTCAACTTTATTACCTTTTTTTGCATTAAACAAGTTTTTTTTTTAATTTCATTTGTCTTTATTAGCTTATTTGGTATACATTCTTTTATTATTCTTTTAGTAGATAGAAAATCAACAGGGATATAAAAGATTACCACATATATTACCACTGGAGATTACATATATATTATTGATCTATTTCAGGGAACATAAGGGCCCTGTAGACCTCCCTTTTTGGCTTTGTCTTATTGGTCCCATGTGTTTTAATTTCACATATGTTTTATACTCTACAAAACTTTATTATTACTTTTATGTAGAGTCAACATTGACTTAGATTACTTCCCTGAAGGTAATGTGTCTTTATACCCTGGAACTTTTAAGATTTTTTCTTTGATTTTCATTCTTAACAGTTTTACTATGAAGTGCATAGATGTGTTTTTTCTTTGCAGTTATTCTTGGAGTTCATGTCTTTTTTCAAATATTGCTTCTGCTTCATCTCTTTCTCCTCTCCTTCTGAGTCTCTAATTATATGCATGTCATATCTTTTCACTGGGTTTCATATAACCCTTTGCTCTTTTCAGTATTTTCTATCCTTTTTTTTCCTCTCCATGATTCAGACCAGACCTTTCCACTCACAACTCTCAATGCATAGATTTAACAACTCTCATGAAATGAACAAATATCCTTGAAAAATAAAAACTGCCAAAATTCAAACAAGATTAAGTAGATGGTCTGAAAAGTTATTAATTATATTCCATTTTAGTTAAAAATCTTTTGAAAGGAAATCTCCAGGGCCAAATAATTTCCCTAGTGAATACTACTAAATAATTTTTCTTTTTTTTTTTTTTTTTGAGACAGAGTCTTAGGATGTTGCCCTCGGTAGAGTGCAGTGGCATCACAGCTCACAGCAACCTCCAACTCTTGAGCTCGAGTAATTCTCTTGCCTCAGCCTCCTAGTAGTTGGAACTGCCACAATGCCCAGCTGTTTTTTTGTTATTGTTGTCATTGTTTTTTAGCAGGCTGTGGCTGGTTTCAAACTCACCAGCCCCAGTGTACGTGGCTGGCACCCTAACACTGAGCTACAGGTGCTGAACCAATACTACTAAACATTTAAAGAAGAAATAATAGCAATTTTAAAGAATCAATTCTAGAAATTAGAAGAGGAAGGAATACTTTCTAACTTACTTTATGTGGATAGCAGCACCATGACACTAAAACCAGACAAAGTACAAAAAAGATAAAGAAAAAATAAAACGATAGATTAATATTCCTCATGAACATAGAAGCAAAAATCTTTAACAAAATTACAAACTGAATCTAGCAATGTAGCTATTTTATCTGAGCAAGAATAATACACCAAGACCAAATGGGGTTTATCTCAGGGAATGCAGATTGGTTCAATACTATTTGAAAATCAATCAATGTAAATAACTATATTAACAGTCTAAATAAGAAAAATCATTATGATCATATCAATTGATGCAAAAGAAGCATTTGATAAAAAAGTCTTAGATATGATACCAAAAGCCTAAGCAACAAAAGAAAAAAAAGATTAATCAAACTCAACAAAATTAAAAATTTTAAAGTGTACAATTCATTGGCATTTAGTACTTTTACAAAGTTTTGCAAACATCACCACTATCTAGTGCCAGAATATTTTATCATCCCCAAAGGAAACATTGTACCCATCAAGTAGTCATTCCCTGTTTTCCTCTCCCCCATCCTCTGGCAGCCACTCATCTGATTTCTGTATCTGCCTATTCTAGATATTTTATATAAATGGAATCACACAATATACGGTTGTTGTGTCTGACTTTTGTACATAGCATAATGTTTTCAATGTTTATCCATGTTGCAGCATGTATCAATATTTCATTTCATTTTATGCCTAAATAACATACCATTGTATGTATGAACCACATTTAGCTTATCCATTTATCAGTTGATAGCCATATGTGTTGTTTCCCAATTTCTACTATTGTGAGTAGTGCAGTCTTGATAGTTTGTTTGTTTGAATACTTATTTTCAATTCTTTTGAAAAGTGTCCAGACACTAGAAGTAGAATTGCTGGGTCCTACGTAACTCTATGTTTAACTTATTGAAAGTCTGCTAATATATTTTCCAAAGTGGCTGTACCGTTTCACATTCCCTCTAGTGTTGAATAAAGATTACCATCTCTTCCCATCCTCACCAATACTTGCTATCATAAGATAGTTTCGATTATGGCCATTTCAGTGAGTGTGAAGTGATAGCTCATTGTGGTTTTGATTCGTCTTGCTCTAATAATTAATGATGCTGAGCATCTTTTTATGTATTTATTGGCCGCTTATATATCTTCCTCAGAGAAATTTATTATTCAGGTCCTTTGCCTGTTTTTAATTAGGGTACTTGTATTTTTATTATTAGGTTGTGAGAATTTTTACTTTTTTCTGGACACTAGACCCCTACTAGATATATAATTTATAAATATTTCCACCCATCTGGATTTTGTCTTTTCACTTTCCTGATTGTGTTTTTTGATGCACAAGTTTTTAATTTTATCAAAGTCCCCTTTATCTATTTTTCTTCTATTTCTCATGTTTGTTTTATTATCATATCTAAGAAACCAAGGTCATGAACACTTACACCTAGGTCTTCCGTGACTAGGTGTAACTTTTTTTTCTTATAGTTAGGTCTGTGGTTCATTTTGAGTTAATTTTTGTATATAGTGTAAAGTTGGTTAGTTGATTTTTTATGGAGGTGGAAAAGCAGTTCAGTAAAAATCAATAGTCTTTGCAATTGATGGTGTTATAACAATTAGCATTCATATACAAAAAAATCAATCTGGACCTATGCCTCACACCTGTACCTTACAAGAGAAAAGCCAGTAAGCTAGTTTAATGAGAAACCTGAACAGAATGCCATCATTCAGAGTTGTTTGGGGCCAAATGGCAAAGAGATAGAGTATCATTCTCTTTCTTTTACATGTAGAACTCAGCTAAGTTCTGTTCTCCCAAGGACTGGAAGGTTCAGTAGCACGTGAATATGCACCTTTAGTAGGAATACTGTGGGCTCGTGCTAGATAAATGCAGTGACAGCCTGATGATTTTTAGAGATAGGAATTTCACAATGCATCCCACAAAGTGCTGATCCTAAGCAGACATTGGAAAGAGAATCCAGGAAAGTACAAGTGTGGAGTCCTCATTAAATTATAATGACAGCCCAAGGATGTCCAGGAACACATCCCCTAACCCAATTCATTTTTCTGACTATTTTGCGGTGTATAAAAACCACTCAAAGCTCCTACAATTCTCTTCTCCTGTTGCCTGGCCTTCAATACACAAATAAGAGAAATGGGAACCACAGTGAGGAATGTTCGGTGTTCCGGATCAGGAGAGGTTATAGGATGGTGCTGGCAATGGCATGAGTCATAAATGTTCAACTTCGAACATGATGTGTCTTGGTCTTTCTAAGCCTCTCTCTTTGACAGCAGGAGGCTAGAGTTCTTGTATTTCCTATTACTCATAAATCCCCTGAACTGAGGGCTCCTGGCTGTTCCTCAGAGCTGAAGAATAAATCGGAGTTGTAAACAACAGTTGCTAAGATGAGAAGGTGTTATGGCTATATCTATTTTTTCCGAAAAAGCTCCCTGGCTCCAGAGACTATGAGGCGATTAAGGCGTCAAATAAGGTCTCTTTTAGCTCACTTGGGAGTCTCTTTTCTGTTCCCTCATCTTTGGGGATCAGGGGGACACGAAGGGAAACTGGACTATGGAGTCAGGTAGATACGCCCTGGTTCAAACCCCAAACTAGTCAGGTTATAGCTGGTGCCTATGAGTAAGTTCTTTAAACTGAGCCTCAGTCTCAAGAGTAACAATGGGGAATAACAGTAGCCATTCTGCAGGATTACTGAGAGGATTAAACTCAATAATATAGGTGAAAGCATGTAGTGGGTGCTCAAAAAATGTTAATCTCCACTCTCTTTCCTCATTTGAATGGCTGGCTGGAGTTCTGCCTCTTGCTATCTATACTAGTAAGGAATTAGATTTTGTTCAGCATAATACCCAGAATAACCATGACTTAAATGAGAAGTTTATCTCTTCGTCATCTAGTGTCTGGAGATAAACAGTTCAAGTTGTCCAGGGTCCCCACTGCTCTACTGTCCCCATAGTCCATGGCAATTCTCCATTACATCTGTGCTCCATAGAGCAGGGTGGAGGAAGGGGAAGGAAGGCTGGCATGCCATCCTTCAGGGAAAGTGCCAACTGCCTATCACTTCCCTTCACGTCCTATTGGCCAGATCGTCGTCTCATGGCCACTCTAACTGTAAGAAAGGCTGGGAAATATAGTGTTTATTCTGGGCAGCCATGTGTCCAGATGCTAAGTGAGGGTTCTATCATGACAGAAGAGAGGGAACTAAATATTAGGGGACAATCTGTAGCCTCTGCCCGGTGTCTGTGTATTTTCCTCTTACTCTTAGCTCACAGTTGATATTCTCAAACATGAGTGCAAGCAAAATAGGTAATAAATAAAACAAAATTCATCTTACACTATTAAAAGATGCATAAATTAAATTAGAAAAACACATAAATGATCAGAAAATGCAGAGTTGAAGACAAAGAGGATCATAGAGGGTTGGTTTCTATTGGTGAGAGTCAAAAGCATGGAGACTTCCCAACAGTAGGAAGTGCTGAACCCCATCTACGTCCCCCTCAGATCCATACTTCCTCCATCTCCCACTGTTCTGGTACCCCCCCCCAGGCTGATCCCTAGGGGCCCTGGTAATAGCTCCCTCCCTCACCCTTTGCTTCCACTCAGTTTTGGCCCATGGGGAACAGCAGCCAGAGATTAAAGGGAGGTTGGAAGGTGGGGCTGGCAGGGTTAGTTCCCGGCAGCTTTCCTGCAGTGGTGCCACAGTTTGGCTGTTCTTTCCCTGAGGTGACAGTCTCCAGAGAGAAGCTCTCCCACGTGGCCCCTCTGTTTCTAGTTCCCATATCTGCTCTCACCTCTTCCCTCCCAGCCTGAGGAAGGTGATGATCCCCCACCGTTTCCAGCCCCAGGGTCCTACACTACCTACTGGTGGTTTCCCTGCACCAGAACTACACTTTTGCACATGGTCTCTCCTCAAATTACCTACTTAGAGTGAACCATCTGTTTCCTTCCAGGCCCAGATCCAGGCTTAATACTACAAACCCTGTAGCATCAAAAGGCACAGAGCACAACCCGTTAGATTTGTAGGAAGAGATTTATTTTTAGGCCAAATCTCTCAAGGCCTTTTGTTTTTTTTTCTCTTAAGACAGAGTCTTGCTTTGTCACCTTGGGCATAGCACAGCAGCATCCTCATAGCTGACTGCAATCTCAAACTCTTGGACTCAAGCCATCCTCCTGCCTTAACCCCCACAGTAGCTGGAGTGATAGGAGTGCATCACCAAGCTAATTTTTCCTACTTTTTTTTTTTTATAAATATGATGTCTCACTCTTGCTCAGGCTGATTTCCAACTCCTGACCTCAAGCAATCCTCCTGCTGCAGCCTCTCAAAGTGCTAGGATTACAGCACAGCTCACCTCCTGAGGCATTGTTAATCAACTAAAATCCATGAGAACAGCTTAAGTAGCAATGCTAAATTGTCTTCTAGATAAAAAACATGTACTATTTTCAAATGTCAGTGGATAATTCAGATTATTGAACAAATGACGGCAAAACAATACCCAATAAACGTGGCAAAACTGTAATGTTTTTAATACATCAAGAGCTTTGAAACAAAGCTATAAGAAAGATATTTGCAGGAGAAAGTTAATAACATGTTAAAAAATTTTAACCACTGGTAATCAAAATATGCCGATTACTTATCAGTGCTTGCAAGAGTGTTTTATGACACTGTTGTTCATAGCCAGTGAGAGCATGAATAGATAAAAATGTTCTGGAAAGACATTTGTCATCTCTATATTAAGAGCCTTCTAAAGATTTATACTCTTTCAATCAATAATTCTGCTTGTATGACTTTATTATAAAAAAATAAAAAATAATGCAAATGTGTTTAAGGATAAGTAGCACACATGAATTATGATAGCAAAGTGGAAATAGTTCAGATAATCAACACTAGTTGCTGGTTACATTATGATATGCCAGTGGAAAATACACAGACACTAAAATAAGGCTTTCAAAAAATTAAATGAAATGCCACAATATTACCAAAATAGTATTAACTTATCATAGCAGGATGTAAAGCTGTAGAAACAGTGCAATTCTTAATTAAGTTAAAACTAAGCATAGAAAAATCCTAACAGTGTTCATATGAGTAGTGAAATTACAGATAATTTTTATGTCTTTCTCTACTTCGCTGCATTTTCCAAGTGTTTTACCATTGGGGACATATTTTCATAACACCATGTATCCTTAAAAGCGCAGCAAAGTTCTGAAAGGTGCAAGCTGCTTCAGAAGTTAGACCTTTTCACAAAGCTGCAGTGTTTCATGAGGCCACGTGATCCTGATGGGAGACCCACCTTTCCCACCTTCCACCCTTCTACACCCAAGTGCACAATTCTGAAGGAAACGCAAATCATGTTTGCTCTTTATTCTCATATACCACTCAACACTTTGGACCCCAGATGTGTCGTTTCTCTACACATACCCCAAGAAATTCTTTAGTGGACACCAGCGGGGTGGCCTATAATTCCTCTTATTTCTGAGACTGTCTACCTGAAGATTGTGTCAGATCCCACAGGTTAAGGCTCAGTCTGACAAGACTGCTCCTCGTTCGAAATGCAAATTACAAGCCCCAGGTTGTGACCTGTGCTGTGGACTGACCTGCTATAAATAAGGGTTCCCATGTACAACTCCCTTTTCAGGTTTTTTTTTTTTTTTTATTAAATCACAGCTGTGTACATTAATGCAATCACGGGGTACAGCCTTTTCAGGTTTGATTAATTTGTTAGAGTGGCTCATAGAACTTTACTTGTATTTATCCATTTATTATGAAGGGTATTACAAAGGATATAGATGAACAACCAGATGAAGAAGATGCATGGGTGAGGTATGTGGAAAAGGTTCAGAGTGGCCATGCCCTGTGTGGGTGTGCCACTCTCCATGTGTTCAGCTATCCAGAAGCTCTCCAACCCTGCTTTTTGAGTTTTTAATGGAGGCTTCGATTCATATAATCGATTATATCATTGGCCATTGGTGATCAGCTAAACTTTTAACTTCTTTTCCCACCCCAGAAGTTGGGGGATGGGGTTGAAAGTCCCAACCCTTCGATCATGCCTTGATATTTTCAGTGAGGGCCCCCATACTGAAGCTGTTTAGGGTCCCCAGGCCACCAGTCATCTCAGTAGCATACAATGGTCACTCATCTCTCTGGAGATCCAAGGTTTTAGGAATTTGGTATCAGGAAAACAAGGACAAAGACCAAATATATATTTCACAGTATCACAACTAACTTGGGAAGACATTTTGGGCTATGTCAATACAGTTTGGATTGAGGTACATTAAATGCCAAGGAAAAGTCCCTGTGGGAAGGAAAGACAGTGAAAGGAAGATGTGTGAGCCCCTAGGGACCACTGGGGCCACTAGCAATATGGTTCAGAGAAATAGAGAGCAGTTTAAGTAGAGCTTGGCACTGTACATGGTAGAGGCCAAGGGGAGCAGGGCAAAATGGTGGACGCCATTAGCGGAAGTGTGTTTTGGAGCAATTGAGGCAAACAGTGACCAGCTACCTGAATAGGCGCATGGGAAAATATATAACACTGATAGGTGGGCCTTAGGAAATCTAGGAGGTAGGGCTAGTGCTACAAAAGTTAGGGCTTTATCAAAGTTACTATTCTCTCTCTCTCTCTCTCTTTTTTTTTTTTTTTTTTGTAGTTTCTGGCGTGGGCCGGGTTTGAAGCCACCACCTCCAGCATATGGGGCTGGCACCCTACTCCTTTGAGCTACAGGTGCCACCCTACTATTCTCTTTTTTTAATCTGTCATTTTCCACATTCTTTCTTATACTAGAATATTCTTTTTTGGCCATTAATATAAGTTTCAATTATTTTAGTTTTTTTTTTTTTTAAGACATAGGACCCAAGGGGAGAATACCATTTGCTTGTGACTATTTATTTATTTTTTTTATTGTTGGGGATTTGTTGAGGGTACAAAGAGCCAAGTTACATTGATTGCTTGTGTAAGATAAAGACCCTCCCATAATAGTGTTCTGCCCCCCAAAGGTGTATCACCCCCTGTCACTCCCACTCTCTCCCTCCTTCCCTTTCTCTGTTCTCCTTCTCCTACCCCCCACTATGTACTAGGTCATTAATTGTTCTCATATCAGAATTGAGTACATATAGGATTCTTGTTTCTCCATTCTTGTGATACTTTGCTAAGTATAATGTGTTCCATTTCCATCCAGGTTAATACAAAAGATGTAAAGTCTCCATCTTTTTTAGTGGCTGAGTAGTATTCCATGGTATACATATACCACAGCTTGTTAATCCCTTCCTAGGTTGATGGGCATTTAGGCTGTTTCCACATTTTGGCAATTGTAAATTGAGCTGAGATAAACAGTCTAGTGCAAATGTCCTTATGGTAAAAGGATTTTTTTCCTTCTGGGTAGATGCCCAGTAATGGGATTGCAGGATCAAATGGGAGGTCTAGTTTGAGTTCTTTGAGGATTCTCCATAATTCCTTCCAAAAAGGTTGCATTTTAATGCCTGACAGTACACGTTCATCCTATATAACAAAGGTACACCCAAAGCTTTATTCAGAGGCATTTTTGTAATCCTAAATACTTCCATTGCTAAACCAAAACCAACAACAGAAACAATAAAAAAAAATTCTAAAAACAAATTTTAGAAAAGCTACTAATTCAAAAATTAAAATATTAATGGCAGTGACCTAACAAAGAGGGTAAGATAATCTAGAGGGAAAAATGATAGTCGTAAAGCCAATGGTGCTGTTTCAACTGGATATTCATCTGGAAGGACAAAGGAAACCTTGAGCCTTATCTCACACCATACACCTGACATTACTCTAAATGGATCAGGGGCCTAAATGTCAAAACTAGGAAACTTCTGGGAGAAATCATAGGAGATAATTTTCACGATTTTAGAATACACAAATTTCTTAGTTTGGACACAAAACCACAAACATACAGGGGAAAAAATGAAAAAGTATTAATAAATCCCATTAAGATAAAAAACTTTGTTCTTTTAAACATACTATTAAGAAAATGAAAAAAATAATTCATAGCCTGGGGGGGGTAAGTAAGTATTTGCAATACATATTTCTGACAAAGGATTTGTATCTAGAATATATAAAGAATTCTTAGAACCTGTTGATAAAAGGAAAAACCACCTAACAAAAACTCATAAAACATGTTTCCTTTACTCCTCATCTGATTCCTAAACATTTGAAAAAGGACCCTTATAACATATAGTAGAACCTCTATAAGTTGACCACCCAAGGGTCTGTACCAACCCAGGCAATATGTGGAGGTGGTCAACATAAGGAACTAGGCCTGCTGCACATCTAAGTACATGTGGTGCATGTCCCATCTGTGAAAATCAGGTCAACTTAAGGAGGTGGCCAATATAAAGAGGTGGGAAACTTTGGAGGTTCTACTATAGTCCCAATACTAGACAAATTTGTTTTTAACCGGCTCGGCACCTATAGCTCAGCCGGCTAAGGCACCAGCCACGTACACCTAAGGTGGCGGGTTCGAGTCCCCAGCCCGGACCCGCCA